>NC_088422.1:18047636-18405136 GCF_034236695.1 Oncorhynchus nerka | reverse complement strand
CACTGCCACTTGTTTCAACACTCAGCATTCCAGGTAGACTAGTGCGGTACTGTCCGTGACTCTCTTCGGAAAATAAGAGGACTTACCACCGCCAGTCGAAGAGGAGGTACTAGGCTACTACCGTCACAGACTAGCCCTGCGGCTCAGTGAGAGGAAGAACTTTTGTTGTTTTGATTCGTGATTTACTCACATTCCTTAACCTTGGAAGTGAAACCTGCTATTTGAGAGAGGATGGGACCGTTACTCGTATTCATCGTCCTCTGCTTGAGCGCGGCTGTCCCGCATCTTGTGAAAGGTGAGTAGAGGAGCGCAATTTTATGGATGGGGATAGTCGAGAGGAAGTAGGCTATGCTTTATGTATGGGTTGGTTTCTCTACATCCAATGACACCCGCTGAAACAGATTAGGCTATATGTGGCAAGAATGAACATTTATTTCCCATCAAAGTGTCATGTTTTAATACGGGATGTGGCAAAATAGTCTAGGCTACTAAATACGCCCTGGTTCTCATGTTATGCAAGAGGTAAACGCAGTAGACATATAGAGTGAGTGTTAACTGAGTTATTTTTCATTTTCCAATAGTGTATGGTAGCCTTATTTATGGAAATAATACCGATATTAAGGAGCATGCAAAATAGCTTTGACAGTTATTCAGCAAAGCTTAACGCCCGTTCTGAATCCTCTTCGATCTGAGCGGCTATTTTTCGCGTATCATAACTCTCCTGTAGGCTACTTGGGCACGTTCGTCCACTTTAGTGTAATTCCAGCATCCAAACTGTGCACCGGCGATTGATGAGTGGAAAGAGACATCTGTTACAAAACACCAAAAAGCGTTAATGACGTTCGGATATTGTCTCTCCAGGCCTTCCATACTGGGTACAAGGTAGGGAAGGATGTATTATATGTTTGTCGTGATTGACATAGTCTTTTTTATTGTGGTGTTGAAAACGCCAGCCATGATGTTGAAGTGCTTGAAGTGGGTAATTGGTATGCAGTTATGCTTTGCTTATTGGTTGTGTGGTGCATTGGCACAGTAGCCCTGCGTGTCATCAACTATGCCACAAAAGCATACTGAAGTGGAAAAGTACATTTCCACGTTTATAAACACAGTCACTACAGTTATTGTTATTTGTGGTCATTACATTTCATTTGAGTTAATTAAATGAGGGGGGGGGCATTCATTTTTTTACAGTACAAGGGGAGGGTAATGTGAAAATGATTTGTGAACCACCCCAGTAATATTTTACAGCAGAATTTTGTTGTTACCAGAATTAAGGGGACAGAAGCTCAGGTTGACCTTTATTGTCATGACTCTTGCCCTGGATACAGAACAGAGCGATTTCTGCTAAATTGGCCAGCTGCAAAGTCAAATTGGCCATATTGTACACATTCATGAACATTTATTTTGAAATGGTTAGTAGTGTGGTTAAGGTTAGGTTTAAAATCCGATTTTATGACTTTGTAGCTGTGCCAGCTAGTGACCAATCTGCAGAGCTGCCTCCAGGGCAAGATAAATTACAATAAATGCCAACCTGAGAAGGAAGCCAGAAAATGACAAATGTCTTCAGCAGATCATAATGTGAAAGCGGATGATGGAACGAGATGTAATCTTGCTTGATAATTTCAGGGAATGTCAAACCGTTGCTTTTACTCCCTATTATAACATTAGTTGCAATGCGAAACCCATATTAGGCTACCCATGACCTCATAAAACATCTCAAAGCGGTAAGCTAGGCAAACTGGGATCTCACTTGAACAGTCTACCACTGAGACTGTTGCGTGTTAAACTCTGCTGTGTTGAATTGCAGTTAAATAACTGAAGATTTTTTGAATGAAAATGAGTCATCAACATTGAGACATTATGATTTAGAAATCAACAGTTATCTTGTGCAATTATGGTGACCATAGAAGTCTGCATATCGCATAACGTTTTACATTAGTAATTTGGCAGCCAATTACCCTCCTTTGATCTGTGCAGCTGTTGTTGAAGAGTGAAATGAGGATAGTGTGTTGACACAGCAGTTAGCCTACTGTAAGTCAGGTCAGAAGATTTTTACTTCTGGTGGATAAAAGACTTACTCTAGGTGACACATGGCTACATTTATTAAAGGTGCAATATGTAGAAATTGCTCCGCCATTTCCTGGTTGCTAAAATTCTAATAGTTTGCCTAATTTCAGTTTATGTGACAAAACAAGCAAGTATAGTGTAGAGAATCATTGTACTATCTGAACCTCTGTTTCATCAATATTTAGATTTGTATAAGCAAATTCATACTTTCTCATCTTTTGGTTGATGGTCCCAGTCGTTCGATTAGTTTGCTATTTGAGGACGCCACCCAGTCCTTTGTTCTTTATGTTCCTTTGTTCTTTATGTTCTGATGCTAGCTAACCAGCTAACTACGGCTAACACAGTCATGACCTCTGCAGCCAGAATGACATTCATTTGGATACAACCATAACAATGACAATGCCTGATTTTGCCTGGCATAGCTAGAAACGTTTGCCTTCTCATCAGGACACTGACACTGTTCATTACAAGTAGATCACACTGCATATCAAACACTAGACTAGAAGCTAGCTAAATAGTTTGTTGCTAGCAAACCTGCCAATATGACAACCAAATTCAAAAATATTAGTTGCTGAAAACAGCTAGTCAAACTACAAACGTGGGAGGATTTGACAGCATAGTGCCATTTGCATCATGACTGCAACAGTAGGGACTGTATCAATTCATGTTCATCACTCACCACGTTAGGTCATCAGTCTCTGCAAAAACAAATCAATGCTAGATAGCTACGTTTTTCCTCATTGGACCTGCGTTTGTTGGTTTAGCTTTCTGTACCCTTGTAGCAAGTATGGTCTGCATGTGTAGACGCTTGTTGTGTCATGATTGCAAGGTGTCACAATATATTTCCCAACTGTCCCGATATCCTTTCCAACTGCCCCGGTATCTGGTTTTAATGTCTATTCTAAAATGCTAGACAATCAGAAACAAGTATTCAACAATGCTGTGGTATATAAGTGCATTCTGAAAGAATTCAGACCCCTTGACCTTTGTCACATTTTGTTACGTTTACATCCTTATTCTAAAATTGATTAAAATCATTTTTCCCTCATCAATTTAGACACAATACCCATAATGACAAAGTGAAAACAGATTTTTTTAAATGTTTGCAAATGCATAAAACATGTAAAGAAGATACCTTCTTTGTGTAAATATTCAGACCCTTTGCTATGAGACTCAGAATAGAGCTCAGGTGCATTCTGTTTCCATTGATCTTGAGATGTTTCTACAACTTGATTGGACTCCACTTGTGGTAAATTCAATTGATTGGACATGATTTGGGAAGGCTCACACCTGTCTACATAAGGTCCCACAGTTGACAGTGCATGTCAGAGCAAAAACCAAGCCATTAGGTCAAAGGAATTGTCCGTAGATCTCAGAGACAGGATTGTGTCAAGGCACAGATCTGGGGAAGGGTATTCTGCAGCTTTCAAAGTCCCCAAGAACACAGTGGCCTTCATTCTTAAATGGAAGAAGTTTGGAACCACCAAGACTCTTCCTAGAGCTGTCCACCTGGCCAAACTGAGCAATCGGGGGAGAAGGGACTTGTTCAGAGAGGTAACCAAGAACCCAATGGTCACTCTGACAGAGCTCTAGAGTTCCTCTGTGGAGATGGGAGAACCTTCCAGAAGGACAACCATCTCTGCAGCACTCCACCAATTATACCTTTATGGTAGAGTGGTCAGACGGAAGCCACACCTCAGAAAAAGGCACATGATACCCCTCTTGGAGTCTGTCAAAAAGACTCTCTGACCATGAGAAACAAGTTTCTCTGGTCTGATGAAACCAATATTGTACTCTTTGGCCTGAATGCCAAGTGTCACATCTGTACGAAACCTGGCACCATCACTATGGTGAAGCATGGTGGTGGCAGCATCATTCTGTGGGAATGTTTTTCAGCAGCAGGGACTGGGAGACTAGTCAGGATCGAGGGAAAGATGAAGGGAGCAAAGTAAAGAGAGACCCTTGATGAAAACCTGCTCCAGAACGCTGAATACCTCAGACTGGTGCGAAGGTTTTACCTTCCAACAAGACAACGACCCTAAGCACACAGCCAAGACAACGCAGGAGTGGCTTCTGGAGACGTCTCTGAATGTCATTGAGTGGCCCAGCCTTAGCCCGGACTTGAAGCTGATCGAACATCTCTGGAGAGAACTGAAAATAGCTTTGCAGCAATGCTACCCATCCAACCTGACAGAGCTTGAGGATCTTCAGAGAAGAATGGGAGAAACTCCCTAAATGTATGTGTGCCAAGCTTGTAGCATCATATCCAAGAACACATGAGGCTGTAATCGGTGCAAAAGGAGCTTCAACAAAGTACTGAGTAAATGGTATGAATACTTATGTAAATGTCATATTTCCGTTTTTTATTTTAATACATTTACAAAAATGTCTAAAAGCCTATTTTTGCTATGTCATTATAGGGTACTATCACGGATCCCTCCTGAACTTTCATTACGCACAGCTGGCCCCTATTCCCAGTGATTAGTAATTGTATAATTGTGCCCTGTGTTTTTGTTATGTGTTTGTTTGGTCTACTTCCCCGTGCCCTTACGCGGCATGCCATAATTTGGGTGAAATAAAAACCCATATTACACTTTCCTGCGCTTGTCTCCCTATCATTCATACCTACGTGACAGAATAATCGACCATTAAGGGAGACAGGGGGAATGGCCTGTCCGACGACACTGAGACTGGTCTGTCCGGCGCCGCCACAACTTCGGTAGTTGCAACTGGGCCGCCCGACATCGCCAGAACCGGTCTGTCCGATGCTACTGGTCCGTCCGACGCCGCCACAACTTCGGCAGCTGCAACTGGGCCATCCGACATCGCCAGAACCGGTCTGTCCGATGCTACTGGTCCGGCCGCCACAACTTCGGCAGAGGCAACTGGGCCGTCCGACATCGCCAGAACCGGTCTGTCCGATGCTACTGGTCCGTCCGGCGCCGCCACAACTTCGGCAGCTGCAACTGGGCCGTCCGACATCGCCAGAACCGGTCTGTCCGATGCTACTGGTCCGTCCGACGCCGCCACAACTTCGGCAGCTGCAACTGGGCCGTCCGACATCGCCAGAACCGGTCTGTCCGATGCTACTGGTCCGTCCGACGCCGCCACAACTTCGGCAGAGGCAACTCTCCCGTCCGACGACAACGCAACTTCGGGTGCTGCTTCAGGTCCTGATTGACCCACACTGCGTTTCTGTGATCATCCTCGAGGCCGGTGTTGTTGCGCTGCTTGTGCAGCACGTCGGGGGGTACTGTCACGGATCCCTCCGGAACGTTCATTACACACACCTCGCCCCTAATCCCAGTGATTAGTAATTGTATAAGTGTGTCCTTGGTTTACCATTGTCCTGTCGATTATTGTCACTATGTCCATTGGTCATGTGAGTACCTGTGCTGTGTGTTTTGGCTTTCGTGCCATTGTGGATTGTGCAGATGATTATGGGTCTCGTTCCGTGTGTTAATCATTGTGCGCTTGTGTTATTTGTTCAAGGTACTCCTCGCTCTTTTGTTTGGGTTTCATCCCTGTGTTTTGTATTGTGTTTGTTTGGTCTTCGTCCCCGTGCCATTTACACGGCACGCCGTAATTTGGGTGTACTAAAAATCCCTATTACGTATTCCTGCGCCTGTCTCCCGACCCTTTATGCCAGCGTGACAGGTATTTTGTGTAGATTGATGAGGGGGAAAACAATTCAATTCATTTAAAAAAAGGCTGTAATGGAACAAAATGTGGAAAAAGTCAAGGGGTCTGAATTCTTTCCAAAGGCACTGTAATGTATTTTAAGCTGTTTGAAGCTGGCGTACAAAGTAAAACATGCAAAAACAAGCATAGAAATAGTGCACATAGAACATATCTACCACTTCTTAGACTTTCTTTCAATGCTTATGACATATAAACATGTTTTTAAGTAATGCACATACAAGTAATCAATTACATCCATCATGTAAACATATTGACATGCAGTGGTGTAAAGTAAAAATACTTTAAAGTACTTGGGGGTATCTGTAATTTCCTTTACTATTACATTTTTTGGCAACTTTTACTTTTACTTCACTACATTTCTAAAGAAAATATTCTACTTTTTTACTCCATACATTTTCCCTGACACCAAAAAGTACTCGTTACATTTTGAATGCTTAGCAGGACAGGAAAATGGTCTAATTCAAGCACTTATCGAGAGAACATCCCTGGTCATCCCTACTGCCTCTGGGCTGGCTCACTAAACACAAATGCATATTTTGTAAATAATGTCTGAGTGTTCCCCTGGCTATCCATACATTTTAAAAACAAGAAAATGATGTTGTCTGCTTTGCCTAATATAATTCATTTTAAGTGATTTATACTTTTCCTTTTGATACTTAAGTATATTTGAGCAATTACATTTACTTTTGATACTTAAGTATATTTTTAACCGAATACTTTTAGACTTTTACTCAAGTAGTATTTTACTGTCTGACTTTCCCCTTTACTTGAGTAACTTTCTATTAAAGTATCTATACTTTTATGACAAGTGGGTACTTTTTCCCCCACTATTGATATGTTTACTTCTTCTGTGTGTATAATTTGGTTAAATAAAGTGCATTTGCCAATTTTCAAACAGGTATAGGATCTTAATTTAATCTCTCTTTTGTTGTTGAGAAATTTCCTGCACCGCAGGAAATGTAGATAAGCTTTGTGATTTACATAAGTTCACTGAAAACCTGCGTTAATTAACATATGGTTATTTTAACAGTGTTGAACTTTTAATGTAGTTACATTTTGGCCAGCTAATAGCCTAACCACCGATCAAGCAACATTATGGACTAAACATTAAAATCATGTTGCTGCAGGATTCCTTTTGCTGCCACGATAGTGGTCTAATTAAGATCCTACACCTGTAAATGGGTAATGTATTCCTATGTCTCTAGTTATTTGGCAAGTCTAAGCCTCTCCTGTCGGGCTGTGCTTAGAGCAGTAGTAGTAAGACTGCTAGGGCCCTAAGTCTCCCCGTGTCGGCTTCCAGTGTCAAGACATAATACTCCCTCCTAGTATCTGCACAATGCACGCACAGCCAAGGTACATTGGGTCTATTTTGTTTCAAGGCTCAGTCAGTTAAAAATATATCCAGAGCGAGACATTCAATTAATCATATTCATCTTTTATTCCTGAAAATGTAGTGGGATTTCGTCCATCTGTTTGTGGCTTTAAGCTCATCCAGGGATAATGGTGTACTGGGTAGGGGTTGCGGGGTTGGGAGTGGGGGGAGTTGATTTCCCACAATGATATCCCCTTCGCAAACTCTGAGGGGATAATATCTACAAATATGTGGTCATAACGGTTGTTCCAGCTGGTATTACATCACATGTTCAGTCAGATGAGAGTCAGTATGAGCAAGTAAACTTTGTTAGCAGCAGTAAAATCTTTTAGCAGCAGTAAATTCATATTTTTTTACTGGAGCTAAGAGGACAGTGGGTGGTCCACGAGGCTTACTGCAGGAAAAAACGGTCACAGAGCCGATCACAAATCAATCACATCTCCCCTGAATTCTCACACAATGATCCCTACTTCAAGTGTCTAATCCCACTCGAGAATTTGCTCCAATTGGATTTTAGTGTCTCAAATCCTCTGAAGCAATATTTTCCCAGTTATATTCTCCCCCTCACCCCTCTGTATTGCCCAAGGTAGCAGGTGTCTGTGGAGATAGTTTCTATCAAACACTCCATTGAGTGTTTGAGAGTGTTACAGGGCAGCTCTGTCTGCGGTAACATATGGTTTGGTTCCCAAGGATGATTCTCACCTATTGTCCGCACACTTGCCTGGGTACACCACATGACTAAGGGCAGTGGTGTGGAGTACTTAAATAAAAATACTTGAAGTCGTTTTTTGGGGCTATCTTTACTTTACTTTGCCATTTATATTTTTGACAACTTTTACTTTAACTACACTACATTCTCAAAGAAAATAACCCAAAAGTACTCGTTACATTTTGAAAGCTTAGCAGGACAGGAAAATGGTCCAATTCACACAATTATCAAGAGAACGTCCCCGGTCATCGCTACTGCCTCTGATCTGGAGGACTCGCTAAACACAAAAGCTTAATTTGAAAATTATGTCTGCGTGTTGTAGTGGCTAACCGTAACAAAATTATATATAAATACAATTGTGCCATCTGCCTTGATTAATATTAGCAATTTGAAATGATTTATACTTGTACTTTTGATACTTAAGTATATTTAAAACCAAATACTTTTAGACTTTAACTCACATTTAGACTTCTTCTCAAGTAGTATTTTACTGGGTGAAGGTATCTTTACTTTCACTCCAGTATGACAATTGTGTACTTTTCTCACCATTGACACACACATCACTTTCAGAAGTGACACCTCTTTCTATGGAACCACAAGAGATGTAAGCTAAGTGTAACCTTCATTCTGACAAGCTTTATTGTCTCTATGTCATGACAAGATTATGAAGCTTTATTCATTATTCCCATCCATACGTATGTGACCTGTCATAGCTTTATTCTCAAAACCTTCTAGATGTATTGTATTTTAGAGCAGACTTGGCTGTTCTTCATTTTTGAGCATAATTGCAGTAGGATATCCAAAACCTAAAATCAGTGTAGAAACAAATGACTGATATTAGTGCAAGATGGTTTGTGATAATTCTTAAGAACAACAGACAAAACCTTATATTTTTAATATGCAGTGTCTTAGACGATTGAAATATAATTTATATCGCTGAACCAAGGACAGCCTTGGTTAGCTTTGAATTTGATGATTTGAAGTCAACTGAAACGGATTCCCTCAAAGGAAATATGAAAAAGCGGACTCCACAATAAAATAGGGTTTGGTTTACGTTACGAAGCAGCGTGTTAGTAAAACACGTGAGTCCTAAATGCATGCAGATGATAGCTATCTATCTGAACGGCCATTCTATACATCCACCATTCCTCATCTGAAGGTTTTGGCTTATGTTAAGGTCACTTTTAATAATGTAGCCTTGCAATCTACCACATTGCCCTTCACTCTCCCTGTAAATGGCATGGTCTTCAATCAATGGAGAGTGGTTCAACTCTGAGATCATCAGTCGCGATAACTGTGAAAATCCTGGGTGCTCATTGGACGACAATCCAAGCAAATGGAAATGCAACACAGACACAGGGGTGAAACAGGAGTGATTATTTTCATAATGCCCTCTACTCTTGAAGTGTCATAGGCCAGACTCATTGTTCTCTTTTATTCCTTACGTGGCATTGTCAGTGCATATGCTGTTTAGTCATAATAATATTTGGAGGGGAGTTCATTTTTCTCCTGTGTTGATAGGCTAATGGCTATTGTGGTATGTGTCTTTACTGTGAACTTGTATGTGTTGTACTAATCGGCTCTCAATCCGGAGTTATTCGGAGAGCATTAGGTGGTAAAATAATATGGTTAAATGTGCTAGGGTCAAAAGGTTACTCTGTCTAAGTCACAGGGAGTGGCTTTGTAGTAAAAGTTCAGTTGAAACTGAAATGAAAATAAATGTTGAGACTATAATACAAAGACCAAGTCAGAGACCACCTAAGATTTCCAGCACGTTTTAGAATTAGAATAACACAGAGGCTTTAGGACTGTTAGTGAGATTAAAGTTGGACAGGCACTGTAAGGAGAGAAATGATGCAGAGAGCTTTGGATGAGATTTATATTTGATCTGTTCACAAGAAACCTGAGCCAGATGTTTTCTATAATTAAGCGCAGGCCCTTTAATCTCTATTTAACCTCTATTAGGGTCACATATTATTGTTTTGGTGTTTCAGGGCAAGACCTTATTCACACATTTATCACTGATTGAATCAAGGAGTGTTCCTCAAAACAGTGATGCCATCATTTTTGGTCACGTCTTAGAATAAACGTTCAAGACAACAGAGTAGTCTCGGGTCAAGCCACGGATGTACAGATTTTGTTGGCCTGATATACACTACCGTTCAAAAGTTTGGGGTCACTTAGAAATGTCCTTGTTGTTGAAAGAAAATGACATTTTTGTCCATTAAAATAGCAAAAATTGAGTGTAGACATTGCTAACGTTGTAAATGACTATTGTAGCTGGAAACGGCAGATTTTTTATGGAATATCTACATAGGTGTACAGAGGCCAATTATCAGCAACCATCACTCCTGTGTTCCAATGGAAAATAGCTCATCCAAGTGTATCATTTTAAAAGGCTAATTGATCATTAAAAAACTATTCAGCAATTATGTTAGCACAGCTGAAAACTGCTGTTCTGATTAAAGAAGGAATAAAACTGGCCTTTAGACTATTTGAGTATCTGGAGCATCAGCATTTGTGGGTTTGATTACAGGTTCAAAATGGCCAGAAACAAAGATCTTTCTTCTGAAACTCGTCAGCCTATTCTTGTTCTGAGAAATTAAGGCTATTCCATGCGAGAAATAGCCAAGAAACTGAAGATCTTGTACAACACTGTGTACTACTTCCTTCACAGAACAGCGCAAACTGTCTCTAACCAGAATAGAAAGAAGTCCTCAACTGACAGCTTTATTAAATAGTACCTGTAAAACACCAGTCTCAGTGTAAACAGAGAAGAGGCGACTCCGGGATGCTGGCCTTCTAGGCAGAGTTCTTCTGTCCAGTGTCTGTGTTCTTTTGCCCATCTTAATATTTTCTTCTTATTGGCCAGTCTGAGATATTTTCTTTGCGCCTCTGCCTAGAAGGTCAGCATCGCGGTTGCCTCTTCACTGTTGACGTTGAGACTGGTGTTTTGCGGGTACTATTTAATGAAGCTGCCAGTTGAGAACTTTTTTTCTGTTTCTCATACTAGACACTCTAATGTACTTGTTCTCTTGCTCAGTTGTACACTGGGGCCTCCCACGCCTCTTTCAAAATAGTTTTGTTTTTCATCTATGCATAGTGACTTGAACTATACCTACATGTACATATTACCTCAATTAGACTAACTGGGGCCCTCGCACATTGACTCTGTACCAGTACCACCTGTATAAAGCCTCGCTACTGTTATTTTCACTGTTATTTGACATTTTTTAATAAATGATTTGGGTGTTTTTGCCTTCTTATTATTATTTTTTCGTCACTTATCTATTGTTTACCGAATACCATTTTTTTACTTAAAAATTGCACTGTTGGTTAGGGCTTATAATTAAGCATTTCACTGTAAGGTGACATTTTGTATTCGGCACGAGTGACAAATAAACTTTGATTTGATTTGAAGATGTGTCCTACCTCCAATGATATAGTAGTAGTAGTAGTAGTACACAGGGGTTAAGTTTCCTTTAGTCAAAATATGATTGCAGGTTAATAAAATATAGCTCTACTTTGCTCTGATAAAATCTCTCCATGAGAGAATGGAACACCACTGGATTTTCAATAAGCCCGATCTTCTTATTCTGGATCAAATGGGAGGTGGCTTAAGATCTTACCTCCGACACACCCCAGGAGATAGGAGAGGCTAATTTTAATTCTGGAAGGGTACACTCCAAATCATGTACTTCCTTACACCTTTTTGTTCTCTTGCAGGATGAATATGTACTTGGATACAAGTACAAAATGGAACAATGCTAACTGTGCAGGGGAAAAAAAGAAAACGTAAAGGCACAGTTATGCGAACTGTATTTAACTCTCTCCTCAGAGTAATAATGTTTAATAATTGAACTCTCTCTCTCCTCAGAGTAATAATGTTTGTATTTACTTTAACCGTAAACTGCAGGTTTGATTAAACAGGGACCTTAGTTTTTCTAAGACTTTGGGTCTAGCAACCACTGAGAACCATGTGAATTATTGAAGAGGTACTTTAACCTGCAGAGGTGAGCATTTCTGAGTCATTTTTCTCTCTCTCTCTCTCTCTCTCTCTCTCTCTCTCTCTCTTTGTCTCACTGTCTCTCTTTGTCTCACTGTCTCTCTCTTTTTCTTTCTCGCTCTCTCTCCCATACTCTGTGCTTCTATCCCTCTCTCCCTTAGTCAGCACTCCCAGCGAGATGTTGTTAGGCACGTTAACTGCATTAGGCACATGCAATATCCCAAGATTTGTCTGTGCATTTCATCCGATTCTCAGACTCATCAGCTCTCCCAGAGTTCACAGCATTTTCCCTGCTCTGTTAACTTTTATTTAATTGAATGTGCCAGAGCCTGTGTGTGCGTGTGTGTTTTTGCATCTGTGTCTGTGTGCGTGCTTATCCATCATTTGATAGTGTGGGTGTGTGCAGTTATGCATCTGTTAATTTGTGTGTGTACAGTACAAGTGTGTGTGCCTGTGTGTGTGTGTGTGTGTGTGTGTGTGTGTTTGTGCGTGTTCATCTGTATGTGTTTGTGAATATTAACTATGTGGGCTGCTCGCATATGTTTTTAACTCTGATACTTTGAGAGCTAACCCAGAAATGTCATCGCTAAAATGACGAGCTATTCCAGGAAGGGTTTCTCTTGTGTTTTGCTCAGACACTGACTGTAGAGCCAAAAGCTTCAGTCATCCCACCACTCAACCAGCATGTCAACACACTGATATGTTTCACCATACAGCCTAATATAGACTAATAGCCTCTTCACTATAGGTACTGTGTATGGTAGTCTTTTTTTTGTGTTATCAAGAAGGATCCCACCTATGGGATATGATGACTGTTGGAATAATATTGTTGTGTATCAGTACGTGAGCCAGTGTGTGTCATAAGAGTAGCTCAGACAAGGCAAGAGCGACAAATGGGGTTTATTATTTGGGGTTATTTGGGGTGAAAGATGATCCTTGAAAAAATATCTAGTGAGAACGGAGGTACGATTTAGTTATGTGAAATATCTCCAGTGCAGCTGTTTTAGATTACCCTTGGGGTGTTGGCTCAGATAGAGACCAGCTCAAACAATGTGTGGAAGGTATCTGCAAGTGTACGTTGCCGTTGCGCTGCAGTCCCTCACTCTTCAACCTAAAGAACATCAACACCAGATGATGGGAGAGGTTAGGGTCGGTGATGGCGGATGGTTAGTGGAAAAATGCTTGTTCCTTCGGCTCTGGAGGCAGAGCATTGATCTAATAGGCCTGGGTTGCAGCCTCTTGCACCAGCACAGTAAATAAGAAGGATTCTTAAAGGGGCAATCTGCAGTTGATTCATCCAGTTTTGGACTTCTGAATTAATTAAATGTAACAATTGATTCTTGAAGAACATAACTTAGAAATGCCCCATAAGCCTAGTTCAACTGTCGTATCCAAACAGAACCCAAAATATAGGCTTGTTTTTTAAACAAAGTAAATATAAACATACACTACGTAGCCCACCAGAGTCAACGGATGCACCTGTGTGTCAATCTAAGTTACATAATAAAAAAAATCCCCATCAAAATCCATCAGTTTAAGCTAGAGATATCCATTTTTTTTGCATTGAATGTGTGCACTGCATCCGCCAGTGTCGCACTTCCGCATCTGCAGTGAAAGGTGGCAGAGCTAGATCAGTGTTTGTCAGACCGTGAGACATATTGAAAATGGGTCTTCTCATGTCAATGTCTGTAGCGTCCGAACGGTCTGACCTACAAACAATTATGACCACTATGGAAAGGGGAGACTCAGGAACACGACGGTGTTCTCCGTTTTGCTACGACCCCCACAAGTGTCAGGATATCAAGAGGCTGATTAAATAGCATGATAATTACACAGGTGCACCTTATGCTGGGGACAATAAAAGGCCACTCTAAAAGGTGAAGTTTTGTCACACAACACAATGCCACAGATAGTTCAAGTTTTGAGGGAGCGTGCAATTGGCATGCTGACTGCAGGAATGTCCACCAGAGCTGTTACCAGAGAATTTGTTAATATCATAAGCCGTCTCAAGTTGTTTTTGAGAATTTGGCTCACAACCGCAGACCACGTATATGGTGTCGTGTGGGCGTACTCTGTGAACAGAGTACCCCATGATGGCGGTGGGGTGGGGTTATGGTATGGGCGGTCGGGCGGGCATAAACTACGGACAACGAACACAATTGCATTTTATCGATGGCAATTTGAATTGACAAAAATACAGTGATGAGATCCTGAGGCCTATTGTGAGTCCCATTTTTTTAAGGTATCTGTAACCAACAGATACAAATCATGTGAAATCCATAGTTTAGGGCCTAATGAATTCATTTCAATTGACTGATTTCCTCATATAAACTGTAACTCAGTAAAATCAATAAAATTGTTGCATGTTGTGTTTATGTTTTTGTTCAGTATATATGCATTTCCCAAGTTTTTGTTTTTTATATGTCCTAGATTTAGGACAGACACTTTAAAACCTTGTTTCTTATGATACATTTTTTGACGGTCCTTTTTGCCATTTATTAATGTGTTATTCAATGTGTTTATATGGGCTTTTTAAAATGATACCTGAGGGGGTCCTAAAATTCAAAATCAAATGGCTACATGATCATCTTAAAATGTATTCCATATGTCAGATTAGCACCTCCACCACCCCTTACCCATTGTCATAGACTAAAGAATTAAAACTATAATTTTAATATCATGGATGGTCAGCCCTGGCATCCATAGCTCTGTCTATGAATTTGAGTGGTTACATTTTTCCAGCCATATCCCTCAGCTTTTTACCGCCACAGGGGTGGGGAGACACTTTGTTATTGTTTCACCTACTGATTGTCACTTTAAATTCAGAAGGGAGTTTGGGTTTGAGGAATGAGATTTTCTCTCCTCTGAGGTTTTTTTCCTTTGAAACATTTCCCTGCTGCTTAGAAGGCACCTGGTCTCCCTGTAGAGTGTGGTCAATATCTCATCCCTCTCTCCCATGATTTAGACCAGTGGTTCCCATCTCCGGACCTACAGTACCCCAAAATGTGTGTTGTAACCCCAGACAAAAACACCTGATTCAACTTGTCAATGGCTTGATGATTACTTGACAAGTAGAATCAGGGGTGCTTGTCCGGAGCCACAACACAAATATGTACTGTTAGGGATACTTGTGGACCGGAGTTGGGAAACACTGATTGTAGAAACTGGTTTCCAAATGTCATGTTGTCTTTTATTGTAAAGGAATTATATGTAAATCATATTATGCCTAACACCGCACATAAATATTGGAACATTTTGAAAGTGGAATGTGCATAGAATGTGGAATAGCTTAGGGCTGTGGTCTGTCGGGTGTGTGTGTGTGTGTGTGTGTGTGTGTGTGTGTGTGTGTGTGTGTGTGTGTGTGTGTGTGTGTGTGTGTGTGTGTGTGTGTGTGTGTGTGTGTGTGTGTGTGTGTGTGTGTGTGTGTGTGTGTCTCTAGAAATTTGCACCTAGTGATGAATGGACAAAGCTATTTTTCAAGTGAACAACCATTCCATTGAGTGTATCTATGTCTTGCTGTGTTTTTTATCTACATACCTTTCTTATGTTGTGTAGTGGGGGAGTGACTGACATTTATCATGGAATCGAAATAATGGGAAAAAACTACACATACTTACCCCCCTTTGTCTGTTTGCATGGCATATTAAAATAACATGAACCAAGCTATTTCTTGTCTATTTGAAATGGTTATATTCTGGATACATTTTCAGTTACAGTTTTCAGTTGTATTACTGACTCAGATATTATGTGCCTTTAATGTCTGATACTCTCTAAACATGCCAAAGGCTGTGGTGGGTTGTGTCCAGACATCAGCTAACCGCTAACCACACCAGACATTCCTCAAATGTGTGTGTGTTTTAAAGTGTTGGTGATAGTAAGTCAGCTTGCACAATCTGCCTGTTTTGCAACTGCACGGGGACTTTTATGAGACCAGAAGACTTAGCTAACATTTATTTCATGATGGCACAATACGTTTGCGATAGGTTGATGTCACTGTATCTTTAGCGCTCATGCTTCCCTTTAGTGTGCACCTCCAGTCCCCAAGGCAGCCTGTGTACAGGGCTTGAGCAGCCATGTTGATTTGTTCATATTGGCCCCCTTGCAGGGAGGACATTGTTGATCTGGGCTGGCAGGATGCCAGGGTTAATCAGGGAGAGTTGTCTGTACACACTGGGCATCCGCACCATAGCTAAAGGCCCCAAGCTGCTGGCCAGACCAGCATGTAATCCATGGGTCAAGATGTGGGGGTTCAGCTGGTTATTTCATGAGAATGTATGCCCTTTTATCCCCCTGATATTTTAATCAAAATGTACATTTTTAGGTTGATGTACCATACAACACCATAAATATTGAGCACAAAAATGTCACACCAAAAGCAAAACGATGCACCAAAGCTGTGAGGCACTTGGATCTTAATGTTCTCACTCCTTTGTTGCTGAGAATATTCCTGCTCATCAGGAAATGCAAATGTGTAGTGCATTTGAGTTTTAAAATGGCTTCTAAAGTTTGTAATTTCCACTACAAAATTGTTCATTAATTATAATCTACATAATAATTCACATTTCCTGTTGCTGCAGGATTATTTTCCTGCTGTAGCAAACTGGCTCAAATTAAGATCCTACATCTGTATGAAGGAAGTTAATATGACAAAGAAAGATGTGTTACCTGTATCACCACATGAGGTTGCTTAAAATCTCCCAAGTTTCCTGACACCCCTAGATCCAGCATTCACAACCCAATCAAGGATGCATCTGTAAAATCAGACGACAATAAGGTCTGTAATTGACAATTAGATATTGTAGATCCGTTTATTTAATTATTGCTATCTGACTGACACAATTGTAATTTGGACGTCGGACGGGGTGAGAGACCCCTACAGGGTCATTTTTTCTGTTGGCTGTCAGTGTTGTTTTATCTGTTGTGAACATGGTAACTGTTCCTCACACTCCCTCCACTGAGTAACAGCCTCTTTAATCAGTGATCTGGTGCCCACCCTCAACATGTTAATGGAACAATGGAGTAATTATACCTCATGGTGTGTTTGGTAGGACGATGACCCTGCAGGTTGGATTCCAACATGTGATGTTAACTTGATCTGTGAGAACAGTCAGAGTTCATAGCAGGCCATTTGATGCATTTATGGCCCCATCTGTCTGTCTGTCTGTCTGTCTGTCTGTCTGTCTGTCTGTCTGTCTGTCTGTCTGTCTGTCTGTCTGTCTGTCTGTCTGTCTGTCTGTCTGTCTGTCTGTCTGTCTCTGTCTCTGTCTGTTTGCTGTTCTGTCTGTCTGTCTGTCTGTCTGTCTGTCTGTCTGTCTGTCTGTCTGTCTGTCTGTCTGTCTGTCTGTCTGTCTGTTTGCTGTTCTGTCTGTCTGTCTGTCTGTCTGTCTGTCTGTCTGTCTGTCTGTCTGTCTGTCTGTCTGTCTGTCTGTCTGTGTCTGTCTGTTTGCTCTTCTGTATCTGTCTGTCTGTCTCTGCCTGTCTGTCTGTCTCTGTCTCTGTCTCTGTCTGTTTGCTGTTTGCTGTCTGTCTGTCTGTCTGTCTGTCTGTCTGTCTGTCTGTCTGTCTGTCTGTCTGTCTGTCTGTCTGTCTGTTTGCTGTTCTGTCTGTCTGTCTGTCTGTCTGTCTGTCTGTCTGTCTGTCTGTCTGTCTGTCTGTCTGTCTGTCTGTGTCTGTCTGTTTGCTCTTCTGTATCTGTCTGTCCGTCTGTCCGTCTGTCCGTCTGTCCGTCTGTCCGTCTGTCCGTCTGTCCGTCTGTCCGTCTGTCTGTCTGTCTGTCTGTCTGTCTGTCTGTCTGTCTGTCTGTTTGCTGTTCTGTTTGTTTGCTGTTCTGTATGTCTGTCTGTTTGCTGTTCTGTCTCTGTCTTTTTGCTGTTCTGTTTGTTTGCTGTTCTGTATGTCTGTCTGTTTGCTGTTCTGTCTCTGTCTGTATGTCTTTCTGTTTGCTGTTCTGTCTCTGTCTGTTTGCTGTTCTGTTTGTTTGCTGTTCTGTATGTCTGTCTGTTTGCTGTTCTGTCTCTGTCTCTGTCTGTATGTCTTTCTGTTTGCTGTTCTGTCTCTGTCTGTTTGCTGTTCTGTTTGTTTGCTGTTCTGTCTCTGTCTCTGTCTGTCTGTCTGTCTGTTTGCTGTTCTGTCTCTGTCTGTTTGCTGTTCTGTTTGTTTGCTGTTCTGTATGTCTGTCTGTTTGCTGTTCTGTCTCTGTCTCTGTCTGTATGTCTTTCTGTTTGCTGTTCTGTCTCTGTCTCTGTCTGTCTGTCTGTCTGTTTGCTGTTCTGTCTCTGTCTCTGTCTGTCTGTCTGTCTGTTTGCTGTTCTGTTTGTTTGCTGTTCTGTCTCTGTCTCTGTCTGTCTGTCTGTTTGCTGTTCTGTCTCTGTCTGTTTGCTGTTCTGTCTCTGTCTCTGTCTCTGTCTGTCTGTCTGTTTGCTGTTCTGTCTCTGTCTCTGTCTGTTTGCTGTTCTGTTTGTTTGCTGTTCTGTATGTCTGTCTGTTTGCTGTTCTGTCTCTGTCTCTGTCTGTATGTCTTTCTGTTTGCTGTTCTGTCTCTGTCTCTGTCTGTCTGTCTGTCTGTTTGCTGTTCTGTTTGTTTGCTGTTCTGTCTCTGTCTCTGTCTGTCTGTCTGTTTGCTGTTCTGTCTCTGTCTGTTTGCTGTTCTGTCTCTGTCTCTGTCTCTGTCTGTCTGTCTGTTTGCTGTTCTGTCTATGTCTCTGTCTGTTTGCTGTTCTGTTTGTTTGCTGTTCTGTATGTCTGTCTGTTTGCTGTTCTGTCTCTGTCTCTGTCTGTATGTCTTTCTGTTTGCTGTTCTGTCTCTGTCTCTGTCTGTCTGTCTGTCTGTTTGCTGTTCTGTTTGTTTGCTGTTCTGTCTCTGTCTGTTTGCTGTTCTGTTTGTTTGATGTTCTGTCTCTGTCTGTTTGCTGTTCTGTCTCTGTATGTTTGCTGTTCTGTCTCTGTCTGTTTGCTGTTCTGTCTCTGTCTCTGTCTGTCTGTCTGTTTGCTGTTCTGTCTCTGTCTGTTTGCTGTTCTGTTTGTTTGCTGTTCTGTATGTCTGTCTGTTTGCTGTTCTGTCTCTGTCTCTGTCTGTATGTCTTTCTGTTTGCTGTTCTGTCTCTGTCTGTTTGCTGTTCTGTCTCTGTCTCTGTCTGTCTGTCTGTTTGCTGTTCTGTCTCTGTCTGTTTGCTGTTCTGTCTCTGTCTCTGTCTGTCTGACTATCTGTTTGCTGTTCTGTCTCTGTCTGTTTGCTGTTCTGTCTCTGTCTTCTCTGTCTGTCTGTCTGTTTGCTGTTCTGTCTCTGTCTGTTTGCTGTTCTGTTTGTTTGCTGTTCTGTATGTCTGTCTGTTTGCTGTTCTGTCTCTGTCTCTGTCTGTATGTCTTTCTGTTTGCTGTTCTGTCTCTGTCTGTTTGCTGTTCTGTTTGTTTGATGTTCTGTCTCTGTCTGTTTGCTGTTCTGTCTCTGTCTGTTTGCTGTTCTGTCTCTGTTTGTTTGCTGTTCTGTCTCTGTCTCTGTCTGTCTGTCTGTCTGTTTGCTGTTCTGTCTCTGTCTGTTTGCTGTTCTGTCTCTGTCTCTGTCTCTGTCTGTCTGTCTGTCTGTCTGTCTGTTTGCTGTTCTGTCTCTGTCTGTTTGCTGTTCTGTTTGTTTGCTGTTCTGTATGTCTGTCTGTTTGCTGTTCTGTCTCTGTCTCTGTCTGTATGTCTTTCTGTTTGCTGTTCTGTTTGTTTGCTGTTCTGTCTCTGTCTCTGTCTGTCTGTCTGTCTGTCTGTCTGTTTGCTGTTCTGTCTCTGTCTGTTTGCTGTTCTGTCTCTGTCTCTGTCTGTCTGTCTGTCTGTCTGTTTGCTGTTCTGTCTCTGTCTTTTTGCTGTTCTGTTTGTTTGCTGTTCTGTATGTCTTTCTGTTTGCTGTTCTGTCTGTCTGTCTCTCTTTCTCCATTTTCTCCTCTCCTCGTTTTCTCACTGATCCTCCTCTGTTGCTGGGAGTGCTGGCCTATTCTAACCCCAGAAATTCATCCTCATAAAATGAATATGATTCCTTTGTAGATGGAGGCATCTCTGCTAGTGTGATTAATATCAGCTGGGTCAGAGGAGATGGGCGTGGTGGAAATTTAAACCCTCAATTTAGCATTCTTCTGATAAGAATATTAAATGTCCCAGTGTACAAATATGGCAATTAACTCTCCACACCAAATCGCAGACCTCAGTGGAACAAAACAGAGTTAAGAGTAATATACTTCAGTTTGAAACTAATGAGTTATATGTATAGTGTGTCTACCACTGGGGGATGTCTCTAATGGTATTTTGCAATAAATGACCCCTGAGACAATTACAAAAGCTCTGTAAAAAGGGTGCAGTTATGTCGGCATCAAAAGGCTTTTCTAGCAAAGCCCCTCGATTGAAAACTATCCTTATTGTTGTTTCTATTCACTACATTCTGTCAATCTCTATAGACAATCATCCCATTTCAAACGTGGAATAAATGTAAAACTCCTCTGGGCAAATCAATAGGCTTTTTGAGGAGGCTGTTCACTGTATTCTTCACCAGTTTTTGAGGACTAATTCACCAGCATCTTCCCTGTTATCTGTTCCTGCTGTAAGCCTTCTCTTCACACACTCAGGCCTTAGAGGCTAAGACTGATCACACATGTTCACAGAGCTCTAATTATGCCACATCAGTTCCTAATGTATTCTTTGGTAGAACACTGCGGCTTGCATCCTGATTCGGTTTGATCTCAGGAACAAAACACTTTGATATGGTAGGCCTGCTCCCTTGTGTGATTTGTGTGTCTTTGTTTGCGAGCATATGGTAAGATTGTGTGTGTAGTGAATACAGTAGTATATATTTTATTGTATTTGAGTTGTGAAAATTGCTTTATACTCACCATAGCTTGATAAAGACCTGTTGGTTTCTGATAAGATTTCAACAACCATGCACATTTCAAACTGAGTGTATAAAATTACTTCTGATGTTGAAGGGTAAAGCTCAGTACCAAGAGACCTGCTGAGCTGGAGCCACAATAATCAGTAACCAGGAGTGACCAGGAGTAACCAGGAGTGACCAGGCGTGACCAGGAGTAACCAGGAGTGACCAGGAGTAACCAGGAGTGACCAGGAGTAACCAGGAGTGACCGGGAGTGACTGGGAGTAACCAGGAGTAACCAGGAGTGACCAGGAGTAACCAGGAGTGACCAGGAGTGACCAGGAGTGACCGGGAGTGACCGGGAGTAACCGGGAGTTACCAGGAGTGACCAGGTGTGACCAGGAGTAACCAGGAGTGACCGGGAGTGACTGGGAGTAACCAGGAGTAACCAGGAGTGACCAGGAGTAACCAGGAGTGACCAGGAGTGACCAGGAGTAACCAGGAGTGACCGGGAGTGACCGGGAGTAACCGAGAGTAACCAGGAGTAAGCAGGAGTGACCAGGTGTGACCAGGAGTAACCAGGAGTGAGAGTTAAAGTGGTAAAGTGCAACAGGGTGTTGGTTAAGATGGTACAGGTTGGTATGCATCGGTGTTAATATGGAAAGCCTGTATTTGTACGTAGTTGTTCCAAAGACAGGAAATAGG
This sequence comes from Oncorhynchus nerka, assembly GCF_034236695.1. Lineage (NCBI taxonomy): Eukaryota > Metazoa > Chordata > Actinopteri > Salmoniformes > Salmonidae > Oncorhynchus > Oncorhynchus nerka. The sequence goes on along the minus strand of NC_088422.1, from coordinate 18,383,733 downwards.
TATCTGCTATTAGCTTTTTTTTACCATTAATAATCTCTTTCTAATGAGACATCTGTCTTTGACACAAAACAGTCCTGTCTTTGGACACAAATACTTTTCCTACACAGTACACACCCACTGTGTACACACTGGTTGAATCAATTTTGTTTTCACATTATTTCAATGAAATTACGTTGAATTGATGTCTGTGCCCATTGGGCACATGTTGACGACTGACTCTTGATTTATTTCTGCCCTCACAGCAGTTGCAAATCTTACTTTAACGGGTGTTGGGAATTAGTCTTCTGAACGTGCTCTGTTTTTAAGGAGTCATGTCTTATTCATCTAAAATTCCATGTGAAAATCATCAGGCAAACAAGAATGTTCATGAGTCAACCATTTAATGAACAAGGTCTCCGAAATGCTTTAATGTCTCAATGTACTGTAAAATATTCATATATTTTCTGGATCTCTGACTATTATTTTTGTATTTTTTATTGTGCAATAACCTATCGCCTCGCCCTGTTCCACAACCCCTCCCCCCCCCTTACCCAATTTAATTTCATGTTTTATGGATCATATTAACCGTGCCACGAGAATTAATCAGGGTGATCTTGTCTCTGGAAGCGATGCAGATATAGGATCCTAATTTGAGCCAGTTTACTACAGCAGGAAAATAATACTCAGCAACAGGAAATGTGAATTAATACTGTACATGAATTATAATTAATGGACATTTTGGTGGGGTCGATAGCCTGAAATTTCAAAGTGGAAATTACAAACTTTAGAAGTATTTTTAAAGCTGTAATAAGTAACTTTCTTTTTAAATTCAAATAGAAATGTGAGTTATAGATCTGTCATTGTATTTGAAAGCAAGTCTAAGAAGCGATAGATCTGTTTTTATGTGCACTATTTTCATGCTTCACGTTCTTAAGTTGTGTTTTTGCGTCTTTTACTTTCGGTTTTGTTCACCAGCTTTGAAAAAATATTTCACAGCAGTTTAGATAGTAGAATGATTCTCTACACTATACTTACATATTTTGTCACATAAACTGAAATTAGTTGAACTATTACAATTTTAGAAACAATGAAATTGCACCTATAAACGTCAAATACACTACAAGTTTAAAGTGTCCTGCATTGCAGGAAAGTTCTCCTCCAACAGGGTGATCAAATTAAGACCCTCTAATGAGTCTAGCAGCAGTAAGGTTGTCACTAGTTACCACAGCCACAAAGTAGTAAACCCTGCCTATTTATACTATTTCTCTTCTGATCATGTGATTTTAAACTTAACCCTAACCTTAACCTTAACCATTCTGATAATCTTATGTCTAACCATAACTTTAAATTAAGTCAAAAAAGCACATTTTTGTTATCATTAATTGTTACAATATAGCCAATTTTGACTTTTTGACTGTGGTAACTAGTAACGACGTAGAATTAGGCTCTCCTGGCTCAGCTTGGGCCTGAAGTAGGGCATCAGTAATGACACAGTAGAGAGAGGAGCAATCACACCACTCAGTGTTTAATGTAGTCAGCTCTGGGTTCTGAGATCACAGATGCATCAGTAACCTAGATAACTGCATTGAAAGGGTTGTCTTGTGACAAGCTCTCAGCAGGAGCTATTGGATGGGATGTGGGGCTCCTTCCATCTCGTCAATAATTCTGACCTCTAGTGTTTAATATCGTTCAATCCAATGTGAGATGTGATTTTGTTATTGCAGATAATAGTTGTACTCAAGCAAAGTGTAACGATTCATCTAAGTAAAAGTGATCGGTATTGTATATTTCAAATGTGTTTGCTATTGGGTATAATATGGTACATTTGCTGAATGATGTTTGTTGGATTGTATGTTGGTATTGATGGAATGTCAAAGCTATCACATTAGCAGACCTCATTTCTACCCCCATTCAGAGGCTGGAGTAAACCAAAATGCCTTAGTCTTGGCAACAATAGCAGAAAGTGTGACAAAGTGAGAAAGTCAAAGGAAACGTTGTCTCGGCTACATAGAGAGCGTCAAGAAATATCACTGTGCTGGGTTAAGATACACCATATGCCAGACTGGCATTGGAGATCCGCGAGAGGCACTTTGGTCAGAACTTCAGCTGGGTAAAATGGTCTGCCAGCTGCTCCTGGGACTCCCTTGAGACTTGTCTCTTATGTGTGTGAATTGCTTTGATTATCATTTGTTATTTAATGCAATTTGACCCTGTCATATCTTGAATTTCAGAGACAAACAGACAAGAACACAAGCACTTTTGCACATTTATTACCTCACTGTATCATCTATACATTTTGGCACTATAGAGTTTTACAATTTGCCTTTGAAATTAAACAATGGGAAATATTTGCCAACAAGTTCAATTTAATAACAACAGAGGGATGAAGGTTCAAAGTAAACATTCAAATAACATTGAGGTTTTTGGATTATTCTAGATGTTAGATGTCCATGATAAGACTCAATCAGTATTGCATTCCATAGCTCTTGCTTAAGAAGATAAATGATGTTGGAAAATGCAGCTTTGGAGAGTTCCTGGAGAATTCTATTACCATATCCTCTTGTATGTTTGGAGTCAGTTTATTCTGACTATCAAAGTATGTAGAATATCAAACATGTTACATTCTTTCATATAGTGTATTGATAAACGCTGTCTGTGTTTTACCTGAGAAGTGGAAGAATATGATATTGAAAAGTGCCTCCACAGGACACGTTGTTCAATCAATATATTGATTGATGTACATAATTGGCTATAATTGTGTTTTTTCTAACTATAATTTACTTAGGACACAGGTTTAGTTTGTGAAAAGCCTTGGTCCATGTTACAGGTTAGTCTGTAAGCCCCTGAACTGTGCAGGCCCCAAGCAGAGTGCATTATGGCTGCCCTTCGCCCATGATGAGGTGAGTTATTGATCTCTTACTGAGACGGAAGCCTTCTGTGTACCTCTACAGGGCTTAGAGCTGGCAAAGCAGGCTAGGCAGTGCACAGTGATGAGGGCTATAAAAAGGGTTGTGCCCATTGGAGAACCCTTTTTGGTTTCAGGTAGAACCCTTTTGGTTTCCATTTAGAACCCTCTGTGGAAATGGTTCTTCATGAAACTGAAAAGGGTTCTACTGGGTAACAAAAATGGTTCTTCAAAGAGTTCTTCAATGGGGACAGCCGAAGAACCATTTTAGGTTCGAGATAGCAATTTTTTTTCTAAGAGGAAATAAGCTAAAATCAGTCTTCTACCACACTGACTTTGGCCAAGTTCCCGGAACTTTCTTGTCACAAGCAGTTGGAAAGCAATTTTGATTAAATCTCAGGAATGAGAAAGGAAAGTGGTGGAGGTCGTCTTATGTGGATGGAAGCACTTATCAGACAAAGTGCTGGATAGGCTAAGTCAGACTGTTGGCCTATGGCTGGGAGGAAAGACCCTCAGTCCCTTTGAACGCGTTGGAAGGAGACATGGAGATTTCTGTGGCTGCTGAATCGGGTCTTTAGACATGGAACCCAAGGACAAGGAAAAGTGTTTGGGTCTGAAGTTCAAGCGATGATTACAGTTTGGAGAAGCCACCTACCTCATAGCAACTGAAGCACGACCATACCCGGTGATTATGGCATCTGGTTCAGTCCCAACACCACGGTCACCACGACCGTGACTGTAGTGGTTTGGGTTGAAAACGCCAAGGGCTGACTTCATGTATATGAACGTCGGGGAAGCAAACAGTATAGTAGACTAATCATCCTCTCAGTTCAGATCCACCATTAGATAAACCAAAGCAACCTCTCAAAGTTAAAAAAAAAACATTTACATGACATTGTGATCCCTTGGCTTTCGTCATGAAAATGAAGCCATCACAACCTCACAGTTTCGCTGCCGCCTGGATCCCATCGGCTCAGCAGATGTATTTAACCCCGTAGAGGGGGCAAGGTTGAAGGATGGCTTCAGCGATTCACTGGATTCCCAGCATCACCAAAGGTCTCTCTCATCTTCAAACCCCTAGCAGACTATCAACAAAGCAGATCCATCTCCCTGGGCTGCGTCCTCCAAAAAGCAATCGCGCTATTTAGAGATAAACGGCCGGCCTGCTCCATGTCATTGCTACTTGCTATGGCTGTCACAGAGATGCAATGCTCTCTTTTCGTTCTCTCTTTTTTCTCTCTTTCTATTCCTCATCTCGTCTGCTTGGTTTTATTTGTCTTTGCATTGTTTTGGCACAGCCTTTCTTTGGGAACAGATTCTCACTGTGTCGGCTTGTTAAGACCACAAAGTCTGTATTTTATGTTTGCCTGGGCTCCTTTGACTCTTTCTGCATATTTTTATTGCTCTTCTTTCTCTCATTCCCTTTAAACATTTAATCTAAATTACAGAAGAGGCCCAATGGGCACTGACATCAGTTAAACATCTACTTTTGATTTACATTTGGATGATTTGTCAACTAACCAGAATTCAGCGTAAATCTCAACGTCATTGGATTTAGGTTCAAATTTGGGTGGAAAAATACAACATTTTACATTTTACATCAATACATCAATTTTTTGTTGTTGTTGTTGTTGAAATGACATCGAAACAATGTTGATTCAACCAGTTTTTGCCAAATGAGGAGTGTCTTGTCTCCCTCTATTTCTACAATGACAATGTGGACTATAGAGGGATGAATCAGGCTTTTCTTTGATGAGAACAAATCATGTTCTAGTCACTTGGCATGTGTACAAAAAGCCTCATTGTACTTTTTCCGCCTTTGTGATTTTTTTGTCATTTGGTGAACCAATATCAAACGCAAGGATAGTCCTTTTGTGTTCCATTAAAATATAATGACTTTATATTGGCTTGTATCCAGTCAACTGATTATCTTTGTGAAGCCCAAGAAGAGTGTTATTTTGTTTGGATGGTGGTCTAAATAAATACTTCAGTATTTATCACTGTGGACTATGGGCCAATCCACTTTAGAGGAGGGTATATAGAAGCTATTTGTAAAGATGAGCTAACACCAGAGCAAAGTTGGGCCTTTTAGAATGAACCATCCCAACAAAACATTTATTTTGAAAATGGACTAATGTTGTGTTGCGGATTACCAACCCTGTAGAATCTTGTGACCAGTCTGACATTAGCTCACTCTCTGAACTCATTTGAGTTCTAATCCAATTCCAATTCTGCCTCTTTAGATTATTGTGCCAAAGAAATGATCCCCATTAGCGGACTCCAATGGCAACAGCTAGTCATACTTGTGTCCGTCACATAACGAAAAAGACATTACAATTTACATACATTTACAAAATGTGAACATGTAGTGTGTGTGTGTGTGTGTGTGTGTGTGTGCATCTATCACTTGCACATACTGTACATGTCAGTAAATACACACAACAAGTAGGTCACATATGAGCGATCTTGCTGTTCTCTAACCCCTCGGAATCCAGTGTTCTTGTCTCCCTGCGTCTTGGAAGGGAAATGTTCGTACCAATCACTGCGAAAATGGGCCGCCTGACTCAATGTTCTGGCTGACAAGGCCTTTTCATGTGAGTGTTTCACTGGTTTCTCAGGGCTCAAGTGTGCTAGAGGTGTGGAGGTTGATAAGTGAGATCAGAAACACCCCCAGAAATGACACACACACATCTGTGATTGTGTGTGCATGGGTGTATCCAACCTCAACCTGAGCCCATGCTGCGTTGGTGGTTGTGGATTGAAGCTTGCGCTGTGTGTCTGTCACTATGGTATTGGTGGTGTCATACAGTATGTAACTGTTCACAGGTGGCGAGGTGTGATCTCTGAAATGTTAATATGGCGTCCCATCTGGCGTGTGGCAGCTTGTCTCCTTGGCTTGTGCCCTAGCCCCTTCTCCCCATCACCCCTTCCTGCCCTCCTCATGGCAGTGAGACACTTAATCCCAATTCACATGCCTCAGTCATCTGCACATACCGGTCCTAGAGATATCTTTTTTTCCCCTGCACATTTCTTTCTCCTGCTCTATTTTTCCCTATTTCTTTATTTTATAGCACTCTCTCTCTCTCTCTCCCTCTCTCTCTCTCTCCCTCTCTCTCTCCATCTCTCTCTCCCTCTCTCTCTCTCCCTCTCTCTCTCCATCTCTCTCTCCATCTCTCTCTCTCTCTCTCTCCCTCTCTCTCAGGAAACAGGAAACACTCACAAAAGTTCCAGAATAATAAAGACATTGCAAATGTCATATTATGTCTATATACAGTGTAATGATGTGCAAATATTTAAAGTAGAAAAGGGAAAATAAATAAACATAAATATAGGTTGTAGTTACAATGGTGTTTGTTCTTCACTGGTTGCCCTTTTCTTGTGGGAACAGGTCACACATCTTGCTGCTGTGATGGCGCACTGGTATTTAGGAGTTTATCAAAATTGGATTTGTTTTTGAATTCTTTGTGGATCTGTGTAATCTGAGGGAAATATGTGTCTCTAATATGGTCATACATCTGTCAGGAGGATAGGAAGTGTAGCTCAGTTTCCACCTCATTCTGTGGGCAGTGTGCACACATATTTTTACAGAATGTTGCATGCAGAGTCTCAATTTGGTGTTTGTCCCATTTTGTGAATTCTTGGTTGGTGAGCGGACCTCAGACAACCATAAAAGGCAATGGGCTCTATAACTGATTTAAGTATTTTTAGCCAGATCCTATTTGGTATGTCAAATTTTATGTTCCCTTTGATGGCACAGCTTTGTTGAAGTTACCTGTGGAGCTGATGTTTAGGCCGAGGTATGTATCGTTTTGTGTATGCTCTTGGGGAACGGTGTCTAGATGGAATTTGTATTCGTGGTCCTGTAAACTGGACTTTTTTTGGAACACCATTATTTTTGTCTTACTGAGATTTACTGTCAGGGCCCAGGTCTGGCAGAATCTGTGCAGAAGATCTAGGTGCTGCTGTATGCCCTCCTTGGTTGGGGACAGAAGCACCAGATCATCAGCAAACAGTAGACATTTGAATTCAGATTCTAGTAGGGTGAGGCCGGGTGCTGCAGACTGTTCTAGTGCCCTTGGCAATTCGTTGATATATAGTCGAGAGCTTTTTTGAAATCAACAAAGCATGAGAATACTTTGACTTTGTTTTGGTTTGTTTGTCAGTTAGGGTGTGCAGGGTGAATACATGGTCTGTTATACAGTAATTTGTTAAAAAGACAATTTGACATCTGTCCAGTACATTGTTTTCGCTGAGGAAATGTAAGAGTTTGCTGTTAATGATAATGCAGAGGGTTTCCCCAAGGTTGCTGTTGACGCATATTGACGTAGTTATTGGGGTCAAATTTGTCTCCACTTTTGTGGATTGGTGTGATGAGTACTTGGTGCCAAATATTGGGGAAGATGCCAGAGCTGAGGATGATGTTAAAGAGTTTAAGTATAGCCAATTAGAATTTGTGGTCTGTATATTTTATAATTTTATTTAGGATACCATCAACACCACAGACCTTTTTGGGTTGGAGGGTTTGTATTTTGTCACGTAGTTAATTCAATGTAATTGGAGAATCCAGTGTGTTCTGGTAGTCGATTAGTTGATTCTAAGATTGCTATTTGATCATGTATATGTTTTTGCTGTTTGTTCTTTGTTATAGAGCCGAAAATAATTCTCTCTCTCTTATCTCATCTCTCTCTCTCTCTCAGCTCATTCCTCTCAATTCAATTCAAAGGGCTTTATTGGTATGGTAAAAAATATGTTTACATTGCCAAAGCAAGTGAAATAGATAATAAACTAAAGTGAAATAAACAGAAGCATTTAGATAATTCCCTCTCTTTCTTAAACCTACATTTTCTCTCTCTCTCTCAGTGTATTCGGTTTATTAGGATGTGCTTTATGTTTTATTTACACATACTGTATGCCTTTAAAAGTAATAAAAAAGTAAAATGTGAGAAGCTGGGGCTTTGACCCAACCACATGTTCACCAGAATACAACTACAGTGACTTTTAGAGGAGTGGAGAGCAGGAGCTGACTGACATTTGCATATTATAGCAGCTTTTACAAGACATTTTTGCAATCCAAGCAATATGGCCTATTCTCTGTTCTGTATTTATGTGGAATATTCTGCAAAGTTCATTTGGAAACACTATAAATCCATTGTGTAAAGTCTTTTCATAATACCGCTCAACAGCACAATAGCTACCGTATGACATCTGGAGTCTGCTTTCTCCCTAACTCTCTGGGGAGGCTCTGTAGCATCTGACAGATTCTTAACTCTGCTTTCAGTAAATGTTAGCTTTAAGACATTTGGGGTTGTAGTAGAGTGAATTTGATGTGCCAGAACAAGAAGTGAATAGTTATTTAAAACACAATGGTGTTAATAAGCTCTTCTGTGTCTCTATGACAAAGGATTTCCAGAAATGTGCAACTGCCATTTGATATATTTTCTTTAGAAATGTACAGAGATTTTAAATGATTCAATCATGAATGGATGGGTGTCAATTTCTGGCTGCGACTCGACCCACAATGCATCTCTTGTACGGCGCCTACACCCAGACAAAACTATCATATCACACAGAATGTGGCTACAAACAGAATCGCTTTTATTGCCATGTGTAGATGGGATGTTCCTCATTAGAGTCACAGCAGTTTCTTTGTATGACGCTACTCCAACAGGATGTTTATGTGGAACAGAGAGTGATATTGAGTACATCCATGCTGATATACAATTGTTTTCTCACAGACACACACGAAAGCAGATGTGGAAAACATATTGATTAAAAGTAGAAGGCAAATGATCGCTTGTAATCAGGAAGTGGATGTGTCTGACTATTGGCCTGAGCTGAAAGGGTAAATATATTCTTCCCGTCAGTCCCAGAAATGTGTTTTTCTTAGACCTTTTCTTATGCTTGAAAGAGTAATTTGATGCTCAATTTGAGATTTTATTCAGGTTGTCAAAAAAATGAATCCCCTAAAAGGGCTATGAAATGTTTAATTATCCACCATGCTATTGTACATTTAAAAAAAATGTCATACACATTTTCCTCTATTTTGTCTTAGGACACATTTTAATAGGAAAGCAACCCGAAGAAGATTACAAAAATATATTATGTTTTACTTGCAAAACATTACTGTTTGGTTTCAAATCAAATCAAATCAAATCAAATGTTATTTGTCACATACACATGGTTAGCAGATGTTAGTGCGAGTGTAGCGAAATACTTGTGCTTCTAGTTCCGACAATGCAGTAATAACCAACAAGTAATCTAGCTAACAATTCCAAAACTACTACCTTATAGACACAAGTGTAAGGGGATAAAGAATATGTACATAAGATATATGAATGAGTGATGGTACAGAGCGGCATAGGCAAGATACAGTAGATGGTATTGAGTGCAGTATATACATATGAGATGAGTATGTAAACAAAGTGGCATAGTTAAAGTGGCTAGTGATACATGTATTACATAAGGATGCAGTAGATGATATAGAGTACAGTATATACGTATACATATGAGATGAATAATGTAGGGTATGTAAACATTATATTAGGTAGCATTGTTTAAAGTGGCTAGTGATATATTTGACATCATTTCCCATCAATTCCCATTATTAAAGTGGCTGGAGTTGAGTCAGTGTGTTGGCAGCAGCCACTCAATGTTAGTGGTGGCTGTTTAACAGTCTGATGGCCTTGAGATAGAAGCTGTTTTTCAGTCTCTCGGTCCCAGCTTTGATGCACCTGTACTGACCTCGCCTTCTGGATGATAGCGGGGTGAACAGGCAGTGGCTCGGGTGGTTGTTGTCCTTGATGATCTTTATGGCCTTCCTGTGACATCGGGTGGTGTAGGTGTCCTGGAGGGCAGGTAGTTTTCCCCCGGTGATGCGTTGTGCAGACCTCACTACCCTCTGGAGAGCCTTACGGTTGTGGGCGGAGCAGTTGCCGTACCAGGCGGTGATACAGCCCGACAGGATGCTCTCGATTGTGCATCTGTAGAAGTTTGTGAGTGCTTTTGGTGACAAGCCAAATTTCTTCAGCCTCCTGAGGTTGAAGAGGCGCTGCTGCGCCTTCTTCACGATGCTGTCTGTGTGGGTGGACCAATTCAGTTTGTCTGTGTTGTGTAAGCCAAGGAACTTAAAACTTACTACCCTCTCCACTACTGTTCCATCGATGTGGATAGGGGGGTGTTCCCTCTGCTGTTTCCTGAAGTCCACAATCATCTCCTTAGTTTTGTTGACGTTGAGTGTGAGGTTATTTTCCTGACACCACACTCCGAGGGCCCTCACCTCCTTCCTGTAGGCCGTCTCGTCGTTATTGGTAATCAAGCCTACCACTGTTGTGTCGTCCGCAAACTTGATGATTGAGTTGGAGGCGTGCGTGGCCACGCAGTCGTGGGTGAACAGGGAGTACAGGAGATGGCTCAGAACGCACCCTTGTGGGGCCCCAGTGTTGAGGATCAGTGGGGTGGAGATGTTGTTGCCTACCCTCACCACCTGGGGGCGGCCCGGCCCGTCAGGAAGTCCAGTACCCAGTTGCACAGGGCGGGGTCGAGACCCAGGGTCTCGAGCTTGATGACGAGCTTGAAGGGCACTATGGTGTTTCAAGATATTTCAAAGACACTACGCTTGGTGTTTGGGGTTTTAGGTTGGGTTTCAGTACAATAGTTTTGTGACATCTGCTCATGTAAAAAGGGCTTTATAAGAACATCTGATTTGATGTAATGTATCTCTAATATGAGCCAGATGATTGGTAACAGAGACTCAAAGCTCATTCTTAAGAGTGCATTGTTTTATTTTATTTGACCAAGCCACATGTTAACGTAGCAGGTAGTGGTTTGTGGACAGGGTTGGGCGGATTACATGAAAAATGTAATCCGTTAGTGTGATTTTTTTAAAAATAAAGTCATTGGTAAGGTAGTCATTTGGATTACTCAAAATGAGTAACAATCTGATGACATTTTGATAACTTGTAATACTTAAATATAGAATTGTTTCATTTAGTAATGTGAGTATTTACAAATTGGGGATTGGTGTGAGAGCCTAAAGATCCTTTAATTCATATGTTCTGTTCTATGTGTTAGAGCATAATCACAGGGCTCCATGCTAACATGTTCAGTTGGTGGCACCAGCACATGATTTGACTGCACCACAATTGCTGTGGGATCACGCAATAGAACATATTTGTAGCCTCTTCCTCTTATAAAAGTCATTTGAAGAGTTTCATTAAGAAGTTTAGTAAACTAAAGACTACTAAAATGTTACATTTAAATGAATAAATAGTTTATTTTGACATCATGTTGAAGCACGGAATCATTATTCCAGATATTTTGATGTGCAACCTTAACGAGTGATTGTCATGAATTTGGGTTTTGACTAGGGAATTGTTGTTCTTATTTTACTATCAAAATAGGGTTCCAGAATTTCCCCTTTGATATTAGATTAAGTCATCTATAATTTAATGAGCTGTTTTTAAGAATGTAACTGTGATCAGATTACGAGTTGTTTTAAAGTAAGTAATCCAGGCTAATTAAAATTACTTCATTTTTGTAATTGGATTACGTAGTCCTCCTTGCTTTACCTTTCATTGTGGCTGTCAATGTGACATTCTGGGTCTGCAACTCAAATTGACAGTAAATATCGCAGTAGCTAACTATAAGCTATTTCAGAGTCCGAGCAATTTTTATTCTAAAACATATTACACTATTGAATAATGCAACCAAACCATATTACACTCTTGAATAATGCAACAATTCAGAATGTACAGACAATTCAAGGATTTATTTTCTTGTCCGTACACATTAAATTAGCTGACAATACAACTTCTGCTAGCTAGCTAACAACATCCTTCATGATCAAGTAATGTTAGCATATCAATAATTAACATTTACCCCTCCCATACGAACATAAAAGTAGAGTAACATTATCATACACTGTCATTAATATTAACAGCTAGGTAACATTAGCTAGCTAGCTTAAGTAAATCATTTCTGCATCCTCAAATCAATGTGCTGGCTATTAGATGATGAGATAGGAGCTCTTAGGTTTAACCAGGCTTAATTTGATCAATATTGTGGATGTCATTATTTAAAGTAAAAGCAAAGTGTGACAGAAAACATTGATAATTGATATTCTCTGGGGAGTACTCAGGGCAGTCAAGCAAAACTAAATCCAGTTGAGATTTAAAGCTACGGTGACGATTTCAGAAAGTAACAGTTTGTTAATACGATTAGAGGTAAAAACTAAATAAGGAAAATGTACATTTCAGCTGTTTCAAAAACATTGCTCTGCTATTAAATGAAAGAGACAATTCTGTTTATGCTCCCCTGCCTAAAGGGGGCAACTGTTGGGCGTGTGTTGTGCGCTCCCTCCTGAGGTAGTGGTCAAGACGTGAGAGGTTTGCACGTTTACATTGACTAATATGTGTAGCCGAGGGTATTTTGGTGAAAACTCTAGTAAGTGTGAAGACCCTCTAACAGAAGTGTAGTGTTGTCACCTCTGGCCACTTTATCTCTTTGTTTCCGCATGACTTCCAACTATTGATACAATTTTCTGCTCAACCCACCCACTCTAACATGCTGACCACACCTGCGTGAGTAACGTGTGCAAAAATAAAAATAAAAATGTACACATGCATGTTATTCAATCTTTGCACCCATTACTACTGTGTGTCAACGAGCGTCTGCGTAGCCAGCCGCTAAAATAGAACTTGGTTCTATTTGTGACGCTTGATGCGCTGCAAGTCCCGCCTCTCCCATCACCTCATTGGTTTTTAGTAGCATATACCCACGTGGGTGATTGAAACATGAACTGCGGTCCACACTCTAGTCCAGTTGGTGGTGGTAATGCACCTTAAAGTTGGTTGCCAACCGCCATATAAAGTCCGAAGAAGAAGAAGTAGCCTGAAGGAGGAGAGATTACTAGAAACAAACTCGGTTTACCATTTTATCTGTGGATTAATTCTCGGAGCACAGGACCTTGTGTATTTCAGGTAAAATAACAACCCAATGTTGTTATCCCAGGACAAATTAGCTAGAAACAGCGAGCTAGCTAGCTAAATTGCCAGAAATGTTTAATCCTTTTCAACCTGTCCTGAAATTAATATAGTTGGTTCAGAGTTCATTTCGATATTTCAAACTGTGCATCCTGATCACGTCAGTCTCACCATGTTCTGTTATGGAACAACAATCAAATTGAGGAATGATGATGTATAGGAGGTATGTGGAACATTTGCTTCTCAGCGAGAGAGAGAGAATAGTCTTCGTTTTTCTGCTAATTAATTCCAGCAATATGGTTGGTTCTTGAAGATTCTGTCACAGTAATAGTTATAATTAATAATTATATTAGCTTAACACCCACAACAAGGTGGTATTTTTATAAACACCAGCCAAGTCAACCATCTTTTTAATTTGCCAATGCATTGTATTATTCCTAGGGCCTCTCATGTATGCCTCACTAATTGTCTGATTTAATTGGCCAATTACAGGTGTTTGGCAAAGGAATGAGTGACTGTGATTGGACCACCCCATCACATCTAGAGATGGATCTACTCCAATCGATAGATGCATCCTGTTTTGCAGGAGTTGTGCCCGCATTTGTCACTCACTCTAATTTCTTGGAAAAAAATACATAACCGAATGATAATAAGAATGTCACAGTTTTGATGTAATTCTTTACATTGGGCTTCCTGTGAATGATTCTCAGAACTCATACAATAGTCAAACCAAACCAACTGAGATGTCCCCAGCCTGTTATTGTCATGTGAGCATCAATCGCAGTATCCCACAATGCGAGGTTTCATTAAAAAAAGTAATTTTATGGTCTGTCAAGCCTCCATCTTCAGTGATTATGATGTTTGATGACATTTTAATATACATATATCTCGCTCTACAGTATATACTGTTGCTCTTTATTTATGAAATGCTTAACTCAAAACATACAATCAAGTAATATTCTTTGATGCACATTTACTGCATGACATCAATCAAAACGTACATCTGTCACTGATTCAGAGCTGGTCATGGGTGCACCTCAGCCACGCTCAAGGTCCTAAACGACATCATAACCGCCATCGATAAGAGACATTACTGTGCAGCCGTATTCATTCACCTGGCCAAGGCTTTCCACTCTGTCAATCACCACATTCTTATTGGCAGACTTGACAGCCTTGGTCTCTCAAATGATTGCCTCGCCTGGTTTACCAACTACTTCTCTGATAGAGTTCAGTGTGTCAAATCGGAGGGCCTGTTGTCCGGACCTCTGGCAGTCTCTATGGGGGTGCCACAGGGTTCAATTCTCGGGCCAACTCTCTTCTCTGTATACATCAATGATGTCGCTCTTCCTTCTGGTGATTCTCTGATCCACCTCTACGCAGACAACACCATTCTATTCTTCTGGCCCCTCTTTGGACACTGTGTTAGCTAACCTCCAGACGAGCTTCAATACCATACAACTCTCCTTCCGTGGCCTCCAACTGCTCTTAAATGAAAGTAAAACTACATGCATGCCATTCAATTGATCATCGCCCGCACCTGCCCGCCCGTCCAGCATCACTACTCTGGACGGCTCTGACTTAGAATATGTGGACAACTACAAATACCTAGGTGTCTGGTTAGACTGTAAACTCTCCTTCCAGACTCACATTAAGCATCTCCAATCCAAAATTAAATCTAGAATCCTATATCGCAACAATGCATCCTTCACTCATGCTGCCAAACATATCCTTGTAAAACTGACCATCCTACCGATCCTCGACTTCGGCGATGTCATCTATAAAATAGCCTCCAACACCCTATTCAGCAAATTGGATGCAGTCTATCACAGTGCCATCCGTTTTGTCACCAAAGCCCCATACACTACCCACCACTGCGACCTGTACGCTCTCGTTGGTTGGCCCTCGCTTCATACTCGTCGCCAAACCCACTGGCTACAGGTTATCTACAAGTCTATGCTAGGTAAAATCCCACCTTATCTCAGCTCACTGGTCACCATAGCAGGCCCACCCATAGCATGCGCTCAAACAGGTATATCTCACTGGGTACCCCCAAAGCCAATTCCTCCTTTGGTCGCCTTTCCTTCCAGTTCTCTGCTGCTAATGACTGGAACGAACTGCAACAATCACTGAAGCTGGAGACTCACATCTCCTTCACTAGCTTTAAGCACCAGTTGTCAGAGCATCTTACAGATCACTGCACCTGTACATAGCCCATCTGTAAACAGCCCATCTATCTACCTCATCTCCATACTGTATTTTTAAAAATCTTGCTCCTTTGCACCCCAGTATCTCTACTTGCAAATTAATTCCTGCACATCTACCATTCCAGTGTTACATTGATATATTGTAATTACTTCGCCACCATGGACTATTTATTGCCTTAACTCCCTTATCTTCCCTAATTTGCACTCACTGTATATAGACTTTTGTTTTCTTTTTTTCTACTGTATTATTGACTGTATGTTTTGTTTATTCCAAGTGTAACTCTGTGTTGTTGTATGTGTTGAATTGCTATGCTTTATCCTGGCCGGGTCACAGTTGCAAATGAGAACTTGTTCTCAACTAGCCTACCTGGCTACATTAAGGTGAAATAAAAATAAATAAATAAATAAATTCATAGACAGTTATGTGGCTGCATTAAAGTAAACTGCTTCTTATTATGACAATGACTGGACCGATTTTACTGCAGACACACATTCACTGTGTCAGTGGCCTTCTGCAACACTGGAATGTTAAGCCAATAGGACGCACAAAATCTCCAACACAAAGTTATCGTGTCCTCGGTTCTCCCCTAGGCCACTTCACAGACACAAACAGGATTTTTCAGTCTCTGAGAGTGGTGTCTGGGCTGCCAGAATTAGCGGTGACAGCACTGTCACTCCTGATGCCACACTGCTTAATGGAGATAAGATCCATTAACCAGATTGGTTGTGACCTTGTCATTGGGCCGTGGGCCGGTGGGCACATAGCAGGAGTGATATGCGTTACCCATCTATGACGTCACACCTCACTCGTCAGCACTGCTCAGCATTGTTCAGACATCATTGTCAGACTCTCAATGCTCAAGGATTTGACCAGTTACATAAGGAATAAGTTATTCATCGAGGTCATCGACACCATGATTTATCTAAATACCAGTCAATTCGTATGCCTGAATGTACCACCGGTCCATTTAAGATATACTGTACTTTACAGTTGACTGGTTATATTTATGAGCGGAGTGCAGGGTGGACAGTTTGTACTTTTTGGGACTATTCTATTTTTTTTTTACATTGTACTAGGAAATCAAGAGTATCTCAAGTATTTTGAAAGTACTGTATGTGAACCAGGTCTGATAGATGTGAGGTGGTCCTCCTTATTTACTACTTCTGGACAGAAGCAGAGCGCTCTGACTGGGGCTGATAGTACTGCTGTGAAACTAGAGTCCTTTGGTTCTTTCATGATTCCGAGGCCATCCAAAAGCTGTCATCACTCTGACCTACTGCACTACCTGGTATTTTCCTCATCAGCTTCCAATGAGTCAGATTGTTCAAGAAATTTGACAACGGCAATGTGATTTGATCATTCAGATTCAGATGATTCAGATCTCCCAGTAAGCATGCTCCTATTTTCTTTAATTTCCCCCTTTTCATTAAATCAGTCATGGAATCATAAAAAATCACTGTTGGTAAAAATGGCTTGTGCAATACATGCCATATCCTTTAGAGCAATGATGCGCTATCTGTCTCGGGCAGCAGGTAGCCTAGCGGTTAACTGAAAGGAGGCTGGTTCAAATCCCCGAGCCGACTATGTGAACAAAATGTTGACATGTCCTTGAGCAAGGTACTTAACCCTAATTGTTCTGGACAAGAGTGTTGCTAAGTGACTGAAATGTCTGTGGAAGTAATGGTGATCTGAGTACAGTAAAAAAATGAACTCAGGTCATAATACAATGTCTGCATATCTACAACCACAGATAACTTGCTCAAACACCCCTTTATTGTTCCACAGTGTGTATGGGCAGATTTTGTTTACGTTATGATAACCATGTCTATTTCGTGGCACACTGCCGGGCAAATGCATTGTGCGATTATTCTAACACATCCACCCATAGACGTCTGTGGGGTTTTGTATATGTGCACTACGCATGGTTCCCTGTATCTCCTCAGTATACATTGGGGTAATTTCTGGCCTCTGCTGGATGACTTGGCTAGTACCCATTTACGTTATGGATGGTTTTAAGGATGGTCATTCAGATGAAGCCAATCTGCCCCAGGGAAGTCATATCATGCCACGGACAGTACCATCTCAGGCAGAGAGGAGGGGATCCCTTTGAAAAAGTCATCACTAGTGCTTTTTGGCCAGAATGGCTGGTTTGGGATATTTTTTGAAACATCTGAAAAGGGTTGCTAAGAACTGTATTTTCATAGGATTTTTTATCTAAAACTTTTTTGAAATGTTATCAGTCTGCTGCACAAATACAGACGTATGATTATTGTGGTTTTGATCAGTGTTGACATGTACTAAACCTTTTTTACAAGTGTGGCAACTCCTTAAGTATAATATCGCTTTTACCATTTTCTAAATACACTGTCCCTGTTTGGGATTTGTCCGTATTGAACATATTGGATTTGTCAGTATGTAGGTCACAGACAAGCATGAATTATGATCTGCTTACTTATTTGAGCTTATTTGGCCTGAATACCATTCCATATAGACATGCATTATCCTTCCATCTACTTCCGGAGTACTCCTATGTCACTAATGCGTGTGTGTCAGTAAACTGCACTATCCAAGCAGGCAACATCTGCTGTGGCTTACCGGCACACGCGCTCTGCCATCATGAAACAGGCTGGCTGGCAATATAAAAACATGCCCACTATTGGCAAGCAGAAGTCAAGTCTTTGGTCCCATCTTTGTTTACCTTTTAGAGTTAACTTTAGTTTATTCATAGACAGTGACAGTTGAAATTGCTGAGCACAATGCATACATAACCAACAGAAAGCCTACACACTTTGAAAAAGTCTCGGCTCTATGAAAGTTTTCTTTTCTTTTTTGAAGCGTAGACAGACACAGACACAGACACAAAAGCTATGGAAATGCACTTTGCAGTTACTGCCACTCAAACTTCTCACAAAAGAAGTCCCCTAGGCTACAATTGTAGTGGAAGAGGCAAATCTTACCAGCTGTAATTCATTACAAAACGGTGCAATTTTCTAACATTTAGAGAGTGATGATTTTGACAGGATACAACGCTTGCAAGTTATATGACTGCTCAATGAATGCAATAGTCAAGTCTTTTTCTCTTAATGAGCTTTTGCAAATGTTAAGAAAAGTGAGGTTGGAACATTTCCCATTATGTTTAAGACTTTGAGTAGTTTCGTAATGCTGTCGGCAGTGCTTGGAGTTTTATTTATATTGTGGTGCTGAAGAAATGACATATTAAGTCATATTTCGTAGAATTTTATACTGTAAAATGTCTTGCTGTAAGCCATTCTTACCAAACAAAGAAAAAAAATACATTAGTATTTATCTGCCATATATGGAGAAATGTGTGGAGGCATTGGGAAGATAACATGAGAGCAATAGTTCACAATAGTTTATTTTTTAGCGTTTGTTAGTTCTGTAACTATACACTGAACATACAAAACATTACAGTTTTTCCCAATTGCTTACACACTAAAACTGGCCCATGAGGCACAATGACACAAACCTGTAACTCATTCGGCAGAACCATACACCAAATCTGCAATACTATTGGCACATGTTTTGATTTATACTGAGATTGCAGTTCAATAACAAACATATAACAAACAATGCTCTACCTTTGCAAATCCCATCACCTAGGATCTAATTTTCATAGATGTAGCTGGATTCAATTTAGCGAAGATGAGGAGGAGAGGAAGGAACATCATTGGTCAACAAGCCATCATTGAAGAAACTGGCCAGTGAGGGGGAAATGTCACCATAGACGCAGCTATGAGCCACAATGGGGTCGTCCACCTCCATGCCACCTTTGGACCATACAACACTGCCCATCTCCTTCATTTCCTGAACACTTTACATGACCATCTTTTTAAGCCAGAGCATAGAGGGCCAGGTGATCCTGAGCAGCAAATGTATATTCTAATTTGGGACAACATGAGTTTCCATCAGGCTGCTCAGGTCTGCAGCTGGTTCCATGACCATCCCAGGTTTACAATTCTCTATCTCCTACCATATTCCCCATTTCTCAATCCCATTGAGGAGTTGTTTTCAGCATGGCGGTGGAAGGTGTATGATCGCAAACCCCATGAACGGATGGCCCTTCTCCAGGCAATGGAGGAGGCCTGTGGTGACATTCCAGCAAAGTCCTGTCAGGGGTGGATCCGTCATGCCAGAAGATATTTCCCCCGCTGTCTGGCCAAGGAGAATATCACCTGTGATGTTAAGGAAAATTTGTGGCCTGACCAGAACAACAGACATGACTGATTTGTTTCTTGACTTATGATTTAGATTGTATTGTATTTTGACAGTTTCTTTATCTTGTCACGACCTCCGCCGAAGTCGGCTCCTCTCCTTGTTCGGGCGGCGTTTGGCGATCGACGTCACCGGCTTTCTAGCCATCGCCGCTCCATTTTTCATATGTCCATTTGTTTTGTCTTGTCCCATACACACCTGGTTTTCATTCCCCAGTCAATCTACATGTATTTAGTCCTCTGTTCCCCATCATGTCTTTGTGAATAATTGTTCATTGTATATGGTGTCTGTTCACTCGCGATACTTTTATAGTTTATGTTCTGTGTTTTTGGGCACTTATATCATTTTTTGTACCTATTGTTGAACGGAATAAAAGTGCACATGTTTACTCTACTCTGCTCTCTGGCACCTGACTTCGCCTCCCTTACACAGCCATAACATATCTATTCCGTACAATTGATATAACATACACTACAGTAGTACAAATAGGCCTACTTTTCTTTCTTTCCATATGCAAAATATATTTACTGAATGTGTGCTTACAGTATTCTGTTGGACATGTATTGAGTAATGTTAAATATAAAACGTTCTTGTTTGAGTACACACAAACAATATACAGTATACTGTAACAACAAAATCGTAGTCTTTACACTGAAATAGGTTCTGATAATAATGTTTTGAATATGTCACATTTGTGTGATCTCGATTGTCACTAAGTTAGATTCATTTGATGTGTGTATGTCTCATTTGTGTGCAGATTTTCATTTTGAGCAGGGAGTACATTGCTGTGATTTTGATTACAGTGTTTCGTTTAGCAAAGGGTCTGTGGGATTTGGGGAAATTGGCTAACTCTTTTGTGTTTAGATTTTTGAGTACCTGAGATGTAGTTTCAGTAAACGTGTGTTAACAATTGGCAAAAACTCTAAGAACATCTGCTCTTTCCATGACATAGACTGTCCAGGTGAATCCAGGTGAAAGCTATGATCCCTTATTGATGTCACTTGTTAAATCCACTTCAATTAGTGTAGATGAAGGGGACAATAAGGATTTTAAAGGCTTGAAACAATTGAGACATTTATTGTATGTGTGCCATTCAAAGGGTAAATAGGTAAGACAAAATATTTAAGTGCCTTTGAACAGGGTATGATAGTAGGTGCCAGGTGCACCGGTTTGTGTCAAGAACTGCAACGCTGCTGGTCTTTTCACACTAAAAAGTTTCCTTGTGTATAAAGAATGGTCCACCATCCAAATGACATCCAGACAACTTGACATAACTGTGGGAAGCATTGGAATCAACATGTGCTAGCATCCCTGTCAAACATGTTCGACACCTTGTAGAGTCCATGCCCCGACAAATTGAAGCTGTTCTGAGGGCATAAGGGGGGTGCAACTCAATATTAGGAAGTTGTTCCTAATGTTTGATATAATCAGTGTATATGGCTGGAGTTAAGATTGTTTATTAATGTCCCACGTCAAAATTGTATTGAGCTGAGCAAAGTCAAGAATACAGTATGTTTTTCTTGGCATGCCACAATAAAATACAGAGAATATCTTCATCCAACTAGCTCCAACAACATCATACTGTGTAAATAATCATACTTAGATGTATAAGTACACACACACACACACACACACACACACACACACACACACACACACACACACACACACACACACACACACACACACACACACACACACACACACACACACACACACACACAGACTCACACATCAGTCCTCTGGCCATGTTTTGGCATGTGCTGTCCAGAACAATTCCCCAGTGTTGTTGGGCTAGTCGCAGCCTAAGATAACATTGGTCTTACCATTATCTTTGGAACACACACTTGACATAGGAGGGGAAATTTGGATAGTGTATCATAGGAACAACCCTTGTCTTTTGTGCATGCTTGTGTTAGTGTGTTTTATAAATACCTATTCATTAACCAGAAGGGCAACTTGGCTGATTAACATATTTTTTTGGTCACTTGGGTTTAACCGGGTCTGGCTTCCAGTTGAAGCTCGCATCCGCTACAAGACCATGGTGCTTGCCTACGGAGCTGTGAGGGGAACGGCACCTCAGTACCTCCAGGCTCTGATCAGGCCCTACACCCAAACAAGGGCACTGCGTTCATCCACCTCTGGCCTGCTCGCCTCCCTACCACTGAGGAAGTACAGTTCCCGCTCAGCCCAGTCAAAACTGTTCGCTGCTCTGGCCCCCCAATGGTGGAACAAACTCCCTCACGACGCCAGGACAGCGGAGTCAATCACCACCTTCCGGAGACACCTGAAACCCCACCTCTTTAAGGAATACCTAGGATAGGATAAAGTAATCCTTCTCACCCCCCTTAAAAGATTTAGATGCACTATTGTAAAGTGGCTGTTCCACTGGATGTCATAAGGTGAACGCACCAATTTGTAAGTCGCTCTGGATAAGAGCGTCTGCTAAATGACTTAAATGTAAATGTAAATGTGTAGGTCTGGTTGTCGTCGGGTCAGTTTCTGGTCCGGGTCTGATTGTCTTCAAATCCGTTCAGGTCAGGGTCCAACTTTTTGGACCAGAGAAGACCTCTAGTGTGTGTGTGTGTGTGTGTGTGTGTGTGTGTGTGTGTGTGTGTGTGTGTGTGTGTGTGTGTGTGTGTGCACATGCACGTGTTGGTCTTTACAGTGGCTGAAGAGAAAGGGACACAAGGGAAACCACAATAAGAGAACTGTGGAATGTGTTTAGTCTCTTGGTCTTGGGATCAGAGGAGTCTTCTGGTGCATGGGAAACATCCACGAGGAGCTTCTCATGCCAGACATATGGGATAGCAGGAGATCAACTTCCTAGTTTTAGCTTCTTCACTGTCTTTATCCTCAGTTACTCATGAGCTGGGATTTCGGTGCATTTCTTTATGGATGTTCATTCATATGCATCTGTTTACTGGCATTCTTATGTGTGTGTTTTTATGCGTGTGTGTTTTATAGCAACTCTCATCTTTAGTAATCACCGCTATGACACTGTGCAGAGGATAGAACATTGGACGAGCCAACAGGAAAACAGGAAAAACTCTTACCACTCGTAACGAGTCATGGGTTAAAAGGACTGACAGGAAGACATGAAGCAGACTCCGTTTATTGGATTAGCGTGGTAATGTGCAAGGTACTAGAACCCTTGGAGATGATTTAGCATCTGTCTGAGAATGTGAGTGTATTTTTAGGACTAGGGTCCCTCCAGAGAATATTGGCAGAGACAATGTTGATGTTTTATTTTGTAAAAAGGAAATTGAGTCTTTTCCATGTGTCTCTCTCTCTCTCAGTATTGTATTTGGCTAAAATGCTCAACATGTTCAACACGTTTTAAACAGTTCCGTGCGTCTTTAAAATTATTGTTTTTTAAATAGTTTTACCCCCCATTTTAATGGAAATCTATTACAGTAAGGTGCTTCATTGTTACCCAGAAGTTATTTGATATTGACATAAAAAAAAATAGCTGGGCCTTGAAGTTTGTAATTCAAGGATGGCTAAATATATCCAGTCTGTCTCTGAATTGATACACCTTGGACTGTAAGGTAATGACAGTTAGAGAAGAGAATGGACATCACAGGACCTGCCCTAGCCTGGCACAAACCATTCACACATTTAAACTGTAAACCAATCTTTTTAATGAAAAGCCTACACTTCACATTTGACTACACTTCACAGGCAATACAATTGCACACTTGACATAACAATGGCCAACAATGAACACGTTCAACAAAACAAAGACATTTATACAAACATCAGTATTTCTGGTAAACAATGAAAGCACCCCTTTAAGGAAGAAACCAAATGACGTGAGGTGCTGCACAACCTTCACTGGTGCTCGCTCTCTAGGAGCCACTTCCGATCAGTAGTAGGCCTAGAGGCAGATTGGCGATTAAAAAAACAAAGAGACAGACAGTGGGCGAGTTTTACATGGCCCGGTACCCAGGTGTTTGAGGGAACCCAATGATAGCAACTTTAGCAAATAATATTTGAAGCAAAAAATGGGTTTGTTTTTGTGTGTGGAATGGAAGGAAATTTTGCTACATTGTCACAACTTTGAATATTGAAATTTACATCTCTCTCTCTCTCTCTCTCTCTCTCTCTCTGTCATTCTCCTTGCTTTCTCTCTCTTTCTATCTCATGGTCTATGTAGTACTTACCATTCCCACCTGCTAATTTCCCATTAGTATGCAGTGTTTAAGATGAAAACATGCACATGAAAGTAATCCTAACTCTCCTTATTGTTAGACAGGCCCTCAATCCCTGAGAAATACAGACTCTGCTTAGATTGCAACCTCATGTTTACATCAAGAAAAATAACATGGTAGATGCCACAAAGTCAGGGAAGACAACAGATTTACAGTATATATACAGTAACACCTCCCCTTGGGATCTCTGGGTCTGGCTGGGTGTGTGTCTGCGTGTTTGAGGCAGGCCTGCTCTAGCTTATGATTGGGGTAGATATAGAGAGCTGTGATAACGATGGGAGACAGACAGCCCAGCCCTCAGCCCTGCCACTCACCCATGGCATAGGAATCGGATTAGAAGGGGGATTCGGCCGTGTATGTATGCCTCACAAAGTAATCCTACTGTACACTGGTCCAGAATGATGAGTCCACATTAGTCAGAGGCTAGTAGCCAGTATTTTAGCCATGGAGGCCTTGAAGGGGATGGGGTTTGGCCAAGCACTAACATTTCATGATGCCATTGTGTACATTTATGCTTTTCTGTGGTACTGTGTCTGGTTGATTGTCACCCGCTTACCTGTTATATCGTACAGTATGCATGCATGCTATTGCGTTGTGATGGTGGGGAGGTGGGGGGGTAATATATTGTGTCCGCAGTGTTGGATGTACTGTACATTGTGACTCAATGTGGGAGGATTATTAACAGAGTATTTGAGTGTCTCATCCATCCATCAGTCGAAGGATTAGTAAATTCTTTGATCAATAATTATATTGTAAATACAAAACCTTCAGTGTTCATGATGGAGTTATACCATTATAGCCTTTATAGTTACCCTTTAGTAGTATCATACCATTAAAGCCTTTATAGTTACCCTTTAGTAGTATCATACCTTTAAAGCCTTTATAATGACCCTTTAGTAGTATCATACCATTAAAGCTTTTATAATTACCCTTTAGTAGTATCATACCATTAAAGCCTTTATAGTTACCCTTTAGTAGTATCATACCATTAAAGCCTTTATAATTACCCTTTAGTAGTATCATACCATTAAAGCCTTTATAGTTACCCTTTAGTAGTATCATACCATTAAAGCCTTTATAATTACCCTTTAGTAGTATCATACCATTAAAGCCTTTATAATTACCCTTTAGTAGTATCATACCATTAAAGCCTTTATAATTACCCTTTAGTAGTATCATAATTACCCATTTAAAGCCTTAAAGCCTATAATTACCCTTTAGTAGTAAGCCTTTATAATTACCCTTTAGTAGTATAAAGCATACCATTAAAGCATACCATTAAAGCCTTTATAATTACCCTTTAGTAGTATCATACCATTAAAGCCTTTATAATTACCCTTTAGTAGTATCATACCATTAAAGCCTTTATAATTACCCTTTAGTAGTATTATTTGAAAATCTAACAATAAAGTAACTGCTCTCTCTTTTGCTCCTCCCTTGCTCCCCTCTTCCCTCCCTCCCCTCCCTCTGTCTCTACAGCAGTAGATGGTGTGGAGCTGACTTCAGCAGGTGGGGTATTTCTACAATTGGTAACTTGTGTTCCCCTCATTTGTGTGTGTGTGTGTGTGTGTTCTACCCATCATCAGTACAATCATAATATGACCTTTCCTGTATCCCTTCAACCACTCTCCCACTCTCTCACCTTCTCAAACACACACACACACACACACACACACACACACACACACACACACACACACACACACACACACACACACACACACACACACACCCCTGTGACTGCTGCATTGATTGATTGATTGATTGATTGATTGATCAAGCCCAGTCAGTGTCACTTTGCTTGACTGATCTCCATGTGTCTCTCTTTTTTTGTTGTTAAGTTTTCTTTTAACTTTTTTACCAATGATGTTTACGTGATGCATTTAGTTCCTTTCTCTCTTTGAACAAACATACAACCCTTGCCTAATACTCCCCAAACTCTAAACAAGCATTGAACCAATCAGAGACTTGTGTTGTTCTCCCTTGCAACAGAGAATTTCACAGAACAAAAGTTTACCATTGATCGACAACATAGATTCCCCAAGTTTGAGAACTCAAAACCACTTTGGTCCAGAACACTGCCAAACATCCAACCAAGTCCACAATATTTGATCGCGCAAATATGAATGAAAGAATGAAACTCATTGAAGTAAGCTTATAATTGAGTGATATATAATTCGTGTCAAGACGGTAGGAGTGATTATTCAATTAGATTCTTCCTTTTTTGAGAATGCTCTTCTATAAAAAATCCTCAATAAGCATTCTACACATTCTTCTTACTTGAGAATAGCCATATGAGTCAGGGTAGTTAGTGAGTGGAAAACATTCCATCCCTGTATGAGCTCTGTACCAGGCTGTATCACAACCGGCTTTGATTGGGAGTCCCATAGGGCGGCTCACAATTGGCCCAGCGTCGTCCGGGTTTGGCCAGTGTAGGCCGTCATTGTAAATAAGAATTTGTTCTTAACTGACTTGCCTAGTTAAATAAAGGTTAAATAAAACATTTAAATGAAATGTAAAAACTCTGGTTAGTGTGCCTCCATAAGCATTTCTGTGATATTGTCCTCATGCTTCCTCAAGCAGCTGGCTGATGTTATTTGATGCACTTATTATTAGCATATGGTGTATAACAGGATGGATTGCTGGTGTACCTTGTCCATAGACTGGTTACATGGTAAGGAAAACAATGTGTAATTTTGTCATTTGGGTAACTGTCCCTTTAGGATCAGCACAGTGGTTTATTATAAAAGCCCTCCAATGCATCTTCTGCTGCCTCAGAAAGCATGTTGGGCAATCACATGCTATTTC
This sequence comes from Oncorhynchus nerka, assembly GCF_034236695.1. Lineage (NCBI taxonomy): Eukaryota > Metazoa > Chordata > Actinopteri > Salmoniformes > Salmonidae > Oncorhynchus > Oncorhynchus nerka. The sequence goes on along the minus strand of NC_088422.1, from coordinate 18,357,409 downwards.
CAGTTACCTTGAAAGAGGAAAAGAAATGTAACAGAAGAAGCTTTTTATAAACTCTGTATGTATTAAATGGAACTGAAATATTATTTAATGCAGTTTTAGACTTGTCAAATACAGAAAATCCCAGAGTTGAGAGGTCTCTATGAATGTTGTCTGGTTGTTAGTGTTTCTAGTTGGTAATGGGAATACTTTGGGTATACTTTGGGTATCTCCTTGGTGTCAATAGTCTGGAAAGATGAGCCTACGTAAAGTAGGGGTGGCAAAATAGGGGAAGAGATTTGGGAAGAGATTTTTGATCTACCGATTCCATGTCACATGGTTTATGAATTGATGCGCAAAACAATGACTGATTGAAAACTTTGAATTTTTTTACTTAAATTATTATACAAAATTCTTTCAACCAATAGAATGTTATTTACATGGGGGATCCAACCTACCCAGCTCTGTAGATTTAGTTGCGAAGAGGCAGAATCATAAGGTCATTTGTCCATATGTGGCTTGTTTTTGGTCACAGGTCCAGGAATGGATGAATAATTGCAATATTTATCTGGAGCTAACCCTGAAAAGTCATAGTCAATCGATTAATGATATAATAATACTTTTAGCCCCCCAAAATATTTTCAATTTACAATCTGTAGAAACAGTGAGAATAAAGGTTCAGAACTTTTGTGAACCATCACATCACAGTTGAACAAATATATGGCAATTAGAAATCCAATATGGATGGTGTTAAGAGATTTGACATCAATTTTATGTTATTTTAATGGACAAAAAATATGCTTTTCTTTTGAAAACGAGGACATTTCTAGGTGACACCAAACTTTTGAACGGTAGTGTATGTATGTACAGTTGAAGTCGGAAGTTTACATACACTTCGGTTGGAGTCATTAAATGTGATTTTTCAACCACTCCACATTTCTTGTTAACAAACTATAGTTTTGGCAAGTCAATTAGGACGTCTACTTTGTGCATGACACAAGTAATTTTTCCAACACTTGTTTACAGACAGAATTTCACTTATAATTCAGACTATGGATTGCAAATGCACATGTGGACAAAGATCATACTTTTTGTAGAAATGTCCTCTGGTCTGAAGAAACAGAAATAGAACTGTTTGGCTATAATGACCATCGTTATGTTTGTTGGAAAAAGGGGGAGGCTTGCAAGCCGAAGTACACCATCCCAACCGTGAAGCACAGGGGTGGCAGCATCAATTTGTGGGGGTGCTTTGCTGCAGGAGGGTCTGTTGCACTTCACAAAGTAGATGGCATCATGGGGGGGATTATGTGGATATATTGAAGCAACATCTCAAGACATCAGTCAGGGAGTTAAATCTTGGTCGCAAACGGGACTTCCAAATGGACAATGACCCCAAGCATACTTCCAAAGTTGTGGCAAAATGGCTCAAGGACTGGAGTGGCCATCACAAAGCCCTGACCTCAATCCTATAGAAACCTGTGGGCAGAACTGAAAAAGTGTATGCGAGCAAGGAGGCCTACAAACCTGACTCAGTTACACTAGCTCTGTCAGGAGGAATGGGCCAAACTTCACTCAACCTATTGTAGGAAGATTGTGGAAGGCTACCTGAAACGTTTGACCCAAGTTAACAATTTAAAGGCAATGCTAGCAAATACTAACTGAGTGTATGTAAACTTCTGACCCACTGGGAATGTGATGAAAGAAATAAAAGCTGAAATAAATGATTGTCTCTACTATTATTCTGACATTTCACATTCTTAAAATAAAGTGGTGATCCTAACTGACCTAAAACAGGGAATGTTTACTTGGATTAAATGTCAGGAATTGTGAAAAATTGAGTTTAAATGTATTTGGCTAAGGTGTATGTAAACTTCCGATTTCAACTGTATATATAGTTATATTTATGTATGTATATTTATGTTTGTATATACAGTATTTGCAAGAAATATATGGGGCTTTGGAAGTAATGCAGACAATTACATTGATGGAAGCTACAATCTATCTGCAATTTTAAAGCTGATCTAACCCTGAAAAAATCTAATAAAAGTAGGGATCAATTCCATTTCACTCTCAGTCAGTTTTAGTTGGACATTAAATTGTTATATGTCACTGAATTCCTGAATCCATTAATTTAGATGGATTTGACCCTAACTCTGACATATTCAGCTGTGCTGGCACTATAGACAACAGCATTCATATCTCCATGCTCACTTCTGTTTTAGATGGTTACAGTGAGGTCGGAATCATGTGTTGCTATGGTAGAATTTTCTTCTTTGTTATTCAAGTATATAGATTAACCTAATCTGGAACTTTTCACATTTCTGAAATGTTTTTTGATCCTTTAATAATAATGCCTCTGTTTATTTCATAGCAAAGTTGATTTTCTTCATGTGACATTCCATATCACGTGCCCATTTGAGCATGTGAATGTAGGTGTTTAAAAACAATATGCAAGGCAAAACACATGTAGTATCATGTTATGTCGTTTCAGTTACTCACAAATGTGTACACACACTCAGGAAAGCACAAACACAAGCACGCGTACACACACACAGACAGTACACAAAAAATGACTAGTGCTATTATACTTTGTTGTTTCACTAAGTAACTAATGTTTTGTAATTACAGGTTTGAAAGTCACCTGTGAATTACCATGTTAATAACTCGTCCAAAAATCTGACCTTGTTACAAGGTGCCACTGCCATCAAATGAACATGTCATTCCAGGGTAATAGAGGGGGTATGTCAGTGTGAAATCAATGGAACATCTCTCACCAGTCATATCAGCTGAAAAGCTGCCTGACATCCAGGCAACACAGCCTTCATCCAGGCAACACAGCCTTCAACCAGGCAACACAGCCATCATCCAGGCAACACAGCCATCATCCAGGCAACACAGCCTTCAGCCAGGCAACACAGCCTTCATCCAGGCAACACAGCCATCATCCAGGCAACACAGCCATCATCCAGGCAACACAGCCATCATCCAGGCAACATAGCCATCATCCAGGCAACACAGCCTTCATCCAGGCAATACAACCATCATCCAGGCAACACAGCCTTCATCCAGGCAACACAGCCATCATCCAGGCAACACAGCCTTCATCCAGGCAACACAGCCATCATCCAGGCAACACAGCCTTCATCCAGGCAACACAGCCATCATCCAGGCAACACAGCCTTCATCCAGGCAACACAGCCATCATCCAGGCATCACAACCTTCATCCAGGCATCACAACCATCATCCAGGAAACACAGCCTTCATTTGAATATGTTCCCTAACACCAGTCATGGCAAACCACACAGTAATCAGCCAATGTTTGCTGTTTGATAGGGTCAGGTGTTACAAGCTTTAGTTGTGTGAATATATCCATGTGGAAAGAATCCTGCACTTGTAAAAAACTAAATGTGCATGTTTGACTACAGAGTGAAATAAAAACGGTGAAAATGTCAAAAGTACCAGTCAAAAGTTTGGATACACCTACTAATTTCAGGCTTTTTCTTTATTTTTACTATTTTCTACATTGAAGACATCAACACTGTGAAATAACACATATGGAATCATGTAGTAACCAAAAAAGTCTTAAACAAATCAAAACATTATATTTGAGATTCTTCAAAGTAGCATCGCTTTGCCTTGATGACAGCTTTGCACACTCTTCTCTCAACCAGCTTCATGAGGTAGTCACCGGGAATACATTTCAATTAACAGATGTGCCTTGTGAAAAGTATGTTTGTGAAATTTCTTTCAGCCAATCAGTTGTGTTGTGACAAGATAGGGGTGGTATACAGAAGATAGCATTATTTGGTAAAATAACCATTCCATATTATGGCAAGAACAGTTCAAATAAGCATAGAGAAATGACAGTCCATCATTACTTTAAGACATGAAGGTCAGTCAATCCCGAACATTTCATGAACTTTGAAAGTTTCTTCAAGTGCAGTCGCAAAAACCATCAAGCGCTGTGATGAAACTGGCTCTCATGAGGACCGCCACAGGAAAGGAAGACCCAGAGTTATCCCTGCTGCAGAAGATAAGTTCATTAAAGTTACCAGAAATTGCAGCCCAAATAAGTGCTTCACTGAGTTCAAGTAACAGACACATCTCAACATCAACTGTTCAGAGGAGATTGCATGAAACAGACCTTAATGGTAGAATTGCTGCAAAGAAACCACTAAAGGACACCAATTATCACGAATCCCGCTTCCTGAGTCTGTGTTTGCCTGTGTTTCTGTCCTGGAGTGTGTTTCCGGTGTCCTGGAACGCACCCTGTCTGGTTGCCGGGCGAATTAGCTTGTTGGGAGATCGATGTTCACCCGCACCTGTATCCCATCAGTAATCTGCACACCTGTCCTGATCATCACCTCTCCCCTTCAAAAGCTCTGACCTGACATCCATTCCCTGCCGGATCGTTAGCCATGAACAGTATGTTGTGCCATAGTATCAGCCTCAAGTTGGATAGAATTTGTTTTGTTGTTTTTTACGTATTGCTTGCCTTAAACTTACCTCCGTTTGTTCTGTCTTCAGTTACTCACCCGGATCATTTACCCCATTCCCGCCTGGTCGTCGGAGGATTCCGCTACCCCATTGGATCCACCTATTTACTCCCATCAACTCTACCAATCATCTACCCATTCACATTCACTTGTAAATAAATACTCACCTTCTTCCTACTCTCCTTGTCCTGGTCTGCTTCTGGGTTCGATTTTGAAAGAACGTGACAGAACGATCCGGCCAAGGATGAACCCAGCGGACCTGGACTCCGTTTGCCATGCCATTACCCAGCAGGAGAAGATGTTGGGACAACACAACACGGCGCTACACGAGATAGCGGGTTCAATCCGGAACTTATCGGATAGATTAACGAGTATCCAGGATCAGCTCAGGTTGCCGGCGGATCATCCACCACCTGTTTCACCCATATCACCTGCCGATTCGGGAGCGGGTTCCTTCCGTGAGCCCAAGGTTCCGACACCGGAGAAGTACGAGGGAGATCTGGGAGGATGCCGTTCATTTCTTTTACAGTGTGGGTTAGTTTTTGATCTGCAGCCCTACTCTTACGTCACAGATAAGGCTAGGATAGCTTTTGTTTTTGAGCTGCTGCGTGGTAGAGCTCTGGAATGGGCTTCAGCTGTTTGGGAACGACGGGACACATGCATGACGTCATACCAGGGTTTCACGGCAGAGATGAGGTAAGGACGCAGCTAAATGTTTGTTCTCTCTTCGCCAAGGAGCTCGCAGTGTGGCAGACTTTGTGATAGAATTCAGGACATTGGCTGTGGAGAGTGGTTGGAATGAGGAATCACTACAAGCGGTTTTTTACCAGGGGTTGTCGGAGCAACTGAAGGACGAGCTGATCTCCTATCCAGAGCCTAGTGACCTAGATAGTTTGGTCACCTTAGCTATTCGGGTAGATAATAGAGTCCGAGAGAGAAGGAGGGAGAAGCAGTGGGGTCCATCTAATCAATCTGAGACTCGGTTACCATTCGGGTCAGGAAGTGGACCAGAACGGGTTGATCATTTTGCCTTACACAGGATTAGTGGAGGAGTCCTGCCGCCAGATCCTGAACCTATGCAAGTGGGGCGGCACGGGTTAACTAAGGACGAGCGCCAACGTAGACGTGAGACCAACAGCTGCCTCTACTGTGGTAGCTCGGGACATTACATCTCTGTTTGTCCTCAGCGCCCGTTAAACTGCTCGGCTCGTTAAGTTTGGGAGGTTTGTTAGCGAGCCAGTTTCAACCTCTCAAGAGCCCTGTCAGACCTCATTTTCCTGCTACCCTCATAAATAAGAATCAGAGTTTAGCGATTAACGCTTTCATCAATTCAGGTGCCGATGACAGCTTCATTGATGCTGACTTAGTGGAACAGCTGGGGCTTTCCAAGGAGCAATTACCGGAAGCCATTGAAGCAACCACTCTGAACGGCAGTAGTCTGGCACGGATCACTATGAGGACTGAACCCGGTTAAGATGTTGTTGTCGGGGAATCATTCAGAGGTTATTTCTTTTTTCATTTTGCCTTCCCCCCGTGTTCCTCTGGTTCTTGGATACCCCTGGCTAAGAGAACACAATCCTTTGTTCGATTGGGTGACTGGTAAGGTAACTAGTTGGAGCATTGAGTGCCATGCTAACTGCCTCAGGACTGCCTGTTCTCATGCTGTCCCCAGTCGGGTCAGTGAGTCTGCTCCTCCTGATTTGTCCCTGGTTCCTGAAACACATCACGAGTTGGGTGAGGTGTTCAGTAAGCAGAAAGCTCAGTCACTTCCTCCCCACCGACCTTATGATTGTACAATTAAGCTGTTCCCTGGAGCTGCCTTTCCCAAGGGACGGTTATACAGTATTTCTCGACCTGAGCGGGAAGCCCTGGAGACCTACATAAAGGAGTCTCTTGCTGCAGGTCTCATTCGTCCCTCGTCATCACCACTGGGAGCTGGATTTTTTTTTGTGAGTAAGAAGGATGGCTCTCTTCGACCGTGTATTGATTATCGGGGGTTGAATGATATTACGGTCAAGAACAAGTACCCCTTGCCCTTGATGAGCTCCGCTTTCGATTCTTTACAGGGTGCTACTGTGTTTACGAAGCTTGATCTACGCAATGCGTATCATCTGGTTCGGATCAAAGAGGAGGACGAGTGGTTGACTGGATTCAATACACCTATGGGACATTTCGAGTACCAGGTGATGCCGTTTGGACTTTCCAACGCTCCAGCAGTGTTCCAAGGTTTGGTGAATGACGTGCTGAGGGATATGATCGGTCTGTTTGTGTTCGTTTACCTGGATGACATCCTGATTTTCTCCAAGGAGCTTTCCAGCCACATCCAGCATGTTAAGCAGGTCCTGCAGCGGTTATTGGAGAACCGTCTGTTTGTGAAGGCAGAGAAGTGTGATTTTCACGCACACACTACATCCTTCCTCAGGTACATCATCTCCAGGGGTGAGATCAAGATGGACCAAGAGAAGGTTCGGGCGGTTCGGGATTGGGCCCGGCCCGGTACGAGATTGCAGCTCCAGAGATTCCTGGGATTTGCGAACTTCTATCGGAGGTTTATCCGTGATTACAGCCGGGTGGCCGCCCCTTTAACTGCTCTGACGTCTTGCACCAGAATTTTCTGTTGGACTCCTGAGGCAGACCGAGCATTTCTGAACTTGAAGAGCCGATTCACCAACGCGCCGATTCTCTCTCAACCTGACACTTCCCGTCAGTTTGTTGTTGAGGTGGACGCGTCTGATGTGGGGGTGGGCGCCATCCTGTCCCAGCGTAGCTCCACTGACGGTAAAACTCCATCCCTGCGCCTTCTAATCTTGTCGTCTTTCACCAGCTGAGAGAAACTACGATGTGGGTAACCGGGAGCTTCTCGCTGTGAAGCTTGCCTTGGAGGAGTGGCGTCACTGGTTGGAGGGAGCGGAGCAACCGTTTGTGGTCTGGACTGACCACAAGAATCTGGCTTACGTGCAATCGGCTAAACGTCTCAACTCCCGTCAGGCCAGGTGGGCTTTGTTTTTTGGACGCTTCAATTTTTCCCTGACGTTCCGACCTGGGTCGAAGAACGGCAAAGCGGACGCCTTGTCCCGGATGTTCTCCAAGACAGATGAGAGTGGGGCCAAGACTGAGACGATTCTTCCCCAGAACCTTGTCGTGGGAGCCGTTACATGGAGGATGTGATGGCGGCTCTTCGGACGCAGCCCGGCCCCGGTAACGGTCCACCCGGTCGGTTGTTCGTGCCTGAGTCGGTCCGTTCTGCTGTTCTTCAGTGGTCCCACGCCAGCAAGATAGCTTGTCACCCTGGCGTTGCTCGGACTATGGCGCTACTGCGCAGACGATTTTGGTGGACTGCCATGGGAGAAGATACCCGGAGGTTTGTTGCCGCATGTCCTGTTTGTGCTCAGAACAAAAGTACCAATCGGCCCAGCTCTGGGCTTCTTCACCCCCTACCTATTCCTCGGCGACCTTGGTCGCATCTGGCCCTGGATTTTGTCACAGGATTGCCCCCTTCTGTTGGGAACACGGTCATTCTGACCATTGTGGACAGATTCAGCAAGTTTGCTCATTTTGTCCCTCTCTCCAAGCTTCCATCTGCCACGGAGACGTCCGAGATCCTGGTTAGGGAGGTTTTCAGGGTCCACGGATTGCCCAGTGACATTGTTTCTGACCGTGGTCCTCAGTTTACCTCTGCTGTCTGGAGATCCTTCTGTTTGGCCATTGGAGCTACACTCAGTCTCACTTCTGGATTTCACCCACAATCTAATGGTCAGGCGGAGAGAGCCAACCAGAAGATGGAGTCCACGCTGTGTTGTCTTGTCTCCTCTGATCCCACCTCTTGGTCATCTCAATTACCCTGGTTCGAGTATGCCCATAATACCCTTCCTTCATCTGCCACTGGGATGTCCCCCTTCCAATGCCTGTACGGATACCAACCTCCCTTGTTTCCTTCTCAGGAGAGGGATCTTTCGGTTCCTTCGGTCCAGGCCCACATTCGTCGTTGCCACCGGACCTGGCATCGGGCCAGGAAGGTCCTCCTTAGAGTTTCTGACCGGTATCAGATCCAGGCGAATCGTCGCCGTATTCCTGCTCCCGCTTATACCATCGGAGATAAGGTTTGGTTGGCTACACAGGATCTTCCTCTACGGACTGAGTCGAGGAAACTGTCACCAAAGTTCATTGGTCCGTTTGTGGTGGAGAGAATCATTAACCCTGTTGTGGTCCGACTCAAATTGCCGGCAACGCTTCGAGTACACCCCACCTTTCATGTCTCCCGCCTCAAGCCGGTTCTCCTCAGTCCTCTGTTGCCCCCTCCTCCTCGTCCTCCTCCTCCTCGGATGATCAGAGGTGGTCCTGCCTACACGGTGCGCCGCATAATGGATTCCAGACGGCGGGGTCGAGGTTTCCAATATCTCGTGGATTGGGAAGGATATGGTCCAGAGGAGAGGAGTTGGATTCCTCGGCGTCAGATCCTTGATGACGACCTGCTTCGTGACTTCTACCGCCTCCACCCTGGCGCTCCAGGTAGTCCGCCCGGTGGCGTTCGTCGGAGGGGGGGGGGTACTGTCACGAATCCCGCTTCCTGAGTCTGTGTTTGCCTGTGTTTTTGTTCTGGAGTGTGTTTCCGGTGTCCTGGAACGCACCCTGTCTGGTTGCCGGGCGAATTAGCTTGTTGGGAGATCGATGTTCACCCGCACCTGTATCCCATCAGTAATCTTCACACCTGTCCTGATCATCACCTCTCCCCTTCAAAAGCTCTGACCTGACATCCATTCCCTGCCGGATCGTTAGCCATGAACTGTATGTTGTGCCATAGTATCAGCCTCAAGTTGGATAGAATTTGTTTTGTTGTTTTTTACGTATTGCTTGCCTTAAACTTACCTCCGTTTGTTCTGTCTTCAGTTACTCACCCGGATCATTTACCCCATTCCCGCCTGGTCGGAGGAGGATTCCGCTACCCCATTGAATCCACCTATTTACTCCCATCAACTCACCACCGCTGCCCGCTACGCCACCTGGATATATCTACCCATTCACATTCACTTGTAAATAAATACTCACCTTCTTCCTACTCTCCTTGTCCTGGTCTGCTTCTGGGTTCGATTTTGAAAGAACGTGACACCAATAATAAGAAGAGAGTTGTTTGGGTCAAGAAACACGAGCAATGGACGGACATTAGACCGGTGGAAATCAGTCCTTTGGTCTGATGAGTCCAAATTTGAGATTTTTGGTTCCAACTGCCATGTCTTTTTGAGATGCAGAGTAGGTGAACGGATGATCTCCGCATTTGTGGTTCACACCGTGAATCATGAAGGAGGAGGTATAAAGGTGTGGGAGTGCTTTGCTGGTGACACTGTCAGTGATTTATTTAGAATTCAAGAGACACTTGAAATCTGCAGCAATACGCCATCCCATTCGGCAGCAATACGCCATCTGGTTTGCGCTTAGTGCACTATCATTTGTTTTTCAACAGGACAATCACCCAACACACCTTCAGGCTGTGTAAGGGCTATTTGACCAAGAATGAGAGCGATGGAGTGCTGCATCAGATGACCTGGCCTCCACAATCACTCAACCGCAACCCAATTGAGATGGTTTGGAATGAGTTGGACCGCAGAGTGAGTGAAAAGCAGCCTTCAAGTGCTCAGCATATGTGGGAACTCCTTCAAGACTATTGGAAAAGCATTCCAGGTGAAGCTGGTTGAGAGAATGCCAAAAGTGTGCTAATCTGTCATCAAGGCAAAAGGTGGCTACTTTGAAGAATCTAAAATATATTTTGATATTGGTTACTACATGATTCCTTATGTGTTATTTCATAGTTTTGATGTCTTCACAATTATTATACAATGTAGAAAATAGTATAAATAAAGAAAAACCTATGAATGAGTAGGTGTGTCCATACTTTTGACTGGTACTGTATATGTATCGCAGAATTGGGGAGAAACATTATTTTGTAATGCTAAAGTTGAAATCTGAAGCAGTGCTTAATAAAACGAAGTGTGACACATTTGTATAGCATTCGCCGACAGCTTCAGGAATTATCTTCAATTTTGTGAACATCAGGACATACAGTATCTGTTACGTACGCCTCTTGGAGGAGGGAACGCAACACCCCACTACATCTCAACTCCCCGGGGAGTGAAAAAAGTATGTGATCGTAGGTGCAGGAAGGACGACAGAGGCAGAGAAAAATACCATTTACAGGGAATTTATTATTTCTAAACACGGTAATGTGGGAAAAGGGTCTGGACGGAACCAAAGCAAAGAAAGTCGAAGTTAAGGAATCCTCTCTCTAGAGGACTTACCTAGTGTGCATAGACAGATTAAATACTACGGGTTATGTATGCCCGCAGGCACGCTCCCAAGGTGCATTCCCCTTCCCCCCCTGGGAACAAATGAAACCGAATAATTTACCAATAATTTACGTGAACAATTTCATTAACCAATAACACTAAGTCCTATTGGCATACACATACCTATGAAGGAGCGGCTACAAAATAATATCATCAAAACTTTTACTGACCGCCACAACAACCAACACAGGACATAAAAAGAAGCTCTCCTCCCTGAGGGAGGAACACTGGCTTTTATCAAGTTGGTAATTGAAGAGACAGCTGTATCCCCTGACAATCGGGAGGGGTCAGAGCTCCAATCAGCGATGGGGTCGACCAATCAGCTGCTCAGGAATCCAGGAAGCCATTTCCTGAAATACATACACATACAAACCCACAACAACACAGAAACTGGGGAACGTAACAGTATCCCTTCTCTTTATTGGATACGAAATACACATCATTTTTAATTACTGCAATACCCGTTTGCTCTCTACTGGTTTTAATTAACGATGAATTTGATATGCATTTTTAATATGTGGTAAGGGAGCATTCATTATTTCGCTTGTGAGGGCCTTATTAATCCCCATAAACTTGTTTAATATATTAATAATGTACTGTGCATTCTGCAAGTATTCAGAGCCCTTGACTTTTTCCACATTTTGTTACGTTACAGCCTTATTCTAAAATGCATGAAATCGTTTTTCACCCTCATCAATCTATAAGCAATACCCCAGAATGACAAAGCAAAAACAGGTTTTTAGAAATTTTTGCAAAAAAACGAAAACATCACATTTACTCAAGTATTCAGACCCTTTACTCAGTACTTTGTTGAAGCACCTTTGGTAGCGATTACAGCCTTGAGTCTTCTTGGGTATGAAGCTACAAGCTTGGCACAACTGTATTTGGGAGTTTCTTCCATTCTTCTCTGCAGATCCTCTCAAGGTCTGTCAGGTTGGATAGGGAGCATCACTGCACAGCTATTTTCAGGTCTCTCCAGAGATGTTTGACCGGGTTCAAATCCAAGCTCTGGCTGGGCCACTCAAGGACATTCAGTGGCTTGTCCCAAAGCCACTCCTGTGTTGTCTTGGCTGTGTGCTTATGGTCATAGCCCTGTTAGAAGGTCAGCCTTCGCCCCAGTGTGAGGCTCTGGAGTAGGTTTTCATCAAGGATCGCTCTGTACTTTGCTCCGTTCATCTTTCCCTCGATCCTGACTAGTCTCCCAGTCCCTGCCACTGAATAACATCCCCACAGTATGATGCTGCCACCACCATGCTTCACCGTAGGGATGGTGCCTGGTTTCCTCCAGATGAGACGCTTAGCATTCAGGCCAAATAGTTCAATCTTGGTTTCATCAGACCAGAGAATCTTGTTTGTCATGGTCTGAGAATCCTTTAGGTGCCTTTTGGCAAAATTTAAGCGGGCTGTCATGTACCCTTTTACTGCTTCTGTCTGGCTACTCTACCGTACAATTCCTTCAACATCATGGCTTGGTTTCTGCTCTGACATGCACTTTCAACTGTGGGACCTTATATAGACAGGTGTATGCCTTTCCAAATCATGACCAAGTAATTGAATTTAAAACAGGTGGATTCCAATCAGGTTGAAGAAACATCTCAATGATGACCAATGGAAACAGGATGCTTCTAAGCTCATTTCCGAGTCTCATAGCAAAGGGTCTGAATACTTACAGTATATAAATAAGTTATTTCTGTTTTATATTTTTAATAAGTTTCAAAGAAAAGTCTAAAATCCTGTTTTTGCTATGTGATTACGGGGTATTGTGTGTAGATTGATGAGGGGGAAAAGGGTATTTTGTCCATTTTAGAATAATTATGTAACGCAACAAAATATGGAAAAATGGAAGGGGTCTGAATACTTTCTGAATGCACTGTATCTACGGCTCTTTTTGTAAACGGGGGTGGAGTTGCAGGTTTAATGGGCACTGGTTGGCCATTATGTAACACAAGACTGGACTTTCTGTGTAAAATAACACTTTATATAATGGCCATGCTGCATTTCTGTGCTCTACTCTTAGACCTGGACCACTCAGACATTGACATGCTAAAAGCTCCTCACAATTCCGGTACATTCAGCGTGAGATCTTGCACAGTGCAAGCTTCTTTACAGTATGCATAATGGTGCTCCTAAAGTAGCCATTTCCCTTCTCTTTCAATCTGCATACAATAATCTCTACGATTCCACTGTGATGTTTGAAAAAAGATACTAAGTGAAAAGCTTGGCACAGCTTTTTCGTCCTCTTATTAGTTCAAGTGTGCGAGTAATACCTTATACGCACTAATGCTAATTTAGCCTTATTGCAGATTTGACCACTTAATGGCAGTATGATCTCCATTCAGTCTAATACACTATTTAAATCATGTTACTGATGTTGAACAAATCACTCTTTCACACATAATTATGTGCTGCTTTATTTCCAATGCCTGACGTGTCAGAAGCAGTGCTGACATATGAGGCTCGGCCCTTATTATTAATGAACTGTTAGGAAAGAAGCCGTGTTTGTGTTCTGCACAGAGGTGCTTAAGAGGAGTCAGCTGGGGCTTTTTCTGCAGATATTAAGATCTCTATTGGGGTAACCTTGTATGGGATCACATTCCCTGTATATATTGGATGAAAGGAAATGGAAAACACCATGACCTTTTAACTTCCTCTATGCCTCTCTTTGTTGTAGCTTTTCCTCCCGTACTTTCTTCCTTTTGAGAAATGTGCTTGACAGATCTCGATGAAGTCATATGAGCTTGACTGGTTAACAAAACTCTTTATGGAATGAAGCACAGGCTTTCTTTCATTCCATTATGAGCTGGGCATTCATGACTTTTCCAGATTCACAGAATGTCCAATGCGTGATAAGGGCCTATGCATTGCCAATAATAAGTGAATCAGTCAATGCCTGACTGTATTATGGAGAGACTTATGCCAGCGAACTTTCGTTGACCACCCTGGTGCGGCGACTCTTCTCCTGGAGCAGTCTTTGTCTGATTGGCTCAGGCCTAATTAGGTTTGATTGGCTCACATGGTCAGAACAGGAAGAACTTTCTTCCAAGGTCCCCTCTGCTACTGTTGTGACATTTCCATGTTCTGACTAGTCTTTCCTTCTCTTCCTCTTCTGTCAACGGTCGGTGTATTTTGTTTTGACCTCACTGGGAGATATATTTGACATGCCGGAGTCTTAGGCAGTTCCGTCTTACGTCTTTGATGTGCCTTTTATACTTTCTGACTTTGCAAGTGCATTCGTCTGTCATTGTCAAATGTCAATGTGTCTGATCCATTTCGTCATGGCAGGGTGCAAGGACATGTACAGATAGAAAGGTAAAGAGGAAAGGACTTACTAAAAGCATCCCAGGATGTGTCCTGCTGAGAAGGCTACTGTCCGTTAATGTGGACCCATGCCAGTTGCTATCAGAGAGCACTGGGAAGGGTGGGCTGAAGAAGCAGTGTCAAATAAAAGGAAGTGACATAATCAGGCCAATGTTAGAGCCCTGTGCCGTCTCACCAAGTATACATTTAGAGCAGAGGCTCTGAATTGGAACTTCCTAATTTACCACCCTTGAATGCATGCAAGTGGAAAATACACACAATTTAAAGGACTGAGGGTTCACAATGTGTTACAAATTACATTTGATTGCATAATCTATAAACAATTTTATGTATATCTTTACTGTACTTTTTTGGCCTTTTCAGACCATACATTTTTCCCATTGTTGTGTAAAACAGACTTGAATAAAGAGCAATGGTAATGTCATCTTTCTGTAGACACTAACTCTGCCACATGAAATACATTTTGTTTTTGTAGGGTTTTTGGCTAAATGCCGAAAATAAGGTACAGTATGTGGTAAACACAGGCTTAGGAGATCTAATACATTTTTTCTATTAAATAATCTTCATCAGCTAACTTTTTGTGAATTTTGAATCATTTATGCAATCAGAACAAGCACATTTAAACTCATAGAGGCTTCATAATTCATAAATGTCATGTTGACTGACTGATATTATCTCATAGAACAAAACGAATAAGATATGGGGGGCAGGTAGCCTAGAGGTTAGAGATGCGAGCCATCAACCAGGGGGTTACGAATTCGAATCCCGGGGCCGACAGGGAACATATGGCAGGAACAGAGCTGGCAATCTGAGGGTTGCTGGTATCAAATCCTAGATGCTATTGCCTGCCGGTGTGCCCTTGACCAAGGCACTTAATAACCCCCACAACAATGGTGTCCAGTGTGGCAGCCCCCTGCACCTCTTCAAAAAAACTGTATGTGTTTCTTTCAAGGGGCTGGGTTAAAAGAACAAGTCAAATTTGGTTTGGATCTGTGTGCAATTGACCAATAAAGTGATCTTAATATCCTAAACCTGTGTTATCCTCAGACTTTATTTTCTGCTTTTATCCCCAAACCTCGTTCTTTCCTCATTAATTTCCCCCATATGAATGGCTGGTCCTGGGTGGCACAGCAGTCAAAAGCACGGCCCCGCAGTGCTAAGACGTCACTACAGCCTGGGGTTTGATCCCTGGCTGTGTCACAACCGGCCGTCACTGGGAGCCCCATAGGACGGCACAAAATTGGCCTAGTGCTTTCCAGGGTAGGGGAGGGTTTGGCCGGTGGGGCTTTCCTTGGCTCATCGTGCTCTAGCGACTCCTTGAGACAGTGCCGGGTGCCTGCAAGCTGACCCAGGTCGTCAGTCGATCAGTGTTTCCTCCGACACATTGTTGCGGCTAACATCCGGGTTAAGCGAGCAGTGTGATATGAAGTAGACGGCCAGGCGGGTAGTGTTTTGGAGGATGCACGACTCAACCTTTGCCTCTCCCGAGCCCATTAAGGAGTTGCAGAGATTAGCGAAAGGACCTAATTCAGGGAGAAAACAGGGTAAAAAAACATGGAAAAATACGCATGTGGCCATACCACCCTGATCTTGCCTGTTCAGGGTCGGGCCTGGTTAGTACTGGGATGGGAGACCGCCTGGGAATACCAGGTGTCGTAAGCAACAAAAAAAGGGTTTTACAAAGAAAAGGAAAAGGAATGGCTGAACTAACCAGAGGTTAGTGGAACGTATATAGTAAGACATCGAGAAATGCTGGATGAGAAAAATGAAATACCCAGAATAACCACAGGGAAGAAATCCCAGTAACATAGCCAAGTGTGGCTCTATGCCTCAATGCCTGATCATAATCAAATATGATTAATCAGATTTAAAGGTGCATGGTCTTAGATAGACTATATACGGAGTTGACTGAGGAGTTTAGATTGCGGTCTTTAATGTACACTGAGTGTACAAAACATTAGGAAAACCTTCCTAATATTGAGTTGCACCCCCTTTTGCCCTCAAAACAGCCTCAATTCTTCAGGGACATGGACACTACAAGGTGTTGAAACGCGTTCCACAGGGATGCTGGCCCGTGTTGACTCCAAATCTTCCCATAGTTGTGTCAAGTTGGCTGGATGTCCTTTGGGTGGTGGATCATTCTTAATACACAAGGTAAACTGTTGAGCTTGAAAAGCCCAGCAGCGTTGCAGTTCTTGAAACACTCAAACCGGTGCACCTGTCACCTACTACCATAGGTAGGTGTCTGGCTAGACTGTAAACTCTCCTTCCAGACTCATATCAAACATCTCCAATCGAAAATCTAATCTAGAGTCGGCTTTCTATTCCGCAACAAAGCCTCCTTCACTCACGCCGCCAAACTTACCCTAGTAAAACTGACTATCCTACCGATCCTCGACTTCGGCGATGTCATCTACAAAATAGCTTCCAACACTCAACTCAGCAAACTGGATGCAGTTTATCACAGTGCCATCCGTTTTGTCACTAAAGCACCTTATACCACCCACCACTGCGACCTGTATGCTCTAGTCGGCTGGCCCTCGCTACATATTCGTCGCCACTGGCTCCAGGTCATCTACAAGTCCATGCTAGGTAAAGCTCCGCCTTATCTCAGTTCACTGGTCACGATGGCAACACCCACCCGTAGCACGCGCTCCAGCAGGTGCATCTCACTGATCATCCCTAAAGCCAACACCTCATTTGGCCGCCTTTCGTTCCAGTTCTCTGCTGCCTGTGACTGGAACGAATTGCAAAAATCGCACCAACTTCAAACATCTGCTATCGGAGCAGCTAACCGATCACTGCAGCTGTACATAGTCTATCGGTAAATAGCCCACCCATTTTTACCTACCTCATCCCCATACTGTTTTATTTATTTACTTTTCTGCTCTTTTGCACACCAATATCTCTACCTGTACATGACCATCTGATCATTTATCACTCCAGTGTTAATCTGCAAAATTGTAATTATTTGCCTACCTCCTCATGCCTTTTGCACACAATATATATAGACTCTCTTTTTTTCTACTGTGTTATTGACTTGTTAATTGTTTACTCCATGTGTAACTCTGTGTTGTCTGTTCATGCTTTATCTTGGCCAGGTCGCAGTTGCAAATGAGAACTTGTTCTCAACTAGCCTACCTGGTTAAATAAAGGTGAAATAAAAATAAATAAAAATAAAAACCCTGTTCAAAGGTACTTAGATATTTTGTCTTGCCCATTCACTCTCTGAATTTCATACATACACAATCCAGCTACACTGATTGAAGTCGATTTAACCGGTGAAATCAGTAAGGGATCATAGCTTTCACCTGGATTCACCTGGTCAGTCTATGTCATGGAAAGAGCAGGTGTTCCTAATTTTTTGTATACTCAGTTCATATGGTTTATCCATCGGCCTAATGAAATTTAGCTGGGTAAATATACAATCCCCCAGCATCGGAACAAGCTAATGTTCCTAAAACCTGCCAAATAGGATTTAGGGGCTCGACTGTACCCGACACACCGAAAATGTCAGCCTTTTGTGATTGATCTTAGAGGAAATATAGGACACTTTTCTGTGTTTAACCACTCATCAGGTTTTCACCGTTGATTGATTGGGCTCTCTTTGCAGCCCAAAAGGAAATTGCGGAGCTCGCGCAGGCATCGCGTGGCACACATCTATCAAGGGCTAGTGCGCACAAGACTACAGTGGCTGACATTCGCACAGCAAAGCCCTCAACCTCTTTACAACACACACACACCGACAGCAAAGAGAACAACGTCGTAGGACAAAGAACGTTTTAGCAGGGTGAAGTCTCAAAGGACACTGCTAATATAGACCGCCCCTCTTTCTCTCTTTTTCTCTCTCACTTTCTCTCTCTCACTCTCTTTTTCTCTCTCACTTTCTCTCTCTCACTCTCTCTCTCTCTCGCTCGCTCTTTCTTTCACTCTCTCTCTCGCTCTTTCACTCTCTCTCTCTCGCTCTTTCTTTCTCTCTCTCGCTCTTTCTTTCTCTCTCTCTCTCGCTCTTTCCCTCTCTCATTGTCTCTTTCTCTCTCTTTCTCTCTCTCTCTTATTGTTTCTCTCTCTCTCTCTCTCCCCCATTCTCTCTCTCACTCACTCTGCTGTGGCTGTGCTTTGTGCAGGGATGCATTCTCCATTAGAGAGGCTTTCAGTGTTCCTTTGTGATGTTATAGATCGTCACGTCAAAACTGCCCTGACGCCTGACACCCTCTCCTCCTCCTTAGAGAGCAAGGCCTTTGTGAAAGCTATTATACTTTTCTCTGTTCAACTAATTATCCACAAGTCTCATTAATACTGATACAGGAGTGAGGCGGAATGGGCTTGACTTTGATAGGGTTACCCTCGTTTGCAATTCATATGCAACGGCGTGACACTGCCAACAACACGTAGCAATAAGCTAGCCTGTGTTCATTCTGAAGGCTGAATCTGCCCCGGCTCTCTATGATGTTGTGACATTGCTACTCTTTTCTTGTGACTAAGGTTAAGCAGATGAGAGAGAATAGGCTGTTTGTGTGTTGACTGGACACTAGCAATTGTGCTGAAATTGGTCCTTCACCTATCGATGTGAGAGCGAGGACATGAATCGAACCCTGAGACTTGTCATCTCTTCCTTTATAGGTGTTACTGAAGACAAGGGAAATATAATAAATGACCTATCAAAAGGCAGTGAAATCAACTATTTAAAAAAAAAATTTTAACAAAAGAAATTTTTCATGTCCTTTGAAGCATTGAAGCATTGAATATTGTCTCAAGTTGTTTTATTTAACATCCCATGGTTAAATATGTGTTGAACCAAAACGTAACTATAAGCCTTCTCGATAAATTCATTGTGAACGGGCGATGCTCCTACCCTCCTGGTTATAAAATAGATCTGATTGATGTTTAAGTCTCTGACAAATAAGTAAATCTCAGCATTATTAAACAACATAATTTGATAGTCGATCCCCCCCATCCCTCCAAAGTTATTTGCATTAATATCTTCCCTGTGAGAGATTACAAAAGTTTTGCCATCAAACTTCAATTGGGAAGTTTTGACAGCATCCAGGCAGTTCTACACCTTGTTGTTTAAAACATGAGGGAGCTATTGGCAGGCTCGGAGTTATGAATCCAATAAGCCTTCATCGAGGCCTTGTCATTTACATTTGGCCCACACTGCAGGTAGTAGTTGTCGGTGAGGGGTTTTAGATGGCAGTGTTATGGCACCATGTGGTAGTCACTGTCAGTGCAGTGACATATTGCTGTGTCATAAGTGTTTTCTTGTAATAACTTTGAGTCCAAGCCTTTGCTGTCATTATTATTCCCTAAGAAATGACATTGTAGAAAAACTGAATTGGAAAAATAGAAAAGGCCTGGGAAAAGATGAGTGTGCTAACCAAGTTATTAATCATCATCAACTGAGACAGACCAGGCACTTTCAAATAAAATATGTTTTGCTCTTATTGAGATTTCAGCTTTGCTTATTTAATGTGTGTTTTGCTGTGTGAGTGTATTTGTTGGCTTCATTGCTGTTAAACAGGCTGAACTCTACGCTATGTTTATCTTAGGAAATGCTGCTTTCCTAGTGTGAGGTATTCCAGGATCATTAGTGCAGCCTCTGTGCCTTGGGCAGCTCAGGATGGTTCGTACGAGGCTAGCTCTGGGCAGCTCAGGATGGTTCGTACGAGGCTAGCTCTGGGCAGCTCAGGATGGTTCGCACGAGGCTAGCTCTGGGCAGCTCAGGATGGTTCGTACGAGGCTAGCTCTGGGCAGCTCAGGATGGTTCGTACGAGGCTAGCTCTGGGCAGCTCAGGATGGTTCGCACGAGGCTAGCTCTGGGCAGCTCAGGATGGTTCGTACGAGGCTAGCTCTGGGCAGCTCAGGATGGTTCGTACGAGGCTAGCTCTGGGCAGCTCAGGATGGTTCGTACGAGGCTAGCTCTGGGCAGCTCAGGATGGTTCGTACGAGGCTAGCTCTGGGCAGCTCAGGATGGTTCGTACGAGGCTAGCTCTGGGCAGCTCAGGATGGTTCGTAAGAGGATAGCTCTGGGCAGCTCATGATAGTTTGTACAAGGCTAGCTCTGGGAAGCTCATAATGGTTCGTACGAGGCTATCTCTGGGCAGCTCAGGATGGTTCGTACGAGGCTAGCTCTGGGAAGTTCTGCAGAACTCTAGAACTAGAACTCTGTGAATGACAGGTGCTTTATCTATCACTCTCCGTCCATCTATTTACCCACCAGTCCTTTCCTCTTACTTAGAGTTCAACCCAGGGTATTGGATTCATTAAGTCAGTCGGAGATTCTCTGAAGGAGAAGGCTGGACCACAACCTGATGCAATGCATCACTACTGTAATGATGTTTGCGCAAGCATCCATATCTAGTCAATAGTTATAATGGCAAAAGACCCCTTGATAATGTTGACCATGTTTTGTCTCCTTCTGTTTGTTGTTTCTCCACTCAGGACCGTGCCACCCGAACCCATGCCACAACAGAGGAATATGTGAAATCAGTGAAACCTACAGAGGCGACACGTTCATAGGCTATGTCTGCAAGTGTCCAACCGGCTTCAACGGAATCCACTGCCAGCACAGTAAGTTGGATGATCATCATTATCCTTGTATCTACCAGTGCTAACATGTCTAGGCAAAATCTCCATGTGAAATAAGATCGAAGTAGAGATCTTAAAGAACATTTTGCCATTCATATAAAGACTTCCCACTGGTTAAATACTCACCTGTCATGACCATCCAGGAGCTTAGAGAAAACAAATAATGGTCCTTTACAGAAAGTAAAGGTGTGTTTCAAGCAAAGCTGTGTTTAACTTGAAAGAGTGGGTTCAGCAAAATGCCAGAGCAGTAAATCAGGTACAGAAGTAAACATGCGGAATTTGCTTTCTTTTGTAGAGTTGGCACTTAAAAATGTTAGTGTTAGGAAATGTATGTTGCTACACTACATGATGTAAGACCTTGAACTGGAGCTGGTGTTACTGCATCTTATCTGTGTGTGTGTGTGTGTGTGTGTGTGTGTGTGTGTGTGTGTGTGTGTGTGTGTGTGTGTGTGTGTGTGTGTGTGTGTGTGTGTGTGTGTGTGTGTGTGTGTGTGCACATGTACACATAATTTGTATTCAGGATGTTTCCTGTAAAATAACTAAGACAAACACAATTATGAACACATCCTTGAACAATGCAGTGCATTATTCAATTCAACATGTAAATCTGTGTTGCTTTTTATTTTGCACAAAACTAACACAAAGCCATTGCGACGGTGTGAATAGATCAACATGAGAGCAACATGTAGTCAAAGCTACAAGGTGATCCTTTGAAAAGTTCTATTTCACATTTTGAGAGTATTATATTATCGTTATTACATTATTACAGTATTACTTGCACTGATTTTGTGTGCTTTATCAAAGTAACCTTACCCCTCAGACAGGAAAGAAATTCATATATAAACAGGGAAGAAGTAGGGAACACGCTAGCCACTAACTCTGGATTAGTGGCCAAAGTTTAGTCTTTGTTTGGAAGTGCTAAATCCTATATCCTGCTGGATGATATGTAGGCCAGCTCCTGTGGTCCCTATACCCTCTCTCCCTGTCTCTGCTTGGCAGATCTGGGCATTAGGTTTCCTTTCCTATATGCAGGCCATCTTCCTCACATGGGTGTCTGTAAATAATGAAGAGCAGCTTTAATATATTCTGGTGAAGTCTGGGCGGGATGGATATTAGTTTAGAGACAGAAAGAGAAAGAGAAAGAAAGGGTGGGGGGGAGAAAGGGTGGAGAGAGAGAGAGGGAGAGAGAGAGAGAGAGAGAGAGAGAGAGAGAGAGAGAGAGAGAGAGAGAGAGAGGGAGCAAGAGGGATAGCTAAACCAGATACCAGATGCATCTGGTATTTCCCCACTTACATGTAGGTTAAACAGACCCAGAAGATAAACAGAGATGTTCTGGAGGAAAGTGATTTTCTTATCCTCCCTGCTATTGTGAGAAAGAGAGCATTCGAGACATTCTACAGAGAGTTATGGTTGTCTAAATGAACATGAGGGACAGGGGAGATTGACTGCATTTATGTCACCGCAGTCTTTTATATGTTTTTTTACTTGCTTTAGATTTTATTAGCCTTCAAGTTAAATTAATTCCAGTTACTTTACTTAATAAATGCGTGGAATTCTTTTGTTATGGTGTTTTTGATCTTTAATACTATAACTGTGATTTGTTCTTATTGATACACTGGAATGCTGCAAAATGCTACCCATCGTTAAACTTAACCAATTCTTGAATATATCCATATTGTAAAGTATCCAGATAAAACACAATGAGATCTTGTAATTTACTGCTCTACAGAAAGGAATGATAAGGACTGTATCACCCATGTGTATTTGTTCTACTGCCACGTCACACTCGCTGTGCCCTTGTCTGCCAACTTTTCTGACCATTTCCACATGTGATGGCTTATGGAAAGGTTTTGTGTGTGTGTAATACACAAATATATATATAATATATATATATATATATATATATATATATATATATCTGTGCTCCATTTAGTTAGTCTGCCTTTTAATTAATTTCAAGTGAAAGGGCCAAGTTCTTTGACTAAGTGACAGCTCTACATTTAATCCTGACTTTTTCAACATTAGCCTCATGAATTTGGCCCAAGGTTGATTTCAGAATTAGTGATCCTGTTAGCATGCACATCATAATTCAGTTATTGTTTCCCATTAAGCCCTGAGGGCGAGAAACCTATTTGAGATGGCCTGAATATGTGTTAATGGCTGCCAACCTAAATACGTGCTAATGGCTGCTAACCTGAATACGTAACTAATGGCTACCAACCTTAATATGTAATAATTGCTGCCAACCTGATTGCGTAATAATGGCTGCAAACCTTAATGCGTACTAATGGCTGCAAACTAAATAGGTACTACTGGCTGTCAAACTGAATGCGTACTAATGGCAGCCAACCTGAATATATACAAATAGCTGCTAACCTGAATATGTAATAATGGCTACCAACCTGAATGCGTAATAATGGCTGCAAACCTGAATATATACGAATAGCTGCTAACCCGGAATATGTAATAATGGCTACCAACCTGAATGCGTAATAATGGCTGCAAACCTTAATGTATACTGCTGACTTCCGACATGAATGTGTACTAATGGCTGCAAACCTGAATACGTACTGAAAGCTGCCAAAAGGAATGCATTCTAATGGCTGCCAAACTGAATACGTACTATTGGCTGCCATTTTTATTTTCACTCATTACAGTCAAATTAATAAAAATCCGTACATGTATCTGAAGACATTTGTTATGTTTGTTCCTTATATAATGACAAACCGGAGCGTAGGTTTAACTACTTTTAATGAACATATTCTTCAGCTAGAAAACTCCATGTTTAGCCATGCAAGGCATTCTTCAACCATCCGCCTAGCCTGCTGGGTAACGTAGTCTAAATGTTATTAACACATAACAACACATCTTCTTTCCTTTAAAAGAAAACTACTTTTCTATGTAACTACACATGTCACATCACATTTGTTTACTCAACCTGCATAACATGCAATTTTCAATAACACACATTTATTTCCCTAAAATATTTTTCCTTCAAAATTTCAACTAAATATAGTCTGTCCAAAAATACTCTATTGTGGCTCTATTTCTTTTCACAATAACCAAACATTCAGTCCACTGCCCTATATTTTTTTTTATTTTTGAGCAATTCTCCATAAGCCTTTCAGGGGCTCTGACAGTCCTTTTTGGTCGTTCTGCTGAAGTGCTTCATGAAACAGTTGGACAGCGTTCATTGTCAGTCAGGGTGTTCTAACTGAATTGTCCATTTCTAAAGGCATTTGACGGTTCCGCAGTATCCTCCTGATGATCCTCAGTCCCTTGAGTGAATGACTGCAGCCTTAGATCCACTCTGTTTCATCTCAGTTGTGATCCATGCTCCGTTTGGATCTCATAGGATCGCGGTGCAACTTCTCTCTGCACACACCCTTGCTGCATCCAGGTTCCTATAGTGATGTCTCGGAGTCGTACCTGATCTCCAGGTTTCAATTCAGGTTTTAAATTATAATTTTTTTACCCTTTTTTCTCCCCAATTTCGTGGTATCCAATTGTTAGTAGCTACTGTCTTGTCTCATCGCTACAACTCCGAAACGGGCTCGGGAGAGATGAAGGTTGAAAGTCATGCGTCCTCCGATACACAACCTAAACCAAGCCGCACTGCTTCTTAACATAGCGCGCATCCAACAACGGAAGCCAGCTGCACCAATGTGTCGGAGGAAACACCGTGCACCTGGCAACCTTGGATAGCGCGCACTGCGCCCGGACCGCCACAGGAGTCGCTGGTGCGCGATGAGACAAGGATATCCCTACCGACCAAGCCCTCCCTGACGCTAGGCCAATTGTGCGTCGCCCCACGGACCTCCCGGTCGAGGCCGGTTACAACAGAGCCTGGGCGCGAACCCAGAGTCTCTGGTGGCACAGCTGGTGCTGCAGTACAGTGCCCTTAACTACTGCGCCACCCGGGAGGCCCAGTTCAGGTTTTTTGTCATATCGCTGTTTTTGTTTGTCTTTCTGTTTTTCCATTGCGAGTTTGACTTTGTGAGCCCCTCTGGGTGTTAGCAAGTCCTCATGGATGGGTAGGTTGGTTCTGATGCGACGTCCCATCAACATTTGTGCAGGTGAAAGTTTGTTCTGCAGCGGTTTTTTTTTTAGGAAATCCTCCTTTCCATCGTGTGCCTTTCTTGTCAGACATTTGACAATTTTGACTGGACTCTCTGCTAAGCCGTTGGACCTTGGGAAGTTGGGGCTGGAGGTGTTGTGTCGGAATCCCCAGTCGTCAGCGAACGATCGGAATTCGGGAAACTTGAGAACTGCGGGCCATTGTCCGAGTACAGTTCAGACGCAACCCCATGTCTTACAAAGACTGATTTCAGGTAGGTGATTACAGCTTTGCTGGAGGTAGTTGGCAGTGCTGCTACTTCAGGGTAGTTTGTGTAGAAGTCGGTAACAACAATGTGACTTTTGCCATTGCAGTCAAAAAGGTGAACTCCAACTTTGTAGTAGGGTCTGTTGGGTACCTGATGAGGCATTAGCGGCTCTGCTTGCTGCTTTGGCCTGTAGGTCAAACACAGTTCACACGAAGCAGTGGTCTGGCTGATTTCCTGGTTCATTCTTGGCCAGTACATTACTTCTCGTGCTCGTCATTTGCATTTTTCCTCACCCAAGTGGCCCTCGTGTATTTTCTGTAGCATTTCTTTGCATAGTGTCGTGGGAATGACAATCTTGTTGACTTTGAACACTATGTCGTCCACAACGCTGAGCTCTGCTCTGCACATCCAGTAATCCTGTATTCTCCTTGGACAGTTGTTTTTCTGTGCAGGCCATCCTACAGTTTTGTTTCTTTCAACTCTGTCATTGGTTGTTCAGCTGCGTCTCTCTTTTGATCTGCTCCATTCTCTCAGAAGACACAGGAAGTGATGCTACGATCATTTCGACATAGGCCTGAATCTCAGTGTTTTTCTGTGTGTCGAAGCTCTCCTTCTTGTCGACTGCTCGAGAAAGAGGGTCGGCGGCGAACATGAACTTTCCCGGGGTATAGATCATCTTCACATCATACTTTTGTAGTCTGACCAACATTCTCTGGATTCTCATTGGACAATCATTCAGTGGCTTAGACATGATTGACACCAATGGTTTGTGGTTGGTTTCTACTTCGAAGTCTCGTCCTTAGACGTGTTGGTGAAACCTTTCGCAAGCGTATGTGCTCGCCAGTAGTTCTTTCTCTATTTGTGCATACCTTGTCTCTGCGCCTAGCAAGGCTCTGGATGCATAAGCGACGGGTTGCCATGTATCCTCATGCTGTTGCAGAAGAACTGCTCCCAGGCCAAACTGTGACCCGTCTGCAGAAATCCTTGTGCTTTTCTCTGGATCATATAGAATAGATATAGAATAGATAGAATCTGAGCACTGGCTCTTCTTTAGTTATTTTTTTTGGTTTTTGAAGCAGTTTTCCTGTTCATGGGACCATTCCCATTCATTTTTCTATTCCAGAAGACATCGGAGTGGAGCGGATTGTGCTGACAGTTGAAGTATGAACTTTGCAAGGTAGGTATTCATGCCCATGAAACGTCTCACATTGTCCTTGTTCTTCGGGCGCTCAATGTTGTTGATGGCTGATGTTTTCCTCGGGTCTGGTTTGACTCCATCCTCTTAAAGTACATCTCCCACCAAGGGAAGTGTTTTCACACCAAACTCGCATTTGTCCTTTTTTAGTTTTAGGTTGACTTTCCGTGTCAGGTCCAGCACTTGTCTCACTCTCGCATCGTGTTCTTCTTTTGTGGACCCCCAGACAATGATGTCATCCATCATAGTCTCCACTCCTGGAATGTGCTCGAAGATCATTTGGATTGTCTTGTGGTAGACCTCTGGCGCTGAGAGAATCCCATATGGTAGACGAAGAAATCTGTACCTGCCCTCAGGTGTGTTGAATGTGCATAGCCTTGAGATTGCATCATCTAGCTTCATTTGCCAGAATCCTGATGAGGCATCAAGCTTACTGAACCACTTTACTCCAGCAAACTGTGACATTATCGCTTCTCTGGTTGGCAACTTGAAATGCTCTCACTTGATTGCTTTGTTGAGATCTCTCGGGTCTCGGGTCTAGACATATCCTGAGATCGCCGTTCTTTTTCACCACAATAACCAGTGAGCTTACCCAGTCTGTAGGTTCATCCATTTTTGTGATGACGTCCATCTTTTCCATGCGTCCGAGTTCCTCTTTGAGATTTTTCCTCAATGCAAATGGAACTTTTCTGCATGCATGCACAACTGGAGTAATTTTGTCATCAGTACATATTTTGTGTTCTCCTGGTAAACATCCAAGACCCTCAAACACATCCTCATAGCCAGTACTGATTCTTGGACATTTTCAGTCTGTGATGTCACTACATACACTCTTTTCAACAAATTGAGCTTTTCACATGCATTGATTCCTAGAATAGGCTGTATACTCTTTTCCACAATCAGCAGCTGTGCTCTGAACTGTTTTCCTTTGTGCTGTAAAGTTACTATGCAGCTACCTTTGACTGGTACGTTCTCCCCAGTATAACCAGTAACCTTAATTTTCACCGGGTGTATTTTGCTCTTCACCTTCAGTGTTTTGTAGTCATCCAGCGACAACAGGTTTACCTGTGCTCCAGTATCAAGCTTGAATGGTATTATAGTTTCATTCACAGTCAATGACACAATCCATTCAGTAGTTACTGCATTGCATATTTCCACAGAATCAACAAAGAATTCTTCCATCTCCTCGACCGTGTGAACCTTTTACTTTGTAGCCTCAGCTTTGCAGCATTTTGAGAAATTATTATTTTTCCCACAGTTGTAACATGATTTGCCATATGCAGGGCATTTGTTTTGGCTTGTGGATATATCCACATTTTCCACATGTAGTGTTTTGATATCTCTCTTTTGCTTGTTTTTGTTTTGTAAGGCGTTGTGTGTATTGCTCCTCTCTTTTTATTCCCTACACTGACGTCTCATCCCTGCACAGCTCTTTAGCTTGTGCTCTGGTGGTTTCAGCTGCTCGACACATATTCACTGCTTTATCCAAAGTTAAATCTTTCTCACGCAGAAATCTCTCCTTGAGTCCATTATCAAGTATGCCACAGACTATCCTGTCTTTCACTAGTGAGTCTTTCAGATTTTCGAATTCACACATTTTGCTCAGTGTTTTCAGCTCAGTCAAATACTGGTCAAAACTTACTCCCTGTTTCTGATCATGAGAGAAAAACTTTTATCTCTCAAATGTGACGTTCTGGCTTGGTACAAAGTACTCCTCAAATTTAGCCATTAGCACAGTCAATGTCAAGTTTGCCTCGTCTTGCTGAAAGCTATTGTAAATGTCCAATGCATCCTTTCCAATAACATGCAGAAAAATGGAAGGTTTCAATTTGTGATCATCTCCCCCTGAACCACTGGCTGCTACGTAGATATTGAATATCTGCTTGAAACGTTTCCAATAGTCAGCTAAATTGCCTGTTAACTGCGTAGGAGTAGGAGGACTAAGCCTATCCATGACGGAGAACAGGAACAGTGTCAATTTCTCTTACTTCAGTATGTTGTTCATCAACTTGCTTGTCAACAGATTCCAATGCAGCCTCGCTCTCGCTGCTGTGGCTCATTGTCCTGGCTCTTGCAAGCTAGCTAGACTTAGAATGTTCAATTTTCGTCGCGGAAATTTGCAGTTACTCCTTTCTTTTCTCTGTCTCGTCATAGCGACTACAAATCTGACACCATGTTATGTTTGTTCCTTATATAATGACAAACCAGGGTGTGGGTTGAACTACTTTTAATGAACATATACTTCAGCTAGAAAACTCCATGTTTAGCCATGCAAGGCATTCTTCAACCATCCGCCTAACCTGCTGGGTAACGTAGTCTAAATGTTATTAACACATAACAACACAACATTAATAAACAAAATCTAGTGTCTGGGTAATTTCTGCAATTAATTGATAAAGACACAGGAATAATTGTTCCCTCAGAATGACAGCTTTGCTGGCTTTGTTGAGGTGCGGGTGGGCTTTTAATTGCTGACGAGCTTAATGGAAAAGATCAAATTGAGTCGGTCTGATTTTATCGGAGAGGAACAAACCCGAGTTGAATGGCTGCCTGCGTGCCTTCGTTCTAAATGGAGAAATATTGCCAGGGAATCCAGCAGAATCCAGAATGACAAGTAGGTAGAAGCAGAGACGATACTTAGATGTGTTTGCATATTGAACACTGGAATAAATGTAATGTTGTCTGGCTTGACACCATTTCACAGCTTATTTTGTTTTAAAACAAATCACAATAAAGTCAGAGAGCAATTCACCATTTTGTTTACTACTAAACTAACCACAGTCTGTTCACCTCTTGCTCTTATTTTGATTGAACATGTACTTCATGATGGGCACGTTATCAGTACTGTATATGATGTTACCAGTACTCGGGTTTGAGTGTGCAGCAGAGAAGCGCAAGCCTTTGCCGTTCCCTGTACCTGCTCACTCTGTCAGACCCAAATCCAATTTCACACCTTTGAGCATTATCCTAAACACAGACAGTATTTCACACCATGCTCTTCAGAGGTGGTTTATGAAGCACAGACATATATGACATGGCATGAACAGCTCGGGAAATATAAGATATTTTAAGTCTGTTTTGATAGACAGGTCTACATCCGAGTTAACTTTTTGTTGTGCTGAGCTATTCAGGAGACAAGTTGAGTTGTTGACATTTTAGAGCACAGACAGGGCATTTCAGACACCTCAGCGACAAATTCGCAAACAGCTTTACAGAATAGGTTTGTACATTCATGGTCGGCAGCTGAAGTACATTGTGTTGGCTTTGCAAAGGAAAACTAGTTATCAAGGAAAAATAGGAAAGTGTGTTTTGCACGTCTGGCTTCTAATCCTACACTCTTAGAAAAAAATATGTTATGTAGAACCTTAAAGGGTTCTTCGGCTGTCCCCATAGGTGGACTCTTTGAGTAATATTTTTTGGTTGAAGAGGGTTCTACATCTACCTTCTTATGATATGTCTCAAAAATAAATCTGACGTTTTTTGTTTGTTTATGTATTTGATGTGCACACCTTACTGAAGCCCAATAAATCTCTGTTTCAATACTGTATCTACCAAGCAAACCTTTAGCTTTCTCCAGGATGCAGTACTGTGTTGTAGTTCTCTCTAATAGAATGTGAACATTTGGTTTGTTAGCACTAGGGATTCTCTGATTCTAACACAGTTGGGCATCTGGTCCTTGAAATGATGGACAGTTTAGGCTTTCATCATTATAAGATGATAAGATGGACAATATTTTGGGGCACAGCGCCAAGACAAGGATGGAGAATCCCAGGATTGTGAAGATTACAGTATGTGACTGAAAGTGTATTGGTTGAAATCCCTTGGGAGCAGATGGATATACACACACTTATCCAGCCTCTCCTAGGTAAAATGGAGTCAGCGCACATTCTGTCTGCCGTGAAAATACATGGGAAATGTAAAATATGTATTAACTTCATTGAATAGAGCTTAGAGAAATAAAACACCTGTCATGTCAAATCTGATATGTTATGTTATGTGATAGTTGTTGAATCAGGGCTTTGTATTGCACACAATCTGTAAAATCAACCTGTTTTCTGGCATGTATTATAGTAAGCTTGT
The DNA here is from genome assembly GCF_034236695.1 of Oncorhynchus nerka. Classification (NCBI taxonomy): domain Eukaryota; kingdom Metazoa; phylum Chordata; class Actinopteri; order Salmoniformes; family Salmonidae; genus Oncorhynchus; species Oncorhynchus nerka. The sequence goes on along the minus strand of NC_088422.1, from coordinate 18,327,092 downwards.
TTTTCAAGTGTCCCCATATGATCGGTTCTCATGCTGGCGACCTTCCAGGAGTCTCCACAGTCTGGAAAAGGCACAGCAAGTCCCTGGCGGTTTGGCTTATTATCATCACTGTTATTATCGCAGCTCTTATTTTGAGAGAAAGTGCCGCTGCGTTGTCATTACTCAAATGATGCGCTGTCATGTTCCCGTGGCGACAGGGGGCCGACTGTCAGACCACAGTATTCGGAAAATGGCTTATTATTGTAATGAAGTGTCAAACAGGCAGGCGATTGGGAGTGATCACCTCTGTGTCTGTAGGGGTCGAGCCTGTCTTGGACACACATACTGCGTCTTCCATCTACCAAGGTCAGACAATACAGACAAACAAAGGTTCATTTGCTGTTGTTTACATTTTGCAGAAGCATCTTTCTTGCTTTCTCTATGTGTTTTTTCTGTCTTTGTTGTAGGGTTAATGTGTCATGATACAACCACTTGTCTTGGGACTCTCAACTAATCCAGTGGACAACACTGGTTGTACTGTACAGTTAACTCCATTGCAGAACTGCCTACAGCGATCAGATGGCAGGCTGTAGTCAACATGAGGCATTTCCGTTTCAAAACATCGGACCTATCCTGTCAGGAAGAGATGATAAACTAGGCTTAAATGAAAAAGCACACCATCATTATAACAGTGCTCTCGCTTGAATCTCAGGGTGCTCCACTATCCTCACTCTCACTGATGTAGAAGGATACAGCACATCAGCTCAGTATGAGTAAACAGCAAAGCAGTGTACTATGAGCTTAATGATGTCTCCAACACTCTCTTCCTGAAATAGGTTAATGTAGGTAGAGAGGGCACAGAATCCCAGCCAGCGGGAAAGGCTATGCACAGTGTTCCCAAGCTGGCTCCATGGAAAACAAGTTTAAAACATGGCTTCTTCTCCGAATGGGGTGGGGCTGTGCCTTCACTACATCCCTTTATTCCTTGACCAGATGTCTCAGAGCGCATTTCATCTCCCATTTTTTATCAATAAGCAGTCTTTGCCTTCTTTATTTTCAAACCATGCCAACAGGGCACAATTGATTGAAGCTAAACGTAGGATGTGTGGGTTTTTTCATATTTGATGATGTATTGACAGGTGCTGTCATGGCTTGTTGGCTCTGACGCCATGCTCGGCTCCCTGTTCTGAGGGAATCAGCCTGTGTTCATGGCGTAGTCTAAGGAGCAATTACTGTAAGTCAATACACCTGGGCAACATCAGAGCGGCCTTTCATCTGCACAGGCGACAGAGACGCTAGATCCGCATCTGGGCATACTGTTGGGCTCTCCAATTATGCCTGCATTAGACACATTTATTTGATATGCTGCTGGGGAGATGCAGGGGTACCGCCATTTCTGTCTTTCTCTCTTTAGTACACACAGTCACACACAGTCAAACCTTCACCAACACACAGGGAGAAAACATACATGCTTTGCACACGCAAAAGACTTATATTCACTTCACGGCATCCCATCTCCATGAAATGCTCTCAGTGACTTTGGCAGAGCTGTTTTCCACTTCTCCATTTGTTGTGCTCTATCTACTGTTCAAGAGTCTAAGAGGCAGAGGTGTATCTGTGTATCCCTGCATGTGTGTGTTAGCGTGAGAGAAGGTACAGCCTGTACAGTACCAGTCAAAAGTTTCGACACACCTACTCATTCAAGGGTTTTTCTTTATTTTTACAATTTTTTACATTATAGAATAATAGTGAAGACATCAAAACTTTGAAATAACACATATGGAATCATGTAGTAAACAAAAAGTGTTAAACAAATAAAAACATATTTTAGATGTTAGATTCTTCAAAGTAGCCACCCTTTGCCTTGATGACAGCTTTTCACACTCATGGCATTCTCTCAACCAGCTTCATGAGGAATCCTTTTCCAACAGTCTTGAATGAGTTCCCACATATGCTGAGCACATGTTGGCTGATTTCCCTTCTCTTTATGGTCCAACTCATCCCAAGCATCTCAATTGGGTTGAGGTCGGATGATTGTGGAGGCCAGGTCATCTGATGCCAGACTCCATCACTCTCCTTCTTGGTCAAATATCCCTTACACAGCCTGGAGGTGTGTTTGGGTAATTGTCCTGTTGAACAACTAATTATAGTCCCACTAAGTGCAAACCAGATGGGATGTCATGTCACTGTAGAATGCTGTGGTAGCCATGCTGGTTAAGTTAATAAATAACAGAGTTTCACCAGCAAAGCATCGCCACACCATCACACCTCCTCCTCAATGGGTCACGGTGGGAACCACACATGCGGAGATCATCCATTCACCTACTTTGCGTCTCACAAAGACACAGCGGTTGGAAACAAAAATCTAAAATTTGTAAAAGTCAGACAAAAGGACATATTTCCACCATTCTAATGTCGAATGCTCGTGTTTCTTGGACCAAGCAAGGCTCTTCTTCTTATTGGTCCTTTAGTAGTGGTTTCTTAGCAGCAATTCGACCATGAAGACCTGATTCACACAGTCTCTTCTTAACAATTGATGTTGAGATGTGTCTGTTACTTGAACTCTGTGAAGCATTAATTTGGGCTGCAATCTGAGGTGCAGTTAACTCTAATGAACTTATTCTCTGCAGCAGAGGTAACTCTGGGTCTTCCTTTCCTGTGGCGGTCCTCAATAGACAGTTTCATCGTAGTTCTTGATGGTTTTTGCGACTGCACTTTCAGAAACTTTCAAAGTCCTTGACATTATCTGGATTGATTGACCTCCATGTCTTAAAGTAATGATAGACTGTCATTTCCCTTTGCTTATTTGAGCTGTTTTTGCCATAATATGCACATGGTCTTTTAACAAACAGGGCTATCTTCTGTATACCACCCCTATCTTGTCACAATACAACTGATTGTCTCAAACGCATTAAGAAGGAAAGAAATCCCACAAATGAACTTTGAAATGTATTTCCGGTGACTACCTCATGAAGAGAGAAGACTGTGCAAAGCTGTCAAAAAGGCAAAGGGATACTACTTTGAAGAATCTCAAATATAATGTTTTGATTTGTTTATAACTTTTTGTGGTTACTACATGATTCCATATGTGTTATTTCATAGTTCTGATGTCTTCACTATTGTTCTACAATGTAGAAAATAGTGAAAATGAAGAAAAACCTTTGAATGAGTAGGTTTGTCCAAACCTATGACTTGCACTGTATGTTTGAATGAGTAGGAATGCGAGATAGTGTGGACACATTAGTGTGTGTGTGTGTGTGTGTGTGTGTGTGTGTGTGTGTGTGTGTGTGTGTGTGTGTGTGTGTGTGTGTGTGTGTGTGTGTGTGTGTGTGTGTGTGTGTGTGTGTGCCTTAAAGAACAACAGTCGGCAGTCTTCCCTATTGTATAAGCATAGGGCGGGCATTTCTGAGGCTTGTCTCTCTCTTTCTGTCTCCACAGAGCAGAGGGGGGTGGTCTGATAGAGCTGTCTTTTACTGCAGACCCTGCATCAATATTTTGATCTTTCTTCCAAAGTTTTAGGAATGGAGCGAGCATATTTATTTACACGAAAGTCTATTTCATTATTTTCCTTCATTAGAGGCCATCCATTTTAGCTCAAATGATTTTACATTCTATAATAAGGGTGGGTGTGTTAATGAAGGCACCTCTGATTGGATATAGTGTAGCTGGGAGCTAAGTTATAGTAGAGTTTGGTTGAATGTGGTCCAATACTCAAATATCCAAATCATGCTCCCCCAGCAATGTCAATTAATTAATCATGATTAGCCTAGGTGGATGAAAATTACATAGCTCGAAAATAACCTGAAAAATAATTTGACAGGATTAAATTGTGTTTTTTTCCATATCTGTGACTGTGTAATCCATTGAATGTGATGGTGGAAAACTGGTGGAAAACGTTTGAAAAACAGTGATCAAAATAAGGGAATTTTTAACCTAAATGCAATGACAAATCTTTTCATATCACTTTGAATTCGGGTTAGTTGACAACTCAACCAAATGTAAACCGGTGTTGCCGGGATTCAGCTTGTGTGCCCACGGTGGTACCATCAGGACAAATTGGACACATTGCCCAAGGATGAGTTACGTCTGTACTATTTAGCACGCTTACCAACTATCAGAAATCAAAATCAAACTGATCATGCAATATAATATGCTTTTGATGTACAATATTTTGGATCATTTTCAATGATGTTGATTACTTTAAACATCTTCTTCTACAGAACCTGCTGGAACGGAACCAAATTTGGTATATATCATCTATGAATGCACATCTTCCAAGAATCTAGCTGAAAAAATATGGCCTCTAGGAGCCAATGAGCTTGCATTAATGTTTTATCCTATCCAACAGCTCCGTAATGTGGCCAAACTCAATCATACTTTACAGGTTAGCTAAACTCATTATAGCGTCACTGTGTAGTCAATATGAATTTGCTTGCAAAAGTTGAGTCTTCACAGTGGTCAGAACATGTGAACCCAGTTTTGTTACAAAACAAATAACTGTGACTGATTTATATGCATTTGTGACAGACCAAGCCTATGTGCATGTTTATTGGTCAGTTGCGGCCATATTGTTTGACATACTAGCCTGGATTATAGTGTGTTTACAGACATTGGTCCCTAGATGCCATTTATCAAGTTTCATGCAGATTGGTAATTCGCTGCCAAAGGTAGCGTTTTGAGTGTTTTTCACAAAATTCTAAATGGCGTAAAATCCATCACAGCGGATTTGATGTATTCTTCAGACAGATTTGTTCCGTGTAAGGAAAGGGACCTATGTACCAAATTTCATGACTCTAAGTCACATGGGGTGACTTAAAAGTTTGCATATTCAATCGCTTGTTATAGCTCCACCATGTGGCCAATTGGCACTGCATCGCATGGGAGGATGTGGCCTTTGGCCCTTTACCATCATGCCAGGTTACACTGTTCTTGGCCTTACCATCTCACGGGAATGTGAATGTTATTTTACTCGGGGGAAAAAGCCGTTATAATAATAATAATGAACGCCAAACAAATACAATATAACTAGAGGTTGAACTGATGTTTGTGCCCAAGCGTCTGTGTGTGATTGAAAAAGGTTGAAAAGGTCCAGACAGATCAGTGTTGTGCATCAAATGTAAATTTAGCCATTTCTCAGGCCCAAGAGGAGTTGGCCTTATCTTAGGTATCTGGGATAACAAGCTGGGGAAACAAGCTGGAATCAAGGTGCTTAGGTAGGTCTGTGAGGCCTGCCTCAGACCCTGAAATATTTTTCAGTCTCTCTCTACACCCTTAGCCCCTCAGATCAGGACTGACCTTTCCATCTCTGGGTAAGGCTGTTGACTGAGCGACACAATCTGCCTCCGCATGCAGCACTCAAGAGAGACTAAGCTTAGCTGTCAGTCAAATCATTGCCTGTCTGAGCTGAGGGAGAGGGGGAAAAATAGAGATAAAGAGGGGGAACTGAGGTAGGGAGAAGGAGAGAGAGAGTGAATAGTAGAGGCAGAGAGAGAGAGAGAGAGAGTTAAAAGTAGAGGCAGAGAGAGCAAAGTAGAGACAGCTGGTAGTGAAGGAAGCCAAACGAAGGGAAGAAGAGAAACAACAGAGATGCACAAATATATGTTTTGGTTAAGAAAGAGAGTAGCTGGTGATATAACTAGATGCCTGCAACAAAACAAAATATAAAACAGATGAGAGAATCGGGCCAAAACTGATCCTGAACACATTCGTTCCAGTTGGGGGCTTCTATATTTGTCTCCTCTGCTTCCCTCTCTGTCTCTGTGCACTTATTCACCTGGTTTATCTTTCCTGTGGAGGAGTTGCCGGGATCGAGTGGTTATTGAGCCTAATTGTGCGGACACACCCTCTGTCACTTGGGCTGTGCTGTCACCCCGGCCTCTGCAGCAGGCAGCCAGGGGTGGCCCCACTGGCACACCGCCAAGCAGCATAAATAGAGACGCATTCCCAAATCCCAGGTGGCAGTAGCACTTACAACAGGGCCTATCTGTGGGTGTTCAGCTGGACTCAACAGTCTAAACACTACAAGTAAATGTTCGGGAAGTACAGCCATAGCCCTATTCATTCTGTATGGTCAGAAGAGTGTACTTCATCAACAATAAGGAATTACTGTATATAGGTTGGTGAAGCAAAAAATGTCAAGAGTGAGAACAAGGAAGAGAAGAGAGAATACTCTGACTATCGAAAAGTGCTGGGAATAATTTGACTGCAAGCCAAATGGATGGACCTCGACCAGAGTAGAACATTTCACATTCGCAGGCCAGTTTTGCCTGTTGAATATGCATCTACATAGAACTTCTGGATATTATTTATTTATTTATTTAACCAGGTAAGTTGACTGAGAACACATTCTCATTTGCAGCAACAACCTGGGGAATAGTTACAGGGGAGAGGAGGGGGGTGAATGAGCCTATTGTAAACTGGGGATTATTAGGTAACCGTGATTGTTTTGAGGGCAAGATTGGGAATTTAGCCAGGACACCGGGGTTAACACCCCTGCTCTTACGATAAGTGCCATGGGATCTTTAATGACCTCAGAGAGTCAGGACACCCGTTTAACGTTCCATCCGAAAGACGGCACCCTACACAGGGCAGTGTCCCCAATCACTGCCCTGGGGCATTGGGATATATTTTTAGACCAGAGGAAAGAATGCCTGCTACTGGCCCTCCATCACCACTTCCAGCAGCATCTTGTCTCCCATTCAGGAACTGACCAGGACCAACCCTGCTTAGCTTCAGAAGCAAGCCAGCAGTGGTATGCAGGGTGGTATGCTGCTGGCGATATCAGGACAGCGATCACTCACCTTGGATTAGACGAAGATTTCTTCAACAACAACAACAAGCAGGACTCACAAGATATTCTCCAAACACCCCACAGGGCAGACCTCCCAATTATTCGTAAAAGGAAGCGACGCAGAGGACGATCCGCAGAAGGAAACTAGGAAAGCTGCCGTTAACGTCAATACTACTCGCCAACTTGCAATCATTGGACAATAAACTAGACGAGTTACGATCACGAATATCCTACCAACGGGACATCAAAAACTGTAATATCCAATGCTTCAAGGACTCGTGGCTGAATGACAACATGGATATTCAGCTAGCGGGATACACGCTGCAGCAGCAGGATAAAACAGCACCAGGAGAGGCGGTCTGTGCATGTTTGTAAACAACAGCTGGTGCACGAAATCTAAGGAAGTCTCTAGGTTTTGCTCGCCTGAAGTAGAGTATATTGTGATAAACTGCAGGCCACACTACTTGCCTAGAGAGTTCTCAACTATACTTTTCATGGCTGTTTATTTACCACCACAGACAGATGTTGGCACTAAGACTGCACTCAGTCAGCTGTATAAGGAAATAAGCAAAGAGGAAACCACTCACCGCGCTCCTAGTGGCCGGAGACTTTAATGCAGGGAGACTTAAATCAGTTCTACCAAATCTCTATCAACATTTTATTTATTTATTTATTTATTTCACCTTTATTTAACCAGGTAAGCAAGTTGAGAACAAGTTCTCATTTACAATTGCGACCTGGCCAAGATAAAGCAAAGCAGTTCGATGTTGTTAAATGTGCAACCAGAGGGAAAACAATTCTAGATCAACTGTACTCCACACACAGAGACGCGTAAAAGCTCTCCCTCGCCCTCCATTTGGTAAATCCGACCACAACTTTATCCTCCTGATTCCTGCTTACAAGCAAACATTAAAGCAGGAAGCACCAATGACTCGGTCTATAAAAAAATGGTCAGATGAAGCAGATGCTAAACTACAGAACTGCCTTGCTATCACAGACTGAAACATATTCCGGGATTCTTCCGATGACATTGAGGAATACACCACATCAGTCACTGGCTTTATCCATAAGTGCATTGAAGACGTCGTCCCCACAGTGACTGTATGTACATACCCCAACCAGAAGCCATGGATTACAGGCAACATTCGCACTGAGCTAAAGGGTAGAGCTGCCGCTTTCAAGGTGCGGGACTCTAACCCGGAAGCTTACAAGAAATCCCGCTATGCCCTGCGACGAACCATCAAACAGGCTAAGCGTCAATATAGGGCTAAGATTGAATCATACTACACTGGCTCCGATGCTCGTCATATGTGGCAGGGCTTGCAAACTATTACAGACTACAAAGGGAAGCACAGCCGCGAGCTGCCCAGTGACACGAGCCTACCAGATGAGCTAAATCACTTCAAAGCTTGCTTCGAGGCAAGCAACACTGAGGCATGCATGAGAGCATCAGCTGTTCCGGACGACTGTGTGATCACGCTCTCCATAGCCGACGTGAGTAAGACCTTTAAACAGGTCAACATACACAAGGCTGCGGGGCCAGACGGATTAGCAGGACGTGTGCTCCGGGCATGTGCTGACCAACTGGCAAGTGTCTTCACTGACAATTTCAACATGTCCCTGATTGAGTCTGTAATACCAACATGCTTCAAGCAGACCACCATAGTCCCTGTGTCCAAGAACACAAAGGCAACCTGCCTAAATGATTACAGACCCGTAGCACTCACGTCCGTAGCCATGAAGTGCTTTGAAAGGCTGGTAATGGCTCACATCAACACCTTTATCCCAGAAACTCTAGACCCACTCCAATTTGCATACTGCCCAAACAGATCCACAGGTGATGCAATCTCTATTGCACTCCACACTGCCTTTCCCACCTGGACAAAAGGAACACCTATGTGAGAATGCTGTTCATTGACAACAGCTCAGCGTTCAACACCATAGTATCCTCAAAGCTCATCACCAAGCCAAGGAACCTGGGACTAAACACCTCCCTCTGCAACTGGATCCTGGACTTCCTGACAGGCCGGCCCCAGGTGTTGAGGGTAGGTAGCAACACATCTGCCACGCTGATCCTCAACACTGGAACTCCCCAGGGGTGCGTGCTCAGTCCCCTCCTGTACTCCCTGTTCACCCAACTGCATGGCCAGGCACAACTCCAACACCATCATTAAGTTTGCTGACGACACAACAGTGGTAGACCTGATCACCAACAACAACGAAACAGCCTATAGGGAGGAGGTCAGAGGCCTGGCCGGGTGGTGCCAGAATAACAACCTATCCCTCAACGTAACCAAGACTAAGGAGATGATTATGGACTACAGGAAAAGGAGCACCGAGCACATCACCATTCTCATCAATGGGGCTGTTGTGGAGCAGGTTGAGAGCTTCAAATTCCTTGGTGTCCACATCAACAACAAACTAGATTGGTCCAAACACACCAAGACAGTCGTGAAGAGGGCATGACAAAGCCTATTCCCCCTCAGGAAACTACAATTATTTGGCATGGGTCCTGAGATCCTCAAAAGGTTCTAGAGCTATAACATCGAGAGCATCCTGACCGGTTGCATCACTGCCTGGTACGGCAATTGCTCTGCGTCCGACCGCAAGGCACTTCAGAGGGTAGTGCGTACGGCCCAGTACATCACTGGGGCTAAGCATGCCATCCAGGACCTCTAAACCAGGCGGTGTCAGAGGAAGGCCCTAAAAATGGTTAAGACCCCAGCCACCCCAGTCATAGACTCTTCTCTCTACTACCACATGGCAAGCAGTACCGGAGTGCCAAGCCTAGGACAAAAAGGCTTCTCGACAGTTTTTACCCCCAAGCCATAAGACTCCAAATGGATACCCAGACTATTTGCATTGTGTCCCCCCCCCAACCCCTCTTTTACGCTGCTGCTACTCTCTGTTTATCTTATTCGCATAGTCACTTTAACTATACATTTACGTACATACTACCTCAATTGGCCCGACCAAGCAGTGCTCCCGCACATTGGCTAACCGGGCTATCTGCATTGTGTCCCACCACCTGCCAACCCCTCTTTTTATGCTTCTGCTACTCTCTGTTCATCATATATGCATAGTCATTTTAACGATACCTACATGTACATACTACCTCAATAAGCCTGACTAACAGGTGTCTGTATAGAGCCTTCCTACTCTTTTTTCAAATGTCTTACTGTTGTTTTATTTCTTTACTTACCTACACACACACACACGCACACACATACCTTTTTTCCCGCACCATTGGTTAGTAAGCATTTCACTGTAAGGTCTACACCGGTTGTATTCGGCGCATGTGACAAATACATTTTGATTTGATTTGATTTGAAACATCAGTGTTCATTGGGGCGGCAGGTAGCCTAGTGGTTAGAGCATTGGGCCAGTAACTGAGCTGTTGCTGGATCAAATCCCTGAGCTGACAAGGTGAAAATCTGTTGTTCTGAACAAGGCAGTTAACCCACTGTTTCCCGGTAGGCTGTCATTGTAAATAAGAATTTGTTATTCACTGACTTGCCTTCTTAAAAAAATAAAAAATAAAGGCTCAGTGCAGTCAAACATATGATTAACCTGTGTTTTAAATATATTTTCACACTATGTTGTTGGAACAATTTGAAAAGACTGACATTTCATGTTTTGGTGGGATGAACTTTTGGCCTCACTAGGCGGTAAATTAGTTAATTGACCAATTAGAAACAAGAGTTCCAAACCTCTGTGCCAATAACAGCTGGTTTTCAGTTTTCCCCTCCCCACTGAGAACACTCCCAGACAGTCCTAGCTAAATTATTGCTTTAGAAATTGCACTTTGGTAAGAAGCAGTCTTAGCAAATGTTTGACTATTTTAATTGAAAACAGGGCAACAGTAAACATGTCGTCCCCCACGAATGATGCAGTACACAGAAATTATTTTATATTGATATAAAAACATCTGCATTGGACCTTTTAAATAAACAGCACCGAGATAAAGGGTTAGGAAGGAGTAGACTAATTGAATTGGCTCTGAATTGATTCCCCAGAGCTACCACTGCAGCATTCTAATTTGTTGCGTCAACATCAATATTGAGTCTGCATAAACCATATATTTTCAGTTAATTGTGAAAACCAGCAGGATCAAGTGTACCATGACTATTTTTTCTACATGACAAATTTGACTATTTGTAAAATGATTGCTGGATATCCTCCAGATTTAAACACAATGGTGCGAGGCTTTTACACTGGTTCTTTGTTGCATTAGCTGTTAGAGTCATGTAGATGGATGTAAATTGCAGTGCCTTATAAAGCTACAAATACTCTGAAGCAGGTCTTATTCAATTGTTTTAAATGTCAGCGCTTTAGTGGCAAGGCATTAATTGTTTTCTGATAGTCCGCTAGAAATGGAAATAATGTATCAGCGTTACTTATTGGACATAATTTGACGGCATAAAGGCAAATGACCACAAAGATTGAGCTTGGCGAGAGATGACTCAAACAGAGCTTGAGAGTGGACTGCTTGCCAGCTTTTGAACTAAACCCACAGATCTGTGGGCTGTCTTGAAGACAGACTCATATTTCTTACTGATCTGCACACCTAACTTCTATCTGGAAGTACTAGAGGTCCATGCTGACAAGGTTTTGATGATGGTAGTGTAATGGATGTGAAACGGCTAGCTTAGTTAGCGGTGGTGCGCGCTAAATAGCGTTTCAATCGGTGACATCACTTGCTCTGAGACCTTGAAGTAGTAGTTCCCCTTGCTCTGCAAGGGCCGTGGCTTTGGTGGAGCGATGGGTAACGATGCTTCGTGGGTGACTGTTGTTGATGTGTGCAGAGGGTCCCTGGTTTGAGCCTGGGTATGGGTTAGGGGACGGTTTAAAGTTATACTGTTACATTGATGCTGTTGACCCAGATCACTGGTTGCTGCGGAAAAGGAGGAGGTCAAAAGGGGGGTGAGTGTAACGGATGTGAAACGGCTAGCTTAGTTAGCGGTGGTGCGCGCTAAATAGCGTTTCAATCGGTGACGTCACTTGCTCTGAGACTTTGAAGTAGTAGTTCCCCTTGCACTGCAAGGGCCGCGGCTTTTGTGGAGCGATGGGTAACGATGCTTCGTGGGTGTCAGTTGTTGAGGTGTGCAGAGGGTCCCTGGTTTGCGCCCGGGTATGGGCGAGGGGACGGTCTAAAGTTATACTGTTACAGTAGGACTCACATAGTTGGTTCAATTCCAAATACTGAATTGTCTATTTGGATAGGAATGTCTACCAAATGACCACATAAACCACTAAAGCTATTTGAACCTTACTGTTTTTATTTATTGATTTGTTGTTGAATTTTAACAGGGAATAATGAACTTTCCAACACTGTCACCTCTTTCGCCCTAAAGCCTCCTTCTACACCCTCCTCCCCTTACCTCATATCCTCCTCATCTCTCTCAACTGATGGGCTTAGTCTTTAAAGGTCCTTGTTAGAAAATCTCCATGGTGTGAAGTGTGCCCATGGCAGATCAGACCCTCTTGTTCTGACTGATTAGTATTCCTTTCATATGTCTCGTAGATGCTCACTCTGAGCTTATTAAGATGACTCACTGAGCTCTCAACAGAGTGCCATTCGGCCGGGGTGTCGAGGGCTCTTTACATCTCCCCTGAATCCCAGGCATACAGCCCTCTGGTGACTCTGTCTCTCTCCTGAATGCTTTGTCTGTTATGCCCCGTTTCCACTGGCACTTAAAATTATGACCAAATTAGGGCCAAATTTGAGCTGGCTCGAATGGAATTTTCAAATTTGAGCTGGGTTGAGAGAAACCCGGGCCAGTTTCACAACTGGTAACAGCTCAATTTGAATTTGGGCTGGTGATACCATTACTATGTAACCACCAAGCTGATCACTGCTGGATGCTGACACAATGTTAGCTAGCTCGTCAGAGCTTGTTGCTGTTAGCTAGCACATTGGGCAAGCAGTACTACAATAGTCAGACATGACACAAATTACCACTATAACTGGATCCTTTAATCATTTTTGCACTACACAATAAACTGTTATGAGAACGTTCAGCCCTCAAATGCTAGCTACCTAGCTAGCAAATCAGAGTTGAAACAAGCTAGCTAGCTAGCTAGCTAACGTGAGCTTGCAGGAATTTTAGCTGGCCAGTTCATATTGAAAGCTAGCTACATTAGATACATCATAACAAACCTGGCATCTGATGTGCTTGGTTAGGTAGCTAGCTAATAGCCAATGCCATGGCAAGCAAGGTCGGAATTAAGCTAGCTACCTAGCCTGTTGTGCTAGCGATAACACTAACTGTTTAGCTAGCTAGCTAACGTTAGCAAACTAAATACATGGCTCTGAGTCTGGCTGGCACTAGCATGAGTATGGGGTAACATTAGTTTCAGCATGGTGAAAGTGAATTAAATTCTTAAACATCTTGCTAGCTAATAACATTAGCGAAGCTAGCTGATGTCACATATTGGTTACCTAACAACATGACATAATTTCTCATTTCTGGAGGCAGTGGAAATGCAATTTGAGCTAGCCCACCAAGGCCAGCCCAACCTGGATTGACTTCAAAGTGCCAATCTAAACAGGGCTTTACATGATTCTCACCAGCATTCTAGATGTCTTTTCAACCATCACCATTCACAGTGTGTTTCTGAGTAGCTCCTCGCTAGTCAAATCCCACTTGAATACCTGTGTCCTTTCAATACACTGCTCTTAATCCCTCATTCACCACTAAATGTATCATCATGTCCCTCAGTGGGGATCTCATACATGACATGCAACAATACAGGAAAAGGGAACTGAGTAAGCTGTGTACTGGGATGGAGTTTAAGACATTCCTTTATGGGGGAAACACTCACGTTGCTGAGCTGTGAGATCTGTATGTAATTGTGACTGACTGACAAATTTAGATAGCTCTGTGATATGAGTATGAGAGACGGGCCATGTCGCGGCCTTATCTGTCAACAGAGATGAACAGGACACAATTCACCTCACAGGCACCCAGTCCCATCACATGAACAACACTGAAGGCTGTAGTATACATCCAGATTTAAGAAGTGGCAAAACTGGGGAAATAACGCTGACTGTTTCCTTTCCATGCAATTTACATAGCTAATAGGATTTCACCCCCGAGGTCTGACTTCAATTACACTAGTCAAATATTTTCAACTATCGAAATCCCCTCAAATTAAGATATCAACAGACCAAGAAGAGCACTGGTACTTCACACTGAGCCTTGCCTGAGTTTGAAGTAGCTCATTGTATTTATTCCAGGTTATTTCAGCTACTGTTAATGAAGACCTCACTCTCAACTTTCAACCCACTGAGGTAGCAAGCCTGTCTTTCCCTGAGAGATGATGTGAGATGATGGTTCTTTTATCCATCTTCTGCTTTGTGAGTGTACACCGTAACCTCAAAACTGTCAGGAGTGAGTGAAGATATTCAAAAATAAACAAAAACAAGATGAGGGTTGAACCACTGAAGTGGTGAGAAGACGAGCACTAGAGGCAGCAGAACACAGAAATCAGCCTAAAGGGAAGAATCATTCTAAATTTGCATTCTGAACTACTCTCCACCATGAGGAACCACCTAACGGAAAATACCATGTCATTTCTATCCCGGTATAAGGAATACCTATAATCAATGGCTGCCATCTTTACCTCAGTGTGCTGTAGAATGGCTGATAAGTTAATGATATACAGTGGGGCAAAAAAGTATTTAGTCAGCCACCAATTGTGCAAGTTCTCCCACTTAAAAAGAGAGGCCTGTAATTTTCATCATAGGTACACTTCAACTATGACAGACAAAATTATTTTTTTAAATCCAGAAAATCACATTGTAGGATTTTTTTATGAATTTATTTGTAAATTATGGTGGAAAATAAGTATTTGGTCAATGACAAAAGTTTATCTCAATACTTTGTTATATACCATTTGTTGGCAATGACAAAGGTCAAACGTTTTCTGTAAGTCTTCACAAGGTTTTCACACACTGTTGCTGGTATTTTGGCCCATTCCTCCATGCAGATCTTCTCTAGAGCAGTGTTGTTTTGGGGCTGTTTGCTGGGCAACACGGACTTTCAACTCCCTCCAAAGATTTTCTATGGGGTTGAGATCTGGAGACTGGCTAGGCCACTCCAGGACCTTGAAATGCTTCTTATGAAGCCACTCCTTCATTGCCCGGGCGGTGTGTTGTCCGTCTCCTCTCTCCTCACCTAGCTGTCTCTCTCCTCTCTCCTCATAGCTAATAATTTGTAAGTCGCTCTGGATAAGAGCGTCTGCTAAATGACTTAAATGTAAATGTTAAATGTGTGTTTGGGATCATTGTCATGCTGAAAGACCCAGCCACGTTTCATCTTCAATGCCCTTGCTGATGGAAGGAGGTTTTCACTCAAAATCTCACGATACATGGCCCCATTCATTCTTTCCTATACACGGACCAGTCGTCCTGGTCCCTTTGCAGAAAAACAGCCCCAAAGCATGATGTTTCCACCCCCATGCTTCACAGTAGGTATAGTGTTCTTTGGATGCAACTCAGCATTCTTTGTCCTCCAAACACGACGAGTTGAGTTTTTACCAAAAAGTTATATTTTGGTTTCATCTGGCATTCTCCCAATCTTCTTCTGGATCATCCAAATGCTCTCTAGCAAACTTCAGACGGGCCTGGACATGTACTGGCTTAAGCAGGAGGACACGTCTGGCACTGTAGGATTTGAGTCCCTGGCGGTGTAACGGATGTGAAATGGCTAGCTAGTTAGCGGTATTCGCGCTAAATAGCGTTTCAATCGGTGACGTCACTTGCTCTGAGACATTGAAGTAGTAGTTCCCCTTGCTTTGCAAGGGCCGTGGCTTTTGTGGAGCGATGGGTAACGAAGCTTCGTGGGTGACTGTTGTTGATGTGTGCAGAGGGTCCCTGGTTCACGCCCGGGTATGGGCGAGGGGACGGTCTCAAGTTAGACTGTTACAACGGCGTAGTGTGTTACTGATGATAGGCTTTGTTACTTTGGTCCCAGCTCTCTGCAGGTCATTCACTAGGTCCCCCCGTGTGGTTCTGGGATTTTTGCTCACCGTTCTTGTGATGATTTTGACCCCACGGGGTGAGATCTTGCGTGGAGCCCCAGATCGAGGGATATTATCAGTGGTATTGTATGTCTTCCATTTCCTAATAATTGCTCCCACAGTTGATTTCTTCAAACCAAGCTGCTTACCTATTGCAGATTCAGTCGTCCCAGCCTGGTGCAGATCTACAATTTTGTTTCTGGTTTCCTTTGACAGCTCTTTGGTCTTGGCCATAGTGGAGTTTGGAGTGTGACTGTTTGAGGTTGTGGACAGGTGTCTTTTATACTGATAACAAGTTCAAACAGGTGCCATTAATACAGGTAACGAGCGGAGGACAGAGGAGCTTCTTAAAGAAGAAGTTACAGGTCTGTGAGAGCCAGAAATCTTGCTTGTTTGTTATTGACCAAATACTTATTTTCCACCATAATTTGCAAATAAATTCATAAAAAATCCTACAATGTGATTTTCTGGATTTTTTTGTCTCATTTTGTCTGTCATAGTTGAAGTGTACCTATGATGAAAATTACAGGCCTCTCTCATCTTTTTAAGTGGGAGAACTTGCACAATTGGTGGCTGACTAAATACTTTTTTGCCCCAATGTATGTTCCTCTGCGCAACAGATTGAGATGCCTGTTTGTCTGTCTGTGCCCAACACGAGGGTAGCTGTGACAGCTCAACCTGGAGATCTGTTTTTCATTTCCCACATGGATTTATTTCAGTCATCAGGGAAGAGATGTGGTTTGCCATATATTTCAACATCAAATTGAACATCAGCCCTGAAGGCTTACTATGAATCATCAGGCTTTGACCCTGTCCTTGAGAACACCCTGACCCATCTCAAGTAGGATGATTACTGCTATATAGGAAGGGTTAGTGCTATCCGTAATCCTTCGCACGTCCCTACCCTAAACTCTAACCCCCCACCGTTTTTTCTTCCCAATTTCGTGATTACCATCTCGTCTCATCGCTGCAACTCCCCAACGGGCTTGGGAGAGGCGAAGGTCGAGTCATGCATCCTCCGAAACATGATCCGCCAAGCCGTACTTCTTAACTTCTTAACACCCGCTCGCTTAACCCGGAAGCCAGCTGAACCAATGTGTCGGAGGAAACACCGTTCAACTGATTACCCAGGTCAGCCTGCAGGCGCCCTGCCCGCCACAAGGAGTCGCTAGAGCGCGATGAGCCAAGTAAAGCCCCACCGGCCAACCTCGCCTAACCCGGACAATGCTGGCCCTATTGTGCTCCACCCTATGGGACTCCCGGTCACAACTGGTCATGACACAACACTGCGATGCAATGCCTTAGACCGCTGCTCCACTCGGGAGGCCTTAACCCCAATCATAAACCTAAACCTAACCTTAACCGTAACCCTTACCTAACCGTTTTAAATTTAAACTTCAATGTGGTGACGTCAGAGTTGGGACGTCCCAAGGATTCCGGGGTAAGAGAGGACAAGGATATTCACTAGAATAGCAGAATTAAACAACTGGAGCTTGTTCAGTAATGTATTCTGCTGAATAGACAACTTTAGTCTATCAATGTGCAATAAAAAGTCTGCTTTATGAGTTACATTTCTATCGGCTGCTATTTGAATGTTTCACCCTTTTGAATACACCCCAGATAGCTGTAATTATCCAACCAGTGACTCAAAGTAACCAATTTAACAAAACTAAGAGGTGAGGATCAAGTTCTACATATAGCCCTGTCCAAGAAGAAGGATACTGTACTAAAAACAGAGTCGTGGATTTTCAGCCACATTAAAATGGCTTCATAATTTAGAGTAGGTGGTAGTTGTGATGCGGGGGCAACGCCTGTGAGGAGAATACCTTTCATTCTGCTAATTAAGTTTGGGCCATTTACAAATGTGACAGGACTACAAGCTATTAGTGCCCATTCATTTTAATGAGGGTCACTCAGCTGTGCTCTTTATCAGGCTTACTGACAGTCTGTTGAATATGTATAAGCCACATGTCACTTCCAAAAACCCTTTCGATGGGAAACGTAAATAATATAGCAATTACGATTAAGTCACACAGTCAAGTGTACCTGGGCAGCACAGTGGATTTGATTACCTGTCTGGTAGGGATCTGTTCATAGGTTTCTGTTCGGAGTTGTTGTGACTCAGTCAATTGTAAAACTAATTACCATTTTCCTGGGATTTTACATAGTCCCTCTGACGTATGAGCCTATGAGATGGAGCGGACTGGCTGTACCGTAGCATGGTTGTAGTGTAGCAGGGCTGTAGTGTAGCAGGGCTGTAGTGTAGCAGGGCTGTAGTGCAGCATTGCTGTAGTGTAGCATGGCAGTAGTGTAGCAGGACTGTAGTGCAGCAGGGCTGTAGTGCAGCAGGGCTGTAGTGTAGCAGGGCTGTAGTGCAGAAGGGCTGTAGTGTGCAGCAGGGCTGTAGTGTAGCAGCGCTGTAGTGCAGCAGGGCTGTAGTGCAGCAGGGCTGTAGTGTAGCATGGCGGTAGTGTAGCAGTGCTGTAGTGTAGCATGGTTGTAGTGTAGCAGGGCTGTAGTGTAGCAGGGCTGTACCGTAGCATGGTTGTAGTGTAGCAGGGCTATAGTGTAGCAGGGCTGTAGTGTAGCAGGGCTGTAGTGCAGCATTGCTGTAGTGTAGCAGGGCTGTACCGTAGCATGGTTGTAGTGTAGCAGGGCTGTAGTGTAGCAGGGCTGTAGTGTAGCAGGGCTGTAGTGCAGCAGGGCTGTAGTGTAGCAGGGCTGTAGTGCAGCAGGGCTGTAAGTGTAGCGAATTTAGCACTCTCCGCAAGTATCCCTTTCTGCCACAGAGTGCTATTCATCACTCTCATTATCGTCCGACTGAGACACGCTTAGTAAAGAACAAGAGGGGGAGGGGCAGGGAGTGAGTCCTTACGCTGGTCCAATCAGAACAGGCCCCAGGTCTAACTGTAGACTAAGGTGTTATCGGGGTCCGGATGGAACGGGGGGAGGGGGAGGTGAGGTTGAGAGATACGGCTTAGTGGCATGGGCTATCTGGCATGCATTATCCCTGGTCACCCAAAGCCTGCTGCAAATTATTTGATTTAGTTTTTTCTAGTGCATTTATATCAACCTAGCTCTATGATTTATTATGGACAGGTGCCCATACTGAAAATGAGAGTAGTTCAACAGTGAGTAAATGCATATTTCTGTGAAATGGTATGAAACATTTGTACATTACTTGAAATATTACACGATACAAAATGTGTATTACCATCAAAAATATCCCTTATACTCTAGCTATACAGATCTAGGATCAAATTTGATCACTATTTTGTTGCTGAGAATTTTCATGGAAGTGTATTTGAGTTCTAAAAAGGCTTCAAAGTTAGTAATTTCAACGTTGAAATTCCAGGCTTGATTTGCACCAACGAAAAATGTAACAACCCTTACTAAAATGACCATTAATTCTAATCTACATAATAGTTCACATTTCCCGTTGCTACATGATTATTTTACTGCTGTAGCAAACTGGCTCAAATTAAGATTCTATATCTGTAGTAGCATCTCTTAGAAAGTAGAGAATCTGATGTAGTCATGAAAATGCCAGGGAATGCAGAGGGCAGTCTGGACAGGTTCTGAGGGAGAAGGCCAAGTTAATAGAGAAAATATAGAACCTTAATATTAACACACACACACACACACACACACACACACACACACACACACACACACACACACACACACACACACACACACACACACACACACACACACACACACACACAGAAAGACTCCCTCTCCAACCCTCCTTACCCCTCCTAGCCCGACGGTGTAAAAAAAAAAACTGATGTGCTCTGAACAGCAAATCAGTTTAAGCCTCTGCTCTGCCGTCTCCTCTGTGTATAATTTTACTGAGCTGAGTCAGGGTGAAAGTGAAGCTTCACTTGATCCCGAGGCGCTTGTCTGGGTGAGATAGATGAACGCTTCAGGATTCAGCTCAGTAACATTCTGATAATGGTACATTATATGACGAAGATTATGAAATCACTCATAGCTTTGGATGTACAAGTTTGTTTTGTGTTGTTCTCTCTTTCCACATTTATATGATGTGGTGTAATGACTAGAAACAAGTTGGTTCTCAGCTACAATAATGTGCATATTTGTGAATGATGTGTATTTCATGGGCTCATGGAAACCTATTGCATGACATTCTATGAAACAGATGAATTTGACATACTGTTTCTGTGCTCTTCAAAATATCTTTAGAATGAAATTTGTAAAAAATTCAAAAGTAAGGGCTGTGACAGTCATGACATTTTGTCAGCAGGTTATTGTCATGCCTAAGCCAGCCGATCTCATGGTAATTGACTGTTAATTAGCACAAACATGTTTAGCATTTCCACTCATAAAAGCTGCATAAATGCCCCTGAACATCTACATTTGAAAAAAGTGTAATAAATAATTGTAATAATAATAAAAACTAATTTTAATATACACCACAATAATCCATTATTTATTTTAGTCAGGTCTAAAGAAACATTATGATAACAAGAACATGTATTTCAGAAGAATAAAAGATGAGTTGGCCTACTGTATGTTATATGGCTAAAAGTGATCATTTGAAACAGGACTATATATATGCTAGATTTAGAGTTATTTAGCCACTTTAGTTGTGTCCTTAGAAAACCTTAGAATGTCTTAGAAATGAAAACATATATGGGCTGCATGTTGCAACTCTAGGTTATTGATGATTTGTGAAAAAAGTCGCAAAAAAAGCTTGTGCTCTTTTACTTGCCTCAGGCTGCTCAGCTCTCTCTCATCAAGCGTTCATATTTCCACCCATCATATTATTGTCAATTTAATATTGTCTTTACTAATATGTAAAATTTGTTTCGATTTAGAATGGCCCATTGTAAAATGGGCAGGAACAGGGGCAAGGGAGAAAATAAGTCGTCTGTATGCATTCGAATAGCGAATGGAGGCCATCCTATTTTTCAATGATGCCTGTCGGGCTACTATGGTTTTATAGTGGAGCATGTGCTTAATATGAACAGTTGAGAAATAAATATAGGAACAAACATTTCACTCCACCCATCAACCACCGTTTGAGGAGCATGCTCTCGCTTGTGGACAGGCGATATTCCACCCAAACTCTGTATGCCATGGGCTCTCCAACCTCGTTCCTGCAGCTATCCAGTGCTTCATTTGGGAAACCAAGTGAAATCTGCTTGGAAACATTGATGTTTTCGCAACATAACATATTTCACCGAACTGTTGACAGCCTCTCTGCGCGCTGGAGAAAGTATTCAAGGAGAGAGAGGAGAGGGAAACGCATGGTGGTGAGATCCTGTATAGCTAAGGTAATTCATTAGGGAAAAAAAAAACTATTACTAGCCTATTCAAAATCACCCTGCACAATCAATGAACCTACAGCATCTCCTAGGGCTAAATGTTACCTCCCAGATTTATGGATATACATTTTGGAGAGTACCATAAGGTAACCAGTGCATCCAGTATGCATAATAATACTGTCCACACTCAAAGGTGATTACTCAAAATATATATATTTTGGAGTATAGGCTAGACCAATTATGTACCAAATACATCTTCAATCAGATTTGCAATGCCTAATTGTTGGTAGGCTATGTACAGTATGTATTGTATAATGGCACATAAGCCTATGCATGTGCATAATCTGTAATATGCGTATGGGTGTTTTGAATGAATCATCACCTTATAGAAAGCTCTGTCCATTTCATTTTGTTAGGCTTTGAAACGACATACACAATGACCATGCTTTACACTCAGTTTCAAACTGCTATTGAACCTCTTTCTTCAAATTGATTGTCACAGTGAGGTGAGTTTGAAAAGCAGATACTGTTTAGAACATGATAAGTGTTTGATGTGATTTTTGATTGCATTTGCATTTGATGTCAGAGTCAGTGGTTAGAGGGACAATACATCCTTGAGTACCAGGCCATTAGGACCTGGTGGTCATTAGCAAGTCGCGTACTACCAAAGCATGCCCAGAGTGCATAACAGGAGATTACGGTGACTCAACGGTCACATGGAATTATACTGCAGTCATGACTCATGACTGACAGAGTGGCGGTAATACGGTCACCGCAACAGCCCTAAATACAGTAGATGAAACCACGTTTGAAACACATCATCCTACCCTGCTTAATGGTGATTGCACATAATCATGCTCATCAAATGAGCTTAGCAAACTGAACCATTTGGCAATGTGTGGTGCGTTACATGCTTATTATATGTTAATTACTGAAACGAATGCAAAGAGGCTGCCTTGGACTCCTCTCAGTTCCTAAGTCTTTGGCCCTGTGCCTGTGGATGTGCCTGTGGTATAGCGAGATGGAACCGGGAGGGTGTTTGTTTACCTGACCCCATGGACTAGCACATCCCCGTCTCCCTCCGTCTCTCACTGGACGGATTAACTGCATTCCCTCAAGTAATCCGCTCTCTCTCACCTGATTTACCGGCAACACAGCACTTTAACGTCTCACTTTTCTACCTCTGAGTTTCTAGGGGTGGCTGGCCTCTCAAAAAGGAGCAAATCATTGCCCTGGCTGTGTTTGTCTCTGTGTTATGGCCTGCTGCGGGCAATCTGGTCCTGTGTGACTCAGCTAGTAGAGCAGAGTGCTTGCAATGCAAGGGTTGTGGGTTCGATTCCTACGGGGGGACCTGTACGAAAAATGTATGCACTCACTACTATAAGTTGCTCTACTTAAGAGTGTCTGCTAAATGACTGAAAAGTAATCTGAATTGCTCAGCCATCAATAAGCTGCTCCCAAACATTTTAAACCTGCATTAGGAAGTTGAGTCTATCATAGTTCATGTGGGATTCAATTACATTATGAAGGACAGCTCAGAACAGCTGAAGATGGATTTTAAAGAACTGACTGGGTCTCGGCTTGACACCAACAAACGCCCCATAATATCTGTCCCTGTGTCCTTCAGCAGACTTTTAGTCCTCCATAACTGGCTACGTGACTATTGCAGCTCTGTTGGTGTAACATTTATTGACAGTTTTGACACCTTCTGGAAACAAAGCATGTTTTATAAGGAGGATGGGTTCCACCCAAATCATTTGTGTTCCTGGATCCTGTATCCTTTATAGCATTATAAGGCTACGTTGAGACTTATTAATGATCCAAGCCCAACTCAGTTAATCTCTACCATTGTGTCGCTGAGTTGTCATAATGTTCAGAAAATGTACATTATCCCAGGGGTGTTAGAAGACCCAATGTAAGAAACCTAATGTATGTCCCTCTAACTGCCCGGATTGTCTCTGCTAATCCTACAGCTATTGTATGCAGTAATAATGTACCATGAACTAGAGTTATATTGTTAGCACTGAGGTGGTGTGCCCTAGTAGGAAGTCCACTGTGTGCAGCTCACCCTGCACTAACATAAATAACATGAGCATGTCTACTTCTGCTAAGCTTCCCAGGAAAGCAATGAAAACATTCAAGAATCAAAGAAAGTGCAAAAAAATATAGCCCACGTTAACGTATGTAGCTTAAGAAACAAGGTTCATGAAGTTAATCATTTGCTAGTAACAGATTACCTTCATATTCTGACAATCTCTGAAACTCACTTAGATAATACCTTTGATGATACAGTGGTAGAAATACATGGATATAACATATACAGAAAAGACAGAAATGCCAAAGGTGGAGGTGTTGCCTTTTATATTCAGAACCACATTCCTATAAAGCTTAGAGAGGATCTTTTGTTAAATACTGAAGTAATATGGCTTCAGGTTCATCTGCCTCCCTCTGCTCATTCTGGTGAGAAGCTGCTATAGACCACCAAGTGCTAACAGTCAGTATATGGATAACATGTGTGAAATGCTTGATAATGTACATCCCTGTCTCTCTATGTGATATCAACAGAGAGGTTTAAATATTTCAGATACTTAAAGCATTATATTTGGGACAAATCATTCACTAAACCCTGAACCTCAGCTAAATCATGTAATAAATAATGTAGAAATTGAGCAAGATGAGTAGACTATACTGCTTGGGGTAACCCTGGATTGTAAACTGTCATGGTCAAAACATGTTGATACAACAGTAGCTAAGATGGGGGGGATGACAACCTTTTTAATCAACAAGCCAGCCTATTGGCTCTAGTTTTGTCGCACCTGGACTACTGTTCAGTCACGTGGTCAGGTGCCACAAGAGGGACATCGGAAAGTTACTCAGAACAGGGCAGCATGGCTGGCTCTTAAATTCATTATTCTCAAATTCATTATTATTATCTATGAACATTTGAACATCTTGGCCATGTTCTGTTATAATCTCCACCCGGCACAGTCAGAAGAGGACTGGCCACCCCTCATAGCTTGGTTCCTCTCTGAGTTTCTTCCTAGGTTCTGGCCTTTCTATGGAGTTTTTCCTAGCCACTGTGCTTCTATACCTGCATTGCTTGCTCTTTGGGGTTTTAGGCTGGGTTTCTGTACAGCACTTTGTGACATCAGCTGATGTAAGAAGGGCTTTATAAATACATTTGATTGATTGATTGACATGGAGAGATAACATTAATAATATGCATGTAAATCTATCATGGCCGAAAGTGGAGGATGGATTGACTTCATCACTACTTGTTTTTATAAGAAGTGTTGACATGCTGAATGCACAGAGGTGTCTGTTTAAACTAGAGGTCGACCGATTATGATTTTTCAACGCCGATACCGATACCGATTATTGGAGGGCCAAAAACCCCGCTACCGATTAATCTGCCGATTTTTTTATTTTTATTTGTAATAATGACAATTACAACAATACTGAATGAATACTCATTTTAACTTAATATAATACATCAATAAAATCAATTTAGCCACAAATAAATAATGAAACATGTTCAATTTGGTTTAAATAATGCAAAGACAAAGTGTTGGAGAAGAAAGTAAAAGTGCAATATGTGCCATGTAAGAAAGCTAAAGTTTAAGGACCTTGCTCTGAACATGAGAACATATGAAAGCTGGTGGTTCCTTTTAACACGAGTCTTCAATATTCCCAGGTAAGAAGTTTTATGTTGTAGTTATTATAGGAATTATATGACTATTCCTCCTATACCATTTGTATTTCATTAACCTTTGACTATTGGATGTTCTTATAGGCACTTTAGTATTGCCAGTGTAACAATATAGCTTCCGTCCCTCTCCTCACTCCTCCTGGGCTCGAACCAGGAGTATTTAGACTAATGGATGCCACCCCTTAGATAAAATATGGAACGGTTCCGTATTTCATCTAAGGGGTGGCATCCATTAGTCTAAATGTTCCTGTTACATAGCACAACATTCAATGTTATGTCATAATTACGTAAAATTCTGGCAAATTAGGCGGCCCAAACTGTTGCATATACACTGACTCTGCGTGCAATGAACGCAAGAGAAGTGACACAATTTCACCTGGTTAATATTGCCTGCTAACCTGGATATCTTTTAGCTAAATATGTGTTTTAAAAATATATACTTCTGTGTATTGATTTTAAGAAAGGCATTGATGTTCATGGTTAGGTACACATTGGAGCAACGATACGCACCACATCGATTATATGCAACGCAGGACATGCTAGATAAGCTATTAATATCAACCATGTGTAGTTAACTAGTGATTATGCGTGGTTGATTGTTTTTTTACAAGATAAGTTTAATGCTAGCTAGCAACTTACCTTGGCTTACTGCATTCGCGTAACAGGCAGTCTCCTCGTGGAGTGCAATGAGAGGCAGGTGGTTAGAGCGTTGGACTAGTTAACTGTAAGGATGCAAGATTGAATCCCTGAGCTGACAAGGTGAAAATCTGTCTTTTTGCCCCTGAACGAGGCAGTTAACCCACTGTTCCTAGGCCGCCATTGAAAATAAGAATGTGTTCTTAACTGACTTGCCTAGTTAAATAAAGATTAAATAAAGGTGTAAAAAGAAAATAAATAAAAATATCGGCCAAATCGGTGTCCAAAAATACCGATTTCCAATTGTTATGAAAACTTGAAATCGGCCCTAATTAATCGGCCATTCCGATTAATCGGTCGACCTCTAGTTGAAACTACCAGCACACAATTCGGACACCCATGCATACCACACAAGATATGCCATCAAAAGTCTCTTCACAATCCCCAAGTCAAGAACAGACTATGGGAGGCACACAGTACTACATAAATCCATTGCTACATGGAACTCAATTCCACATCATGTAACTGATGAAAGTAAAATTAGATTTAAAAAACAGGTACAATACACCTTATGGAACAGCGGGGACTGTGACGAGACACACACGTACAGGCACAGACACAGACACAAATGATAAGACACGCACTCTACACACACGTACACATGGGTGTTGTATTGTAAATATGTGATAGTGGAGTAGTGGCCTGAGGGAATACAATAAATGCGTTGGGTTATGTGCTATAAAATATAATGTCATGTAATATTTTAAACTGTATAAAACTGCCTTAATGTTGTTATACCTCTTATGGTACCTGTTGTGTCATACATGTGTATTCTGCCTGCTAAGGTTCTATAGATGCCAGTAATGTATAAAAGGCACGTGCTGTACTACTAATAATGTTCATTTATGGGATAAATATCAATTACATTTAGCCATATGGCTGCATTGTAAGTGCAAAATATTTAAGACGCCTGAATGATCTCAAAAAGAGAGGTTGAGATGGAGACAAATGCAACCATTTCTGTCCATGAGATCCGACATCTGGACACAGGCAGGTGGGAACCCTATTAAATACCCATCTGAGTGTCCCAATCAGCCAATTCGATACTCTGCTGTATATTCAGCTCTGAATGGCATGACTGATTTATGTTTTCTTTTTTTAGACCCCTCTTTGATAATTCATAGTGGGGGGTTTTCTCCTTCATGCAATTCTATGAAATAATGCAGGATAATGAGTTTGAAAAGCCGTTTTGAAAATCTCAGCTTTAATGATGATTGGCCCTTGTTGTCATATATAATGCAGAAACTAGTCAGTGTTTGTCAGGTTAATATTCTTAACGAGATTGTTAGGCCCCTCTAGGTTGAATTAATTAAAACATAATCCTCCTTGATTGCGACAGCCTCCTGCTATCAAGATGGAATCCCTCCGACAAGTGCCTGTTTGTTCATTTCACAGCTAATAATATGTTAGTCAGTGGGGGACAGGGTGTCTAACTGGGTGCTCTCATTTCAATCACGGTGCCCCTTGCATGGACGGATAATTACCTGTAATTGTCCTTTGGTGCCATCACAGAGCACTGTTACAGACAAGGTCTCCAACAGGAAATGTGCTCTACTTACCTCGGCAGTGTTACAGGATTTCACTGGATTCCTTTCAAACAAATATTATCACACTATTAGAGTCACTTTGCGGGTATTGACAACAATGATCAGCAACATGTGTTGGTAATAGTATGCCATCATGCCAAAGTATTACTTGGACATATCAGAAAGGTGTTTCATGCATGATTTAATCCTAGTCATCATGAATGGAATCCGTTGAAAACTGTGGGACACAGCCTAGTTGAATAGAGCGGGTCCTAATACTTCTTTACTTTGTCTTTGCAAACTGAGCAGTTGGTCAGGTCTGTTTCAGGGTGGCAGGTAGTCTAGTGGTTGAAAGCATTGGGCCAATCCCTGAGCAGACGAAGTGAATAATCTGCTGATGTGCCCTTGAGCAAGATGCTTTACTCTAATTGCTCCTGGTTAAGAGTGTCGGCTAAATGTGTCCCCACTCTCGAAGTTCAAAGAGGAACTGTGTCACCTCTTAATCATAATCGAACAGGACTGAACCCTGAGATGTGCTTTTGATCAATTTATTCTGCAGTTTAGCAGGACTCCACAGCCCCCTACCTACCTACCTACCTACCTACCTACCTACCTACCACGCGAGGCCAATATCAATGTCTATGTCTATAGTGGTAACATTGAAAGCCCTTGTCTTTCTCAATTTAGACATATGGTCCAGATGAAATGCTTTTCAAAATATAACGTTGTCTTTGTTTCCCGGCAGGGTGCATGTTCTGTCTGATTCTACTCAGTTATGGAGGACTTGTCTTTATTCGTTTCAGTGCTTTCAGTGCTTTCACCGTCAGGTTGAGAAAGTTCAGCTCCGCAGAGGTATTCTCTCCATCATCACACGCATCATATGAGGGTTGGCTACTGTGACTGGTGCTCCATAGGTCTATGTGCTCTTTGAATATAATAGTAAATAAATGGAATGTTAGCCTATAATGAGTGCTAATGTGTTCCCATAACGGTGTCTGAAACATTGTCAAGGTAGCACATGTAAACTTCACATGCCACAATAGACAGGCATGCCAATGTGGATGTGATGTTCCTCAACTTTCAGAATGCAGTATTGCAACAGTCTCATCACACTGCTAACTAAGAATTCAATTCGGATATAGACAGAAAAACCCTCATTTGGAATTTTGATAGTAAGCGGTGGGCTTGGCCAAATGCCATCAGCTGATGTGAGGTAATGTGTGTTATGGATGTGTTAGCTTGGATACTGCACTTAGATGACAAAATTGCCAAAAAGAATAGAATCAGCTCACCAGATTTTAGTCTATGATTTGACTATTAAATGTTCAATGTTTCTTTAGATTTTTTTTTTCCCCCAATGGAATAGTTTCAACACATTCAAATGAGAGTTCAGTTCACGTAACAGGGTTGACCTTAAAATGAGGGAAATACGTAAATGAATCACTAATCTTCAGAATTTACTTTATCAAAGCAACACAAAAAACTAGGGATTTACAATGATGGTGAAATGAGTGATTGGGTTAAAATCTTCCTAGATGTGACACAGGTTTGACAGAGGGGCAAGTCAAAATACAGATTTTTGGCAAGATTCTTAGTCTTAGCAAGATTTGAAGTCAGAGGTTTACATGCACCTTAGGCAAATACATTTAAACTCAGTTTTTCACAATTCCTAACATTTAATCCTACTAAAAATTCCCTGCCTTAGGTCAGTTAGGAACACCACTTTATTTTAAGAATGTGAAATGTCAGAATAATAGATTGATAGAGAGAATAATTTATTTCAGCTTTAATTTCTTTCATCACATCCCCAGTGGGTCAGAAGTTTACATACACTCAATTAATATTTGGGAGTATTGCCTTTAAATGGTTTAACTTGGGTCAAACACTTCGGGTAGCCTTCCATTTTGCCACAACTTTGGAAGTATGCTTGGGGTCATTGTCCATTTGGAAGACCCATTTGCGACCAAGCTTTAACTTCCTGACTGATGTCTTGTGATGTTGCTTCAATATATCCACGTATGTTTCCATCTATTTTGTGAAGTGCACCAGAACCACCTGTAGCAAAGCACCCCCACAACATGATGCTGCCACCCCTGTGTTTCACGGTTGGGATGGTGTTCTTCAACTTGTAAGCCTCCCCCTTTTTCCTCCAAACATAAGGATGGTCATTATGACCAAACAGTTCTATTTTTGTTTCATCAGACCAGAGGACATTTCTCCAAAAAGTATGATCTTTGTCCCCATGTGTAGTTGCAAACAACAGACTGGCTTTTTTATGGCGGTTTTGGAGCAGTGGCTTCTTCCTTGCTGAGCGGCCTTTCAGGTTATGTCGATATAGGACTCGTTTTACTGTGGATATAGATACTTTGGTACCTGTTTCCTCCAGCATCTTCACAACGTCCTTTGCTGATGTTCTGGGTTTGATTTGCACTTTTCGCACCAAAGTACATTCATTTTTAGGAGACAGAACGCGTCTCCTTCCTGAGCGGTATGACGGCTGCGTGGTCCCATGATTTTTATACTTGCGTACTATTGTACCTTCAGGCGTTTGGAAATAGCTCCCAAGGATGAACCAGACTTGTGGTCTACAATTTTTTTTCTGAGGTCTTGGCTGATTTTCTTTTCATTTTCCGATGATTTCAAGCAAATAGGCACTGAGTTTGAAGATAGGCCTTGAAATGCATCCACAGGTACACCTCCAATTGACTTAAATGATGTAAATTCAGAATCAGAAGCTTCTAAAGCCATGACATCATTTTCTGGAATTTTCCAAGCTGTTTAATGGCACAGTCAACTTAGTGTATGTAAACGTCTGACCCACTGGACTTGTGATACAGTGAATTATAAGTTAAATAATCTGTCTGTAAACAATTGTTGGGAAAATGACTTGTGTTATGCACAAAGTACATGTCCTAACCGACTTGCCAAAACCATAGTTTGTTAACAAGAGATTTGTGGAGTGGTTGAAAAACAAATGAATGACTCCAACCTAAGTGTATGTAAACTCCCGACTTCAACTGTTTCTAAAAAAAAATCTGATATAAAATAACTTTTTTTTTTAAAGTCAATGTTCATGCACAATTTCTACTTAAAATGTCAAAGGTACTCTTTTCACGGAATGACCCACCAATGTCTATGTCTGTAGTGGCAACAGTGAAAGCCCTTGTCTTTCTCACTTTAGACATATGGTCCAGATGATATGCCTTTCAAAATATAATGTTATTGTCACGCCCTGGTCTAAGTATTTTGTGTTTTCTTCATGTATTGGGTCAGGCCAGGGTGTGGCATAGAGTTTTTGTATTGTGGTGTGTTTTGTCTTGGGATTTTGGAATGTGTGTATAGTGGGATTGTAGCTTAGTGGGGTGTTCTAGGAGAGTCTATGGCTGTCTGAAGTGGTTCTCAATCAGAGGCAGGTGTTTACCGTTGTCTCTGATTGGGAACCATATTTAGGCAGCCATATTCTTTGGTTTTATTGTGGGTGATTGTCCTGTGTGTCTTGATGTCCTGGTTAGAGGTTAGTAGACACTTGTAAAGGCTGTTTTCGGTTTTCGTTTTGTAGTGTTAGTGTTTTGTTGTGTGTTACGTTTGTTTATTAAAGATGAATCACAATAGACACGCTGCAGTTTGGTCCGACTCTCCTTCACCATTAGAAAGCCGTTACAGTTATTCTCTTTGTTCCCCTGTGGTGTGCATGTTCCAGCTGATTCTGCTCAGTTATGGAGGGCTTATCTTTATTAGTTTCAGTGCTTGAATTCTCACTGTCAGGTTGAGAAGGTTCATCTCAGCAGGGGTATTCTCTCCATCATCACATGCATCATATGAGTAGGGGGCTACTGTGACTGATGCTCCACATATATGTGCTCTTTGAATATCACAGTGTAATCTGTGCCTATATGAGGGCCACACGTGTTCCCAGAATGATGTCTGGAACATTGTCTGGGACACACCTGGAACACGGTAGCATTTTCAAACGGCACATGCCACCTTAGACATAGGCATACCTTTGTGAATGTGACTTTCCGCAACTTTTAGAACACAGTATCGAATTTGTCTTTCAACTGTCTTGTCACGCTGCTAAATAGACAAACCTTAATTTGGAGTTTTGATTGTATGCTGTGGGCTTGGCCAAATGTCATCAGCTGATCCGAGGGCATGTGTGCTATTATGGATGTATTAGCAAGGATACTGCACTTAGATGTGGAAGATAACATCTCAGAAAATCTTCAGAAAAACATCCTAACAGGCTTATACTTTATTAATATTTGTGTCCTTAAACTTGCAGAGTTTGTTCCATAATCATTGAATCAGTGTTTATTAGTCACTGAAGAGTAGGGCATGCTTTAGAGTGGGATTAAGTGTCTTAGTACTCACTTTACTAGAGGCGGAAATGAGACCTTTGCTTATGTGTATGTTTCCAAATGCCAAGTTATGGATTCTTCTCAAAATCTATTCCAACCTTTTTCTTGTGTGCATGAGACTGGCAGGATGCCATAAAGTGGATTCCTTTATGAGATCTCCTGTCATGAAACACATCCGGTTCACAGTAGGTTATTCTCAGCAGGACTTTGCCCCAAACGCTAACTGACGTCAGTATCAGATCAGACATAGCAAACAGACTGTGGACCAATAGGGAATTTTTAGAATGTAAACAGTACAGCACTGATTTCGATCTGCCTCTAAAGAACATGATGACTGACATGTGTCACTGTTCTGTGATCTGTAGATGAAATGGCATGAGACCAGCTAGTTCCAGCTAGTTTGAAGATGTGTACATTCCTTACTACCTAATGTACTGTACATTCTTTACATTGCATAGCTCAAGTCTACACAGTAGTGGTGCAGTAGCCTGCTACAGTGCCTTGCAAATGTATTTATCCCCCTTGGCATTTTTCCTATATTGTTGCATTACAACCTGTAATTTAAATTGATTTGTATGTGTATTTCATGTAATGGACATACACAAAATAGTCCAAATTGGTGAAGTGAAATGAAGCAATTACTTGTTTCAAAAGATTATAACAAAAAAAAAAATGAAAAGAGGTGCGTGCATATGTATTCACCCCCTTTGCAACCAATTACCTTCATAAGTCACATAATTAGTTAAATAAAGTCCACCTGTGTGCAATCTAAGTGTCACATGATCTATTCTGAAAGGCCCCAGAGTCTGCAACACCCCTAAGCAAGGGGCACCACCAAGCAAGCGGCACCATGAAGACCAAGGAGCTCTCCAGTCAGGGACAAAATTGTGTAGAAGTACAGATCAGGGTTGGGTTATAAAAAAAATATCAGAAACTTTGAACATACCACGGAGCACCATTAAATCCATTATTAAAGAATGGAAAGATTATGGTACCACAACAAACCTGCCAAGAGAGGGCCGCGCACCAAAACTCACCGACCAGGCAAGGAGGGCATTAATAAGAGAGCCAACAAAGAGACCAAAGATAACCCTGAAGGAGCTGCAAAGGTCCACAACGGATATTGGAGTATCTGTATATAGGACCACTTTAAACTGTACACTCCACAGAGCTGGGCTTTACAGAAGAGTGGCCAGAAAAAAAGCCATTGCTTAATTAAAGAAAAAAAAAGAAAGAAAATGTGTTTGGTGTTCGACCAAAAGGCATATGAGAGACTCCCAAAACATATAGAAGAAGGTACTCTGGTAAGATGAGACTAAAATTGAGCTTTTTGGCCCTCAAGGAAAATGTTATGTCTAGCGCAAACCGAACACCTCTCATCACCCTGAGAACATCATCCCATCAGTGAAACATGGTGGTGAAAGCATCATGCTGTGGGGAATTTTTTCATCAGCAGAGGCTGGGAAACTGGTCAGAATTGAAGGAATGATGGATGGCGCTAAATACAGGGAAATACTTGAGGGAAACCTTTTTCAGTCTTCCAGAGATTTGAGACTGGGACAGAGGTTCACCTTCCAGCAGGACAACGACCCTATGCATACTGCTAAAGCAACATTCGACTGGTTTAAGGGGAAACATTTAAATGTCATGGAATGGCCTAATCAAAGCCCAGACCTCAATCCAATTGAGAATATGTGGTATGACTTAAAGATTGCTGTACACCAGTGGAACCCATCCAACTTGAAGGAGCTGGAACAGTTTTGCCTTGAAGAATGGGCAAAAATCCCAGTGGCTAGATGTGCCAGACATACCCCAAGAGACTTGCTGCTGTAATTGCTGCAAAAGGTGTCTCTACAAAGTATTGACTTTGGGGGGATGAATAGTTATGCAACCTCAAGTCTTTGTTTTGGTCTTGTTTCTTGTTTGCTTCACAATAACAAATATTTTGCATCTTCAAGTGGTAGGAATGTTTTGTAAATCAAATGATACAACCTTCCCCAAAATCTATTTTAATTCCAGGTTGTAAGGCAACAAAATAGGAAAAATGCCAAGGGGGTTGAATACTTTCGCAAGCCACTGTATATATGTTGGTTGAAAGTCCCAAACCTAAATTGGTGGGTAGCATTAACGGTCGATCCCAGGAAACCATTTGATGTATTAGCTTCAGGAAGCCAGCCGCTCCATCTCAGCGAAAGCATCTTGGGGAGGCAGAATCAAGTATCAAATGGAGCAAATTCAATAAATATTCCCCACGAATGCAAATTAATCGGAACCATGTCCTGCTAATTGCAAACATTTCTGCTTCAAAGATATTAATGTGCCTCTTTTCTGTTTTCTTGGCTCTTACAGATGTTAACGAATGCGAGAGAGACCCGTGTAAAAATGGGGGCATCTGCACAGATCTGGTTGCCAACTACTCGTGCGAATGCCCCGGGGAGTACATGGGAAGGAACTGCCAATACAGTAAGTGCTGTATTTTTCTCTTATTTTCTCTTCTCTTTTATGATAAGCCTTGCCTGGTCTACAGAACAGTTGGTAACTAGTGCTGGCAAACAGGGCAAAAACATTATTTAAATGTGTTTCTTTGTTTCTTTTCTTTGTTTCTTACTCTAACCTCTTTCTGTATCTAAATCCACAAGGGTCTGTATCTGTGTTTTGTGGAAGTTTTGTGAGGATTCTGGGTTGTTTGAGATGAGACTGACTTGGACAAAGGCCCCTCCATGATTGCAGACAATCAATGGGGCAGACCTTGCACAATACACACGAACACACATACGTATGCATGCAATCACACACACACACACACACACACACACACACACAGATTCTTAACCTTACCCACATACTCTGCTTTCACCAGACATATTCCCTCTTTGGGGACATTTACATTTACATTTAAGTCATTTAGCAGACGCTCTTATCCAGAGCGACTTACAAATTGGTGCATTCACCTTATGACATCCAGTGGAACAGTAGTGCATCTAAATCTTTTAAGGGGGGGTGAGAGGGATTACTTTATCCTATCCTAGGTATTCCTTAAAGAGGTGGGGACATTAACAATACTTACACTTTCTCTTAAAGTTACAACAATGTGCTAGTTTTGAGTAGTCCAGTGGGAGCTGAACTGAATTTTTTGTAATACAGTCATGTCATTGGACCAACTTTTGGCACCGTCTGGTAGAGCCTGAATATGTTGCTAGTGACTGGCCATGTCCGAATACCCGTACTTGCGTTCTAGGCTGTGAGAGTGTACACCCTGCTGCTCGTTGTTAAGCTAGTGCTCCTGCTACCTGTCTCTCCTCAACTTGTTGACCAGTGTTTTGGCTCACTGCCCTGAAATTTACTGCTTGCTTCTACATCACCACTTGTATAGTGTATGTGCAGCCAGGAACCATACAATGAGCAAGTCCTCTACTTTCTCTCCGTTTGCCATACTGGTCTGTGACTCAGGTGTGTGTTGCTTGTGCTTTTGCCATTTCACGGGCTATGCTTGTTTCGGGAGGCACTGTGAGGCTTTATTTGTGAACCCACTGTAGTTTATAGCAATTTTTTTGTAAATTATTGTCAAGAAGAATGAGACGGAAGCACAGTTAGCCTAGCTGGCCTAGCTAGCCTGTAGTTTCAAATGGTGGTTGCTAATGAATGGTTTCAATGCTACATTATGGGCTCCTGAGTGGCGTAGCGGTCTGAGGCACTGCATCTCAATCCTAAATGCGTCACTACAGACACCCTGGTTCAAATCCAGCGGTATCACAACTGGCCGTGATTGGGGGCCCAGCATCGAGTTTGGCCGGTAAGGCAGCCATTGTAAATAAGAATTTGTTCTTAACTGACTTGCCTAGTTAAATAAAGGTTTAAAAATATATTATCTAGATATAATTTGCTCTATTCCGGGACAATGTGGACCGTCCAGACTTTCAATGGAGCAACTGTTTGCTCTCAGAGGACTACAAAGGCGAAGTGGCTACTCGTAGCAAACAAGTAGCAAACTTAAACAAGCTACTGGGGAATCCACTTCCGCCTACATTCTCTTTCTCTTCTACTCCAGTAGTTGGACGCCGCTCTGATCTGATGGGCGTGTCATCTCTCCATAACTGACTGGCTGGAGCTCTGAAGTGATCCCACCCCAAAGGAGTCTCCCCCTTCCCCTGGAAAATGGAGTTAGTAGAATGCTTCTGGATGACTTAGTGGATGATCCTATTATTTACCCTGCCAACCAGCCAGAGAGGCACGAAAGCAGCAGACTTTGGCAATTGGGGCCTCTTTGGTGGTGGGAAACCCATAATAGACTTCAAACAGCTTCATCACCCTTGATCCAGAGGTTCCAGAGCCTTCATCCCTGGGGGCTTCTGCTTCGAGAGGTACCTGCACCTTCGTCCCTTGTTCTGACTCCCTCTCCGTTGGCTTTTACGGTGAATGAGACTTTGTTGGTTATAGGAGGCTCGAACCGTGTCCAAGAGTTGAGGACCTTTTGAGATTCTGCCTCTCGCAAGTCCTCGACGGGTCTCCCAAATCATGTAAGGTGTAGGAATAGGCAGATGTCCTCTTCTATCTCACCGGCTGTAGTCTTAGCAGCTCTGGTGTTTCTCGAGCAAAAACCCTGTGCTAACCCAGGGTGTGCTAACCCAGGGCTTGAGTACAGGATATTACTAAGCTTCTCCCTACCGTTCTGTCAGCACACAGAGATTGATGCTGTTCTAGTCCATATGGCTGATAGACATGCCCCTTTCAAGTGACTCAGTCAAAAACTGAACTATTCCATGGTGCTCTCCTCTTCCAACGAAATCAAGCCTGGGCCAAGGCTAGACAAACTGGCTCGTTAGCTGATTGGAAGCAATTTAGGCAATTGAGAAAAAGGTGAACTGCCTCGGTTAAACAGGCCAAATCAAACTACTTCCTTAGCGCTATGACAGACTCTGTTAGTGAACCCTCTAAATTCTGGAAAACTGTTATTCATTTACTGAAGTGGGGTACCTGTATTTCCCTGCCTAAGCAAGTCGTTTTAGACTCCTGCATCATTACTGAAAAGTTACAATTTGTGATGTTTTTAATCAGCATTTATCTCAGCTTGTTTCCTATTTGAAAGAAATGGTGGTCATACTGGTCTTGGCCAGTCAGTTGACTGTTCTTCACACATACAGTCTGCAGTTGCCTCAATGGATGATCAGTCATCCACACATGATTTGGGGAATGGTAGTCAGGGGTTTTCTTTTTGCCAACTGACAGAAACAGAAGTTCTTGCTGCCTTATTAGCTATTGACACCAATAAGTTATTAGGGGCTGACAATTTATGTCCGTCTTTGCTTAAGTATGCAGCACCCAACATTGCTGGTTCAGTAACACACTTTTCTTTTTTTTTACTTTAGTATTAGGAAATATTTCAAGTGTGTAAATCAGCTTTTGTGCTATCACTCCATAAGGGCAGGGATAGTATTGAACTTAATCATTATCAACCCATTTCCAGATTTCCTTTTCTTATGAAAAATAGTAGAATCATTGGTCAACAAACAGCTACCTTATTTTCTAGCAGCAAGTGGTATTCTTAATGTTAATCAATCCGGATTCAGATCTAAATATAGCACCAGTACGGCTACCATGGTTGTTTATGTATTTATTACATTATTAGGGATCCCCATTATCTCTTCCTAGGGTCCAAACATATTAAAGCACTTACATTACATACTAACAAAAGATAAAACAGTACATCATATAACATTACTACACCACTGTAAATGATATGGCAAATGCCTTAGATTATAGAAAGAATTGTGCTGCCATATCTGTTGACTTGTCAAAAGATTTTGATATTGTAGACCAGAGCAAAGGCCGGCCAGGGGCCGTATGCGGCCTGATTCGATACGGCCCGCGGAATCATGCTCAGATCACATGTAGAATTTGCGATAGTAAAGTTTTGAAAAACATATTTTTTACTCAAATAAAAAGCCCACTGAATATTCACCTTTGTGTAATGATTTAAGTCCCACCGCTTGTGGGACATTTATTTTGAAGGAGGGTATAAATAACAACTGCACGAGGACAGACAGTGACTGACAAGCTGACACACACATCACAGTTACAAATAGTAGCTAGCTAGAAATTGCGCAAAAATGAGATTTTCAAAGAAAAGAAAAGTAGACAATGAATGTAGGGTGTTCAAGCAACAGTGGTCAACGAAATATTTCTTTATTGAGGTATCAGGGAAAGATGTGTGCTTAGTGTGCAAATAGATAATCGCTGTCTTGAAAGACTACAACTTGTCCCAACACGTCCAGACGAAGCATGCAGAGAAATATAGGAATATGTCTTCTGAGCAGAGGGCAAGTGCATCGAAAGAGTTGCTTCCTCAGTTGCATAAGCAGCAAGGACTTTTCACAAAACTGCATTCAGCAAACAACAGAATTACGAGAGCTAGCTATGTGCAGTCAAACAAAATTGCTAAACATAGCAAGCCATTCGCTGAGGGTGAATTCATTAAAGAATGTTTAATTGACTCTGCAGCAATACTTTGCCCCGACAAGAAATACTTGTTTGAAAATGTTTCCCTGTCAAGACGAACAGTGACACAGCGTGTTGAGGACATCACAGAGAATATGGAACAACATTTGAAAAACAAGGTAAAGAATTTCACCTATTTCTCCTTGGCCCTGGATGAGAGCAGTGATGCACGTGTCGATATTCTTACGAGGCATAACCCCAGACTTTGAAATTACAGAGTAGCTTGCTTCAGTGCAGTCAATGAAGAGCACAACCACAGGGAAAATGTATTGGAGGAGGTTAATAAGTGTGTGGCAAAGCTGGGACTGAGTTTTGAAAAGTTATCCAGTGTGACCACACTTGACAGGAAAAATTGGGGGGCTTTTCAAAAGGATACAAGTTCAAGTAGCTGAGCTGAACCCAGATCAGGAAATTATTTTCCTGCATTGCATTATTCATTAGGAGGTGCTCTGTAAATGTGTTCTGAAAATGAGCCATGTCGTGGCAGTCACTGAAGTGGTAAACTTCATAAGAACAAAATCTTTAAACCCTAGGTAGTATGTAAATATCTGTAGTTCTGCCCCTGAACAGGGCAGTTAAAACACTGTTCCTAGGCCGTCATTGAAAATAAGAAATTGTTCTTAACTGACTTTCCTTGTTAAATAAAGATAAAATAATTAAAAATATAAATATATATCACTGTTGGAAGAGACAGGTCATGCAGATGTCCCCTACCACACAAACGTGAGATGGCTGAGTTTGAGGGAGGTACTTAAAAGGGTGTGGGACCTGAAGTCTG
This sequence comes from Oncorhynchus nerka, assembly GCF_034236695.1. Taxonomy (NCBI): domain Eukaryota; kingdom Metazoa; phylum Chordata; class Actinopteri; order Salmoniformes; family Salmonidae; genus Oncorhynchus; species Oncorhynchus nerka. The sequence goes on along the minus strand of NC_088422.1, from coordinate 18,288,443 downwards.
AGATTGCTGAGTTTTTGCAAATGAAAGAGAAATTTGTGGATTGCCCTCAACTGCAAGATAAATAATGGTTGGCTGATTTTTCCTTCACAATGGACATCATGGCCCTCGTGAATGAACTGAATTCCAATCTACAAGGGAAGGGCCTTTTTGTACATCAGATGTACAGCCTTGTCAAAGCCTTTAAGGGAAATGACTCCTCCTGACCCGCCAAGTAGAAGCCAACAATCTCACCCACCTTCCCACACTACTAGTCTGTTTTCTATCAGATGACCAGCGGCAGAAGTATATATTGCTGATGCGTGTTTGGAATGGTGAGTTTTCTCGTTGTTTTGAGGATTTCATAGTGCTGGAAAATGACTTGCTGTTTGTTTCCTCTCCTTTCACCTTCAATGTGGATAACGCTGCCACTGACCAGCAATTTGAGTTTTTTGATCTTCAGTCTAATACAGTGATTGGAGAACTATTCAAAACAATGTCACTGTCACGCCCTGACCGTAGAGAGCTTTTTATGTCTCTATTTTGGTTTGGTCAGGGTATGTTTTGTATTTCTTTGTTTTGGCCGGGTATGGTTCTCAATCAGGGACAGCTGTCTATCGTTGTCTCTGATTGGGAACCATACTTAGGTAGCTTTTTCCCACATGGTTTTTGTGGGTAGTTATTTTCTGTTTAGTGTTTGCACCTTGGTTTAATTTATTCTCTTGTTATTTTGTATTAGTGTTCAGTTCAATAAAAAAACATGAACACTTACCACGCTGCGCTTTGGTCCGACTACTCTTCCTCATCCAACGACGAAAACCGTGACAGTCACTGACAAGGTTCTATGCATCTCTCGATGAACAAAACTTTTCAAAGATTAGGAGCCATGCTGAGAAGATGTTTGTACTGTTTGGGTCAACCTATGTATGTGAACAGACATTTTTGTTGATGAAATATAACATGCCAAGGCACAGATTATCTCTTACTGACTCTCACCTCTCAGCAATCCTGCGCATAGCGATGTCAGAAACTATACCTGACTTCACTGCTCTAGTCAATGCCCAATCAGAGTCTTCACTTCTTCACGCCTTCACTGATTGAGTAGTTTAAATGTAATGTTGAGCTCTTTCTCTTTCTTTTGTTTTTGTGCATAACCATTAACAAGAGTTCTGTCCATGGTGCTGAATGCACAGTGTACATTTCTCTCGGTGTAGTTCATTGCATGTTTAATAATGAAAATACCTACCAAAAGAAGAACATGGATGTGGTTTATTTCTGTGCATGTTAAAAAAGTTAAATTAGTAACATTTCTGGATGTGATTTACAGTAGATATCTGTCAACACAGTCATACACATGATGTATAATCCTGTAATATGAATCTGGCCCGTGATGGCAAAAATATATTCTAATATGGCACTCCATGGAAAATAATTGCCCAGGCCTGCTGTAGACTGTCCTTGATAGAGTTGGCTACTGATGCTTGCCGATGGTTTCATAATTATCTCAATGACAGAACTCAGGCCATCAAGATATAAAGGGTCAAATCAGAATTCCTTGAGATACATAAAGGAGTGCCCCAAGGTTCATTACTCGGCCCACTACTGTTTTCAATCTATATACATAACATAGGTAATGCTGTAAAAAAAAATATTAATTTCTATGCAGATGATACTGTGTTGTATTCCATTGCCCCATTGGTTGGCCTAGCCTTTTCACATTTGAAGTCTAATTTCCAAGCACTGCATGGGTCCATATTGGATTCAAAGTTAGTTCTAAATGCAAAAAAACCAATGCTTTTATTAGGTCCTATAACCCAGATTTAAATGAATTTTTAATGACTAGTTTGAACGGTACACAAATTGTTCAAGTTCCTTCCTACAAATATCTTGGTGTATGGCTTGATGACAAACTGTCATTTAAAGAACATATCACTGTGCTGGTAAATAAGTTGAAGTTCAAGGTTGGTTTCTTTTACAGAAACAAAGCATGTCTGACTTTTGTTAATCGGAAGGAAATTGTCCAGGCCCTGGGAATATTATCTATATGCATGCAGCAGCATCTACACTTAAACCACTAGATGCTGTTTTCAATTGTGCCCTTAGGTGTATTACTAGTGATGGTTAATAAAGTGTGTTGGGCATCTTTCTATTTAAGGAGAGAGCATATTTTTCTTGTGTTTATCTACAAAGCACTAATGCAGAAACTTCCTATGTATCTATCATCATTAATTCAATTTAGACGTATAAATTACCAAACAGGGTCTCAGGGTTGGACAACACTGGAGGACCCTTCGGTCTCCATAGATTTGGGAAAAGCAGATTTGAGTTTTTTTGCTCCCTTTATGTGGAACAACTTCCAGAGCTCTCTGATATAAGATGTTCTGTTCCTCCTTGGTCAGTTCAGAGTGATGATCAGAGATCTCTATGTTCATAAATGTGTCTGTTTTTCTTAATATATTTTGTAATTTTGCAATTTTGTATATTGTATGTGTTTGATGTATTTATGCAGGGCTCATCTGTAAAACAGACCCTAGTGTCAGTATGACTTCACTGTCAAAATAAAGGTCAAATAAATAAATACAAATGAACAATAAAATTCTAGGCATTTTGGGTATGCAATTTAAAAAAAGATGTATAGTATGTTAAATTGAGCAAAATGTGTGTGCTTTAAATACCAGGATGTCATATTACTTTTGGCTTTTCATCTCGTATAATTCGTTGCACACTTTTAAGGAAGGGATAATTGTCTTTTGAGACAGACGTGTGTTTGACAATAGCTGATAATCAACTGAGGGGATGCACTGTACCAAAATGAAAGAATGGCGGGAATCAAAGTAATTGCGCATTAGATTATTTATTCTCAGTAGGATGAGCCTAGTGTGCTGATATTTCTTGATTAATGCAATTGTTTTTACGAAACAGTATGTTCTAAATAGTATGTATTATGATTAGTACACAATATGCAGTTTAGGTAATAGTAGGCAAGACAGATTTCAGACAAAGACCATATATGTGCAGTCAAGTACAGCTCCTGTCATTTAGTACTGAAGTTCTCGTTGAAAACAATAAGACCACGCACAATTACCCTTTTTTAAATAGATTTTTTATAAGCATCTATATGTAAATTACAGCAAGACACTGGATACCATTTCCACCAGCATTGTTTGGTCTCTTTGACGCACTCAGAGCTACCCGTTCTGATTTCCCCTCATATCTTTGGTTTTATATGAATTTGAACTGATTCAAGAGCAGACAAAAGTGGACTTTTGGAATCAGGCGAGGATTGGGAGCCTTGAACTATTTTCTAACCTGGCTTCTGTGTTTCGGCCACAGCCACTGCTTAGAAGAAAGCTGTTTGATGGATTAGTTCAAGTCTGTACTCGCCAGATAGCAGAGTCCTTTTCCAACAGAGGGAAATGTCACTACAAAGTGCCTCAGCATTTACAGTCTGTAAACAACTTCATCTAGATATGCACCAGAAATCAACATCTTTATGTTTGCATTTTGTGAAGGCCCCAAGTGTGAAAGTTCATTTTTTACGCTATCATCATGAAATAGTCGCTGTCTGAACAATTTCTACTGGAGCAATAACAACACTATTGTATTGTAGAGCAGGGATGGGCAACTTTAGTGGGGGTGGGGGCCACAAATCTGAACTCATCATGAGGGGGCCGCAGTGGTCCACAGATCTGCACACCCACATCCACATGCCATCAGAGCCGACCCTTGCCTTTTGGGGGCCCTAAGTGAAATGTTGTTTTCATGAATCTTTACAACATAGCCAATTTTGACTTTGCAGCTGGCCCATCTAGCGGAAATCGCTCAGTTCTGCCTCCAGGACAAAACTCATCCCAATAAACGTCAACCTGCTCTGTGAAGCATGTGGAAAGGAAATCCATAATAAAGTCTTTGAAATACATATCATCCATGTGAATAAACCAACCAATAAACGAATTGCCCGAGGGGCAAAACTCAAGGGCTTGTCATTGTAAATCAATCAGTTGAAAAGCAATTATTGGAAATTAACAACTATACTTGTCTGAGATTTGACACCACACATTCACTAATGGCAATGACATAGGGCAACTAGAGTGTCAACCAATTGAATGCCTTGAACCAAAAAACGTACAAATATAAAATGTGCAAACCCTGTCCAAGTGCAAACCCTGTCTTTGATTTGGATAAAAGCTGGAGATCAGAGGTGGAGAAATACTTATTCAACTCTGAGCTATTCTGAGAGAGGTAGGGTGAGAGAGGGAGTACCAGATATGTTTATTTTCTTATTTCCATGGCTGCACAGAATGAGAGGACTGCTCACTGTCTCTCTCATCTTCAGAAGTGGCTTGTTTTTCCAAACCCTGGAGCCTGTTGGCTCAAAAAGACCTTGTTCATTCATTAAGCCATTTCTGGGAATTTCTAGGAGTTCAGTTGGGACTCACTCTGGTGAATGCCCACTGGCAAAGTGTGTGTGCATGCACAGGTGTTTGTTTGTGTGTGTGAGAGCCTGCATCAAGCCGGTGGACAATCACAGGAAATTAGTCAAACTTAACTTTTTGAATGTTAGTGCAATCATATTCACACCTCAGAATGGGTTTTCATTCTCTCCCCAGTCCTCCAGTCTTCCTTCTCATTAGTATTGATGCGGTGACCTTAATTTCAGTGTGGCTATAATTTGTTGGGGCTGTAGGTAAGCCTTGTGGGAGATTTATTCAGCTGTCACATGGTAGCGTTGGTGGCGTTAGGGATGTGTGTGCTGTCGGGGGGGCTGAAGTATGCACAGGGAGCAGCAAGCTGAGGCCTAGGGCCTTCAGCCACATCTGCCCTGCACTGATGGACGCATGGCTGGCAGACAGATCATTAAAGGAGCCCTGTTATCTCCACAAGGTGAACGTTGCCACAGAGTTGCCGTAGCATTGTTATAGCATTGCTGCTAGGGTTGCTGCTAAGTTTGGTAGAGAATTGCTCCAACATTGTTACAGTGTTTCTACACAGAGTTGTTACAGATTGTCTGAAGCAACAGTATTGATAAAGTGTTGGAGCATTTGCTAAGGCTTAGTTGCTACAGTGTTTCTTCAGTGTTATAGAATGGCTGTCCTGGCAGTACAGTTGGGGGGGTTGAACTGGACTAGCGCTTTAAAAAAAATGTTTTTTAAATATGCTCAACTGTAGTATCTGTGGTCACAACACTAATTTGGATATCTTGCTTTAAAATGGCATTATAATTTAAACTAAATTGTCGTTAATCATATCAGCTATACATTAGGACTATTATACAAATCCAGGTGCTATATCGAGTCATAACATAAAGGGTAGGTAATGTCAAGGGGGAAAAACATGCTAAAATAAATCAGCCTTAGAAGACAAGTTCTTTGTAGTGAAGATTGAATAACAGAATATAGAGAGCGACAGGAAACGAGAAAAAAACAAGGCATATTGTTTCAACATTATTGAACTCTGAGTTACAGACGCAGCTCAGGAAAAGAATCCTTGTTAAAACTTGTCATGAATATAGGTGTCATAAGTTTATCCTGTGATGTGCTTTTTTTTTATTCCACCCAAACCGTCTTTTGATTGAGGGATGAAAGGATGAAGAAAAAACAGATTCCCTGCTCTGGCATAACAAGATTGAGAGGGTTTCTGCGGTGTACCTCAGAAAGGCAGCCTTTGGTAAACATTAGTATTCATGGCTTTGAATCCAGGGGATTGGCCAGAGATTGCCAACCTGCAAATGAAATTGGGATTGTATGTCAACACAATGGAGCATTAGCAATGCTTAGCCATCACTTTAATATTCATCTTTGATAAGACAGGTTCCCTCACCAGTCCTCTCAAACCATTTCATTCTTTTAGTTAAAATTTTATCAAAGAAGCTATTTCTTCTCCCCCCAAAAAGATAGGTTATTTTCTAAATAACCTTTTTCCATCAATAGTTTTCTGTTTGTAGAGGCAGACGACCAGGCAAAGCTGACAAGAGCACAGATGGAGTTGAGATACCAGATTTGAGCAAACACAAAAGCCTTTTGGAGACACTGACATTGCTCACTTGCCAATGTACTCATTTGCTCTTTCAATGGATTGACCTTCTGGCATGCCAGGAGAAGTTCTTACCATACTACCCCTAATATACAGCAGGTGGCACATAGGGTTTTTCTCAAAATGCATACAACCGTGCTCTGAGCACGGAGGGTCGGAGTATGAATTCAAATCAATGTATGCAAAACGGAGCAAGGAGGGCACTTCTCGAATGTGTACTCTGTTTATACATATTTTGAAGCATGCATCGATGCAAGCTTCAACGGAAAGTATACACAGAAATATGACGCAACAATGTAAAAACACATTTTCTTGAAGTCAATGAACCATTATTTGAGCTGAAGCGAGAGAATATACCTCCGACTTCGGAATGAAATATTACGAAATGACATCTCCTATGTTGCCTGACTACAATATTTTATCTTGATAATTTAATAAATACATGCTGTGCTAATTTTGGCATGGTTACCTGCCTACAATACAATACCCACTGTGTAGTGTGCATAGGTCGTAAGCCCATAGTAAGTCAATAGAGCTAGTTAATACTATTAGCTAGCCAGATAGCCACAAAGAATTGTTAGCTAGCTACCCACGAATAATCTACTTTGGATTACATTGGTTTTAGGTCATATTTGCCTGTTTTAATGTCTGGTTAGCAACATTATCACAATTTACATATTAAGTCAAATGTTTGCTTTGAGCTCTGAGCTGCTATCGTTTCATCTTTATTGCCATTGTCCTAGCTAGAAGAAGGAATGTTCTTTGAATGGGTAAGTACATAGTAAGTCAGTAGGGCTAACTGGCTAGCTAGATAGCCACGAAGAATTGACCTACCTTGGATAATGATCTACCTTGCATAACATTAGTTGTAGATAATTTTTGCCTGTTTAACTGGTTAGCTGGCTAGCTAGATTACGATTAAAATATATCTAGCTAATAATTATGAAGTAAAATGTTTGCTTAGTGTATATCTTGTTTCATCTCCATGTTTGCCATTGTCCTGGCTGGAAGAAGGTTCAGTGAATGGGGAATGCGAGTGCTTCTCAAATTAAATGTTTTTTTTACTCCTTTTTCTCCCCAATTGGTAGTTATAGTCTTGTCCCATTGCTGCAACTCCACTACGGACTTGGGAGAGGCAAAGATCGAGAGCCATGTGTCCTCCCGGCCCGCCACAAGGAGTCACTAGAGTGAGGCCTGCCAATCCCTCCCCTAACCCAGGCGACTCTGGGACAATTGTGCGCTGCCTCATTGGTCTCCTGGTCACGTCTGGCTGTGACATAACCTGGTATCAAATCCGGGTCTGTAGTGACGCCTCAAGCACTGGGATACAGTGCCTTAGACTGCTGCGCCACTCAAGGAGGCCATCAAATGAAATGTTTTATGCGTTCTCCACACTCTCGTCTTCACAAGAACGTACTCAAGAGAATGCACTTGGAGCATGAAAGTGTGGAGCACAGTAGTATGCATATTGAGAAACACCCAGAACATACAGTCTATGAGCTGTTTGATGATGAATCAACCAGAGAAAGAGAATGGAGTGAGTTATCAGACTGGAATACAGACAGGGATGTCCCCAAGGCTGTCCACCACTCATCACACACACACACACACACACACACACACACACACACAAACACAAAGAGAGAGAGACTCTTCCTGAGGACAATCCTCAGACATCACCGGCTCCCTGCTTCCCTAGCTACGTTGTTACAGCAACTGGATCTACTGTTGGTGTTGTTTTCAAACTTGCCATTGCGTCTCCCACAACAGTGTTTATTACTTGATAATAAGGGTCTGAGACTGAGGAGCAGGCCGTTTACTTTGGGCAACTTATTCATCCAAGCTACTCAATACTGCCTCCCAGCCATAAGAAGTTAAAGATTTCATCCAGGCCTGCCTGTTTGACTCCAATACCTTGATTGCTGTGGTGATAATCCTTCTCAGCATATTTCTCTGGCTGACAGTGGAATTGCCAAACCAACAAAAAACACAAAAAGTTAAAGTACTCTCAATGAAAGACTTGTAAAACAGAGTCAGTATAGTACAATTAACACTGCCACCACCATGCTTCACCATAGGGATGGTGCCAGGTTTCCTCCAGACGTGACGCTTGGCATTCAGGCCATCAGACCAGATATTCTTGTTTCTCATAGTCTGAGAGTCCTTTAGATGACTCTTGGCAAGCTTCAAGGTGGCTGTCATGTGGCTTTTAATAAGGAGTGTCTTCCGTCTGGCACTCTACCATAAAGGCCTAATTGGTGGAGTGTTTGTCCTTCTGGAAGGTTCTCCCATCTCCACAGAGAAACTCTGGAGCTCTGCCAGAGTGACCATCGGGTTCTTGGTCACCTCCCTGACCAAGGCCCTTCTCCCCCAATTGCTCAGTTTGGCAGTGCAGCCAGCTCTCGGAAGAGTCTTGGTGGCATAAACTTCTTCCATTTAAGAATGATGGAGGCCACTGTGTTCATGGGGACCTTCAATGCTGCAGAAATGTTAGTGTATCCTTTCCCAGATCTGTGCCTCGACACAATCCTGTCTCTGAGCTCTACGGACAATTCCTTTGACCTCATGGCTTGGTTTTTGCTCTGCTCTGACATGCACTGTCAATCAATTGAATTTACCACAGCTGGACTCCAATCAAGTTGTAGAAACTTCTCAAGGATGTTCAAATGAAACAGGATGTACCTGAGCTCAATTTCGAGTTTCATGGCAAAGTGTCTGAATACTTATGTAAATAAGGTATTTCTGTTTTTACTTTTAATACATTTGCAAACATTTCTAAAAACCTGTTTTCTCTTTTTCCTTATGGGGTACTGCACTGTAATGTCTCCATCATTTCCTATGGACATCAGAACAGCGATCACTAACCTCGATTTAGACAAAATGTCTACTTCAACGAGTTGGCAGCTCTGGTCTTTCTCCTTATCCCAGTCCAGACCCTAATCCCAAGCAGTTGAAAGAGGAAGCAGCGGGAAGCAGGCGAGGCGGCATCTTTTTGAGACTACGTCAGAGAGCAAATACACCGCCAATGACCGCCTGTTTATTGGTGAACTAGCAATCACTGGTGAACTAACTGGATGAGCTCTGTTTGAGACTATCCCATCAACATGACCTGAAAAACTGCAATATTCTATGTTTCTCAGAGTCGTGGCTGAACGAGTACATGGATATACATCTTTCTGGTTTTTCTATGCATCATCAAGATCTGATCTGTCACCTGTTCAACTAGAGGTGACAACACTCTAGATTACCTTTATGTCACACACAGAAACACATACAAGGCCCTCCCTTACTCTACCTTGGGAAAATCAGATATTAACTCTTTCCTCCTTCTTACAAGCAAAAACTCAAACAGGAAATACCAGTGATGCCCTCAATATGGAAGTGGACCGATGATGCGGATTCTAAGCTACAGGACTGTTTTGCTAGCACAGATTGGAATATGTTCAGGGATTCATCCTATAACATTGAGGAGTTTACCACATCAGTCACCGGCTTAATAAGTGCATCGACAACGCCGTCCCCACAGTGACGGTATGTACATACCCCAACCAGAAGCCATGGATTACAGGCAACAGCCGCACTGTGTCCTGCTTTCAAGGAGCGGGACACTAATCCGGACGCTTATAAGAAATCCGACTACAACCTCTGAAGAGCCATCAAACTGGCAGTGTCAATACAAGAGTAAGATTAAATCTCACTACGCCGGCTGACACACGTCTGATCTGGCGGGGCTTGCAAACCATCACCTATTTGAAAAAGGGAAACCCAGCCACCAGCTGTCGAGGGGCGTGAGCTTAACATAAGAGTTAAATGCCTTCTATGCTCTCTTCCATGCATAAGAGCCCCATCTGACATCATTGACATGTTCAACCTATCCCTGACCCTGTCTGTAATACCAACTTGTTTCAAGTGGACCACCGTAGTCCCAATGCCCAAAACACCAAGGTAACCTGCCTAATTGACTATCACCCCGGAGCACTCATTTATAGCCATGACATGCTTTGAAGGCTGGTTATGGCTCACATCAACACCATCATCCCAGAAACACTGGACCCACTCCAATTTGTATACCTCCCCAACAGATCCAGAGATGATGCAATCTCTATTGCACTCCAAACTACCCTCACCCACCTGGACAAAAGGACTACCTATGTAAGAATGCTGTTCATTTACTACAGCTCAGCATTCAACACCATAGTCCCCTCCAAGCTCATCACCAAGCTCAGGACCCTGGGTGTCACGTTCTGACCTTTATTTCCTTTGTTTTGTCTTTATTTAGTATGGTCGGGGCGTGAGTTGGGGTGGGCAGTCTATGTTTGTTTTTCTATGTTGGGGTTTTGAGTTCAGCCTAGTATGGTTCTCAATCAGAGGCACGTGTCGGGAGGAGGCTGAAATGATTTGGCATTTGAGAGCATCCTAAATGGCTGCATCACCGATTGGTGCGGCAACAGTAAGGCACGCGACTGCAAGGCACTACAAAGGGTGGTGAGTACAGCCCAGTACATCACTGGAGCCAATTTCCCTGCCATCCAGGACCTCTATGCCAGGCGGTGTCAGAGGAAGGCCCAAAAAATGGTCAAAGACTCCAGCCACCCAAGCCATAGACTGTTCTCTCTAATACTGCACCGCAAGTGGTACCAGTGCACTAAGTCTGGAACCAACAGGACCCTGAACAGCGTCTATCCCCAATCCTTAACATGCTGACCAAACCGCTCGCACGCCTGTAGGTGCTATCTCGCGCATGTCGATTTTGTACCCCCACACCAGACACGACCAAAATAAGCAGGTTGAAATATAAAAGCAAACTCTGAACCAATTATATTAATTTGGGGACAGGTCGTAAAGCATGAAACATTTATGGAAATGTATCTAACTAGCTTGCTGTTGCGAGCTAATTTGTCCTGGGATATAAACATTGGGTTGCTTATTTTTCCTGAAATGCACAAGGTCCTCTACTCCGACAATTAATCCACAGATAACGGTAAACTAAATTAGTTTCTCGTCATCTTTCCTCCTTCCTTCAGGCTTATTTTTCTTCTTTGCACTTTATATGGCTGTTGGCAACCAACTTTACGCTCATCTTTAAATCATCCACATGGGTATATGCTCCTAAAATCCAATGAGGAGATGGCATGTGGGTATATGCTCCTAAAAACCAATGAGGGGATTTGAGAGGCAGGACTTGCAGCACATTGAGCGTCACAAATAGAATGATGTTCTATTTTAGCACCTGGCCACGCAGACGCTCGCGAGCAGTGTGGGTGCAATGATTGAATAACATGTACGTGTATATTTATTTTGCAACTCTCGCGCATGCGACGTGTCTGGTCTGGTCTGGCATGTAAGACTGCTAAACAATTCTTCTAAATAGCTAATTTAATGGCTGCCCGGACTACCTGAATTGACCCTTATTTGAACTAACTCTCATGCACTGACTCTATACACACTGGACTCTACCCAAACACTCACACATACTTACACTGACAAACCAACACACACATACGCACACACAAGCACACACACACTACATATACCACACACACATACAGTATAACATGCGCTCACATGCATACTGACGCCCCCCACACACACCCCCACACACACTTTCACACTCACCACATACACTGCTGCTACAGCTCAGTCTATTATCTATCCTGTTGCCTAGTCACCTTACCCCTACTATGTATGTAGCTACCTCAATTACCTCGTACCCCTGCACATCGACTCGGTACTGGTGCAGTAGTCCCTGTTACAATAACAAGACTTGTTTTTGTTATTCACTGTGTATTTTTTTGTCACTATTTCTATTTTAGAAAATGTATTTTTATCTTAACTCTGCATTGTTGGAAAATGATCTCTAATTAATAATTTCACTCTTAGTCTACACCTGTTGTTTATGAAGCATGTGACATACATTTTGATTGATTTGATTTTGATTTGAGACTTCACACGAACAGAAGTCAGACCATCTCTCCAGATCTTTTGAGGGGTCTATGTTACTTTGGACAGCACTGAGTTCACAAAAATTGGCTAAAAGGGAACAGGTGTGGAAACATCCTACGGGTGAGCAGTCATAAGAAGCTTTTTACCTACCCAGGTCTTAAAATTCATCCTCAGTTAGAAAAATACATAGCTGTAATTATGTGCAATTATGTGAAGTTGGTGACTGAAGAAAAACACTCATCACAGACTAAGCGTACACAGCAGGTCTGAAAACACATGACACCTTCATGCTTAAGCCTAGCTCGATGACATGCCGGTTTATTCGCCTAAGAAGAGTGCCTCTACTTTTTTGCACAGCGTGGAAGCTCTCACCTAATATTTAGCAGTCATGCATAGCTGTGAGTTGGGGACGCTCAAGAACGCTGTGGGCAAAGGCCTTAAAGATGCTTTGCAAAGCAGTGTCATAGAAGCCTGTTATTGCACGCTTGAGCAAAACACTAAAAATAGAATGAAGCCCAAAGTAGTTACAGACAAAGCTGGGCTGTTCCTCCTTTTAATCCTTCCAGTCCCCCGCAGGGTTCCCCTTCACCTGAAACACAGGGGTGGATGGTTGATATAAAGCACATTGAGTTGGTCTATTTTGAAAAGAGAATGACATTTTGTTTTAGTTTGATATGATTAGTCAGACAATCTGAAATGTTCTAGTTGCATTACATATACAAAGCGTCCATTATTTGTTGTGGAGTTGCATTTGAAGAAGACTAATTTACGTAGCATAACTGCATTTCTCCGGACGATAAATCAAACCCAAAGCGTACAGTTATTATTGCTACATGGTCAAATCGTTCCATTCCCATGCATCATGTCACTCTAATTGACTACAGCGTGGGGTGGAAGGTGGAAACTTACAAACTGTTGTGTTCTTTGAGAGCAAAACAGATGTTTTTGCACACAGACTAGCAATTATAAAAAGGAGAGAAGGTGCTAAACACCTGACAGTCGAGGGCTGTTGTGTGTTCTTGTTAAAATCAAAGCAATTCTGTTTATGCTTCCAAGTACTGATGTAAGAGCAGCCAAAATGTGCCATTCCTTGGTTCACATTCACTCACTGCGATGGGCATGTGAGGAATCTACAGTATGTAGCTCATTTTCGATTTGTTTTCAACTCTCACATGTTTTTAATTAATATTTGTAAGAATTTCTGGGATGAGGCCCAATTATTTGATTTTGCTTAAGAAATTACATCTTTGACACGGTGTGCATTATAATGGACACAATAAAAGGAAGCACTCCCAAGTTCAGCACAAGAAGCATTTTGTCTTTGAAAAGCTTCGGCAGGGTATAAAATCCACAGATGCGGCTGTTAAAATGCTGCTAAAGTACCTGGACATGCTGCTTAGCAGATTCTCAGTAAAAAGGATTCTTACACTTTGGGTGATTTCATTAGAGCCATATTGGTGCCATGCCTCTCCACTTTAGCTCTGGAGCATTGATGGTATATAAACCCTGCTTGGGTCTGTTGACTGTGGTGATGATGTTGTCCAGGCAAAATAGTTGGAGTTCCTTTGGAGCCAGTCTGAGGGCTCTCTTTTTGGTGGAGGACTTAGAGAAGAGACCCATGGCTCCTGTGGAAGTGGATGGGTTGCAGGGTGACCAGAAGGGCCCTCTAATTGAGGACTGTGTCATAGTGGAAACATTGAGGATGTCCTGGAGATGAACCAGATCAATGACAACAGTTTGATGAACACGAGTCAAGGTTACCTGACTCTTTTCGATATCAAGGACAGAATTTCCATGGGAGAGAGCAGCAAAAAGATACGATTACGTTTAGCGAAGGCAAAAACTCAGTGTTTATGACCGAGACTCTGCCTGATGTAACGGAGGGGAGCCCAACCATGAGGTACATCTTGTTCTGAGACAGATGGACATGGACAGAAAATCATGGACTGAGGAAGGAACATTGAAAAGCAGCAGTGCTGTAGAGAATGGGACGGTGGACCATCAGATTATTCTTATGAAGAAAGAATGCTGCTCCCATGGTGCACACCTATATATATGCCTTATTAAAATATTCATGTTTTGAACAACCTCTATCTTAAACTCACTAGCCAGATAACTGTGAAATGTATGATTGCAAACGTATTTCATCCTTTATCTAACCCTATACATGTCTGTTTGTGTTCTGTCCTCTCAGAATGCTCTGGACCACTTGGCATGGAGGGGGGCATCATCTCCAACCAGCAGATAACAGCCTCATCCACACATCGTGCTCTGTTCGGCCTGCAGAAATGGTACCCCTACTTCGCCCGGCTCAACAAGAAGGGCCTGGTCAACGCATGGACGGCTGCCGAGAACGACAGATGGCCCTGGATCCAGGTAAGACTTAGATACCAGCTGGGAGAGACGAGTCACTCAGGTTACTAGACAGGGACAGATGTGCCCACTAAAACTCCTCACACACCAGAGCGAATGTTGATCTGAGACGTGTGTGTACATCTGAATGTTGGCATCAATGCACTATTACCTGGAGTTTAGAAAGTCAGGATTTGTGACGTACTGTATCTGTTTTTAGAGTTTAAGTTACAGTACTTATATTATGCTTGGGTCCTATTTCAGGTACTATTTTTGCTTGTGGTGTGAAATTACAGTTAATTAGTGTGTCAGTTGACTAGTGCCACAGTGCTGATTGGGTTTAGTGGCAGATTAAACAGTGAGAGCTGGACAGAACAGCTGTTGGTTCCACTCCTGTGTGTATTACCAGTGGGGTTGCTGGAGCGAATCACAGCATGTATGTGCTAAACCTCTGCCGTTCTTTCGTTCTGAAATGCAAATAAATATCCTTTACTCAGACCTACAGTTATGTACTCCGAGATTTGTCTCAGAGGTGCCAGTTCAGGCATCAAAGTGTCTGTTTAGTTGGATTCGTAATCGCAACAATAGGTACATTTCACTGTGAGGATATTGAAAGCAGTTAGTGAAAGGAAATGATATAATAACTATCCCATTGTGTCTCTAACAATAGACATCGATTATGGATTTATTTATTTATTTTTATATATTTTTTTGTCCCAAATCTATGTTATAGATCACAGAAATTAAAGAGAGCGATAAACAGAAAGGGGGGCGAGAGAATGTGTCAAAGAGGGATAGGAGGAGAGGGTATATAGAAAGAATGATCAAAAGAGGTTATCTGAGGAGAAATACAGAGTGAGAAAAGACAGATACATGCATGAAAGGGAAAGGTGAGCGAGACTGAGAGAGAAACAGAGAGTGCGAGAAGAAGTTTATTTGCGTTGTTTTGTAACATATTTTTTTACTTATTTTGTACATAATGTTGCCACTACCATCTCTTATGACCGAAAATAACTTCTCGACATCAGGACTGCGATTACTCACCACGGAATGGCAGAATCCTTTTTTTCCTTTAACGAGTCTGACGAGCCCAACGCGAATGATGTACTGCAGGCCCAGATCCCCGTGATTTGCATGATGAGGAGGCGGAGAAAAAGTGGCCAGAGGGCAGGCTTCTTTCTGAGAATTCGTAGGCAATCGAATAAACCCCCACTTCCTTCCATTCTGCTAGCAAGCGTGCAATCTTTGGAGAATGAAATCGATGACCTACGTGGAAGATTAAACTACCAACGGGACATTCAAAACTGTTATATATTATGCTTCACGGAGTCGTGGCTGAACGACGACACTATCAACATACAGCTGTCTGGTTTAACACTGTACCGGCAGGATAGAACAGCGGCGTCTAGTAAGACAAGTGGTGCCAGACTATGTATTTTTGTAAATAGCATCTGGTGCATGATATCTTAGGAAGTCTCGAGCTATTGCTCACCTGAGGTAGAGTATCTCATGATAAGCTTTAGACCACACTATCTACCTATCTACCTATTTTTTGCTCACCCAGAGGTGCCGCTCCTAGTAGCCGGGGACTTTAATACATGGAAACTTAAATCTGTTTTACCAAATATATATCAGCATGTTAAATGTGCAACCAGCGGGACCACCTTTACTCCACACACAGAGACGCATACAAAGCTCTCCCTCGCCCTCCATTTGGCAAATCTGACCATAATTATATCCTCCTTATTCCTGCTTACAAGGGAAAATTAAAGCAGGAAGCACCAGTGACTAGATCAATAAAAAAGTAGTCAGACAAAGCAGATGCTAAGCTACAGTTCCTTGGTGTCCACATCACCAACAAACTAAGATGGTCCAAGCACACCAAGACAGTCATGAAGAGTGAACGACAAAACCTATTCCCCCTCAGGAGACTGAAAATATTTTGCATGGGTTCTCAGATCCTCGAAACTGTTCTACAACTGCACCATCGAGAGCATCCTGGTTGCACTGGTTGCATCACTGCCTGGTATGTCAACTGCTCGGCCTTCGACCGCAAGGCGCTACAGAGGGTAGTGTGAACGGCCCAGTACATCACTGGGGCCAAGCTTCCTGCCATCCAGGACTTCTATACCAGGTGGTGTCAGAGGAAGGCCCTAACAATTGTCAAAGACTCCAGCCACCCTAGTCATACACTGTTCTCTCCTGTTCTCTTTGCTACAGCACGGCAAGCGGCACCAGAGTGCCAAGTGTAGGTCCAAGGGGCTTCTAAACAGCTTCTACCCCCAAGCCATAAGACTTCTGAACATCTAATCAAATGGCTACCCAGACTATTTGCATTGCCAGTCCCCCTCTTTTACACCGCTGCTACTCTTTGTTGCTACTCTACCTAAATGTATATATTACCTCAACTAACCGGTGCCCCTGCACATTGACTCTGTACCTGTACCCCCCTGTATATAGTCTTGCTATTGTTATTTTACTGATACTCTATAATTACTGGTTTCTTTTATTTCTTACTCTTATCTGTATTTGTTTTAAACTGCATTGTTGGTTAGGGGCTCGTAAATAAGCATTTCACTGCAAGGTTGTATTCTGCGCATGTGACTAATACAATTTGAAGACAGAGTGGAAGGGAAAGGTGAGCAAGGCAGTGCGAAAGAAGACAGAGAGACACATGGGTGGAAGGGAGAGGTGAGCGAGACCGACAGAGAAACAGAGGGAGCGAGAGAAAAGCAGCCAAGCGCATGGAGCATATAAGACAAATCTGAGTTGACGTGGCGTCATTAAAGCTGGGCTTTAATTGGGCTTTAATGACGCCACGTGGGATAATGTTGGGGATTCTGTGGCGCTCTGGCTTCAGGAGAGGGGTCTGGGTAATTGGGACATGAGTAGAGTGGTGTATACTTCTCTCAGCGCTATGGGGTTTTAGGCTCGTGGGCGGTATGTTCTGAAAGTGTGTGTGTGGGTGTGTGTGTGTGGGTGTTTTGTGTTTTCCTAGTGTCAGGGCCAGCCCTGTCATGGTGTCAGGTTTAACACACCAGTTCTGTATTTAGCTGATGATTTATTGTATTGAAAAGATAGCCAAGTGACCGCTCTAACAGTGGAAATATATGGCCTCAATGATTGAAGGCAGATGAGATCAGGTGGGACCATTCTAGCAAATGAGAAGGCAGATATGTGTGTGAACAACATGCACAACAACTAAGTTGTTTTTGTCAAAGTTGCCAGAATTCCACATGTATCCACTTATATCAGTACATTTGTAACAGCTTAAACATTATGAAACTTCTATTTGATCAAATAAGCTTTACTTAATTTGACACTCATAGACATCCATACCAAAAAGGGCTTATGTCACCCGGACAGATTTTGGGTGGAGTAAAACCTCTCGCTTCACCTCTTCCTCTCTGCTCTGTATTATTGAATAGCAAATAAATCAAACAGACAGTGTCATACTTTTAATAATACTGACATTGTGTATTTACACACCTTTTGTGGTTGTATTTCCAAATGTATTGTATATATAACTGTATATATAACATGTTATAACTGTGTGCCTGTGTTTGTGAGGCTGTCTGTGTTTCTTCACGCGTCTCTTTTTGTAAGGGAGCCTGGATTGTCCTCATTAGGGCTCACACACACATGACATTGCTTCGCGACACTCCAGGGAAATATGGTGTTGGCGTGACGTTGACGACATACCTCTCTGGTGGTTCTTGGATGAATTGAGATGTGACGATGTGATATGCATGTCTAAAACAAATACAATCACTTGTGAATGCTAACAGGGTTAGGCTATAGATGAGAAGAGAAAGTGTTACTTTTCATTGAGGGGATGCAGCTTCTACTGCTCTACTCCACTCCACCCTTAAAACTCCAATGTTTTGGAAATGCAAAGCTCTGCATACAGTCATTGAAGAGTTCATTAAAAGTGAAAAAAACTAATCACCACCACTTGCTTTAGTACTTTAGAACAGCCGTGGCTTGGTATTTGTGTCATGGTTTGGCATTTATAGACATTTACTGATATGTCACGGTTTACGGACGCCCTTAGTAAGAGTCAAGGTTTTGTAGAGACATAAAGCATTAAATCATTAATCATTATTCACGTTGCATTATGAGCATTTTTGGACAGGAGTTGTATTATGCTTTTACACGTGCCGTATATTGTGGGAGCTAGGAAATGTCCCTCTCTGGTGAATCTCGTCCTAATATCTGAAGTCCTGCACTCGGTTGCCCAAAAGCATTTTAAGGCTACGTTCATCGTTAGAACCTTTGGAGGAGCATTATTACATCTCTGTTTCCCAACCATCAGTTGCTTTTGAAAACACTTGTTATTTAACGACTGCCGCAGACCACTCGTAGAACAGCCAAGTACATTGTTAGATGTTTTTCTAAGCACAAAATCTCCGCTAAGCACAAAATCAAGATGTTTATCTGTATTTCTGTGACCGCCGATATCTTTAGAACTAATGTTATAAGTGACAACAAATACAAAGTTGCCCATTTCTTTGCAATACGAGCAAAGGATATAAAGATCAGTGGCGGCTGCTTAGGGGAGGACGGCTTATAATAATGTCTGGAACGGTGCACATGTAATGGCATCAAACAAATTGAAAACATGTGTTTGATACCATTCCACCTATTCCACCCCAGCTATTACCACAATCCGTCCTCCCCAATTAAGGTGCCACCAGCCTTCTGTGATACATTTTTTTAATGAAATCCGAGATGACTGTATAAAAAGTTACATGCAGTATAGGCTGCATATATCTATACATTTCAATGATATTGAAATTAAGTTCATATTAATTGAATTGAGTTTTATTGAGCTATTTGTACGCCATTCTCTGTCATTTTTGACTCTATATATTTCATGATGTGTAACGTGCACAATGATGCACAAAATCTTGATTTAGTGCATTACAATAGGTTAAGCATTAGAATAAACCGCCTCAATATTTGAAGCCAAAGGTGGTATCATCTCTCTAGGACCTGATCTGTCAATGGTATTGTGGAATAATTCTAATGTTAAATTGAGATTGGAAAGGGAGGAAGCTGATCCGAGAGCAGTGCTTCCTTTCTTTTGATCCTATCTGTATCAACAGATGCCTCAACAATGCACTTAGAGAACGTTCACCCATTCAGCATCGTTCACACTCTCTTAAACTTTAGCCCCACCCATCTCTTTAAGGGTTGATCTGAGCGTTCTGTCCTAACAACAGCAGTCAAGCACACAAGCTAACAGCGAAACATTGGCTAGCTTGCTAGCTACTTCCAGACACAAATGAGAGAACACCTCACTGACCATTTTACCCGCCATAGCAGAGACGGTTAGGCTGGTTTTATTCTATCCAGAGCGTTGGTGACTGCAACTGTACTGCTGGCAACAATTTACACTTTTTTTGCCAACGTTTACTGACACCGGCCATATTCAATGGGTGTTGAGCATTCGGAAACTTGTCAGTTATTCTGCGCTCTGGCACACTCAGACGAGAGTGCTTGAAATCGGAGTAGATAGCCAGAGTGAATTTACCAGCTACATCTATCAACAGTTGTTGCAGTGACATTCTATTGAAATGCATACTTGCATAGTGGAGTCTTTTGTTAAGACATGTTGCGAGCTAGCAAGCTAAACAATGAACCATAATCCCAACTCATGACATTACTAACCTGCATGAATCTACAGGTAGCTAACCAGCCAGGTTCAATTTTAGCTGGCTAACATTAGGCTACAACTAGCAAAGCAAATGGCTTTGTGATATGAATAATACGATCATACACATAACATTAGCTAGTGAGCCAGCCAGCTAATGTTAGCTAAATAGATAACAGTACACTTTAACTTGGAATGAAAATTACTCTCTGTCAAAATTAGAAATGTGTAATATCTGAAAATTTAGCTAGCTAGGCTATCTTACCCGTATACATGATGGATGGATGCTTCTCCCGGTCACGGATGCCATGGTTGCCCTTATTTTGAAGATGTAATCCGGAGACAGGTGTTTTCTCCATCTCCTTAGCTACCATAATCTAATTCCAATTATTTCAAAATTCGGTCTTCCAGAGTAACACTTATGCTCTACTACGCAATATATATTTTTTTTAAAGCCGCGTCAGACAGGATTACCTACACATACTAACCAGCTCAAATAGACAGAAATGTGCTATATGGCAGACCAATCCGAACTCATCTCTGGGCATGTCCAGCCCACTCATTATCTCAGCCAATCATGGCTAGCAGGAAGGTTCCTGTCCTTTTGTGTGTTAAACTAACTAGACTCATAATTTAACATTTGTATTTATATTTACAGATGGCATACAAGTTTGTTATTGAGGCACAGGTAAGTTCACATGTTCCAGAAGGCATTTCTAAGTTCACGTTCAAATGGCTCTCCCGTGAAGTATTGACCCGCGACATATGCCTAGTTTCCTGAAACGAGTCACATATAGGCACAGGAGAAGGGGAATAAAGCATGCAAGATGAAGATCTTTTTTTCATCACACAGGGGTTCTTTGCTTGTGTCAAGGACACAGGTCAATCTGATGGCCACAATGCTGGTAATTCCCTCAACAATTACACCCAATCTTGATTTGAGAGCATAATCAACTCTGAATATCTATCCAGCTGATGTGTTTTGGGCCCGTTGTGTTTTTTTTTAAATTTTATGTTGCGGATCGATTGTAGCTTCCATCAGTTTAATTGTATCAATTCCAATTCCAATATTTGTTTGTAATTAATACAGTACCAGTCGTAAGTTTGAACACACCTACACATTCCAGGGTTTTTCTTTATTTTTACTATTTTCTACAATGTAGAATAATAGTGAAGACATCACAACAATGAAATAGCACACATAGAATCATGTAGTAACCAAAAAAGTGTTAAACAAATCAAAATATATTTTTATATTTGAGATTCTTTAAAGTAGCCTTGCCTTGATGACAGCTTTGCACACTCTCTTCTCTCAATCAGCTTCATGAGGAATAATTTTCCAACAGTCTTGAAGGAGTTCCCACATATGCTGAGCGCTTGTTGACTGCTTTTCCTTCACTCTGTGTTCCAACTCATCCCAAACCATCTCAATTGGGTTGTGGAGATTGTGGAGGCCAGGTCATCTGATGCAGCACTCCATCACTGTCATTCTTGGTCAAATGCCCGTACACAGTTTTGGGTCATTGTCCTGTTGAAAACTAATTATAGTCCCATTATGCGCAAACCAGATGGGATGGAGTATCGCTGCAGAATGCTGTGGTAGCCATGCTGATTAAGTGTGCCTTGAAGTAAAAATAAATCAGACAGTGTCACCAGCAAAGAACCCCCACACTATCACAACACATCTCCATGCTTCACGGTGGGAACCACACATGCGGAGATCATCCGTTCACTTACTCTGCGTCTCACAAAGACACGGTGGTTGGAACCAAAAATCGCACATTTTGACTAATCAGATTGGTGTCCTTTAGCAGTGGTTTCTTTGCCGAAAATGTATCATGAAGGCCTGATTCACACAGTCTCCTCTAAAAAGTTGATGGTGAGATGTGTCTGTTACTTGAATTCTGTGAAGCATTTATTTGGGCTGCAATCTTTTTTTTCAATTTTATTTAACCTTTATTTCATCACTTTAGTCAGTTAAGTCAGCAAGTCAGTTAAGAACAAATTCTTATTTACAATGACGGCCTACCAAAAGGCAAAAGGCCTCCTGCGGGGACGGGGCTGGGATTTAAAAAATAAATAAATAAATATATATATCTACTGTATATATTGTACTATATATATATATATATATATATATATATATATATATATATATATATATATATATATATATATATAGTACAAAATACATATCACGACAAGAGCGACAAGACAACATAAAGAGCGACCTAAGACAACAACATAGCAAGGCAGCAACACATGACGACACAGCATGGTAGCAACACAACATGACAACAACATGGTAGCAACACAACATGATCATTTCTGAGGCAGGTAACTCTAATGAATTTAATCCACTGCAGCAAAGGTAACTCTGGGTCTTCCTTTCCTGTGGCGGTCCTCATGGGAGCCAGTTTCATCATAGTGCTTGATGGTTTTTGCGACTGTTCGTGAAGAAACTTTCAAAGTTCTTGAAATTTTCCGGATATTGACTGACCATGTCTTAAGGTAATGATGGACTGTCGTTTATCTTTGCCTATCTGAGCCGTTCTTACCATAATATGGACTTGGTCTTTTACCAAATTGGGCTATGTTTTGATGTCTTGCTATCTACAATGTAGAAAATAGTAAAATATATAGAAAAATCCTGAGTAGCTGTGTCCAAACTTTTAACAGGTACTGCATATGTATGCACATCTTTTTAAAATATTTTTTTGTTAATTATTTTCCACTAACACTTCCACACCTCCCCTAATGAAAACGAATGAACAACAAGACTTAGGCTTCTACTTCCAGGTTATACATACTATATACATTTTACAGACACAATCTATTTTACAATAGTTATCTTTTGTTTGTTTTTACCCCTATCCTTCGGCTACCCTCCCATCTACAGTTGAAGTCGGAAGTGTACATACACCTTAGCCAAATACATTTAAACTCAGTTTTTCACAATTCATGACATTTAATCCTAGTAAAAAATTCCCTGTCTTAGGTCAGTTAGGATCACCACTTTTATTTTAAGAATGTGAAATGTCAGAATAATAATAGAGAGAATGATTTATAGTATTTCGGCATTTTATTTATTTCATCACATTCTCAGTGGGTCAGAAGTTTACATACACTCAATTAGTATTTGGTAGCATTGCCTTTAAATTATTTAACTTGTGTCAAGCGTTTCGGGTAGCCTTCCACAAGCTTCCCACAATAAGTTGGGTGAGTTTTGGCCCATTCCTCCTGGCAGAGCTGGTGTAACAGAGTCAGGTTTGTAGGCCTCCTTGCTCGCATACACTTTTTCAGTTCAGCCCACAAATGTTCAATAGGATTGAGGTCAGGGCTTGGTGATGGCCACTCCAATACCTTGACTTGGTTGTCCTTAAGCCATTTTGCCACAACTTTGGAAGTATGCTTGGGGTCATTGTCCATTTGGAAGACCCATTTGTGACTAAGCTTTAACTTCCTGACTGATGTCTTAGATGTTGCTTCAATATATCCACATAATTTTGCTCCCTCATGCTGCCATCTATTTTGTGAAGTGCACCAGTCCCTCCTGTAGCAAAGCACCCCCACAACATGATGCTGCAACCCCCGTGTTTCACGGTTGGGGTGGTGTTCTTCGGCTTGCAAGCCTCCCCCTTTTTCCTCCAAACATAAAGATGGTCATTATGGCCAAACAGTTATGTTTTTGTTTCATCACACCAGAGGACATTTCTCCAAAAAGTAGGATCTTTGTCCCCATGTGCAGTTGCAAACCGTAGTCTGGCTTTTTTACATTTACATTTACATTTAAGTCATTTAGCAGACGCTCTTATCCAGAGCGACTTACAAATTGGTGCTTTCACCTTATGACATCCAGTGGAACAGCCACTTTACAATAGTGCATCTAAATCTTTTAAGGGGGGGGGGTGAGAAGGATTACTTTATCCTATCCTAGGTATTCCTTAAAGAGGTGGGGTTTCAGGTGTCTCCGGAAGGTGGTGATTGACTCCGCTGTCCTGGCGTCGTGAGGGAGTTTGTTCCACCATTGGGGGGCCAGAGCAGCGAACAGTTTTGACTGGGCTGAGCGGGAACTGTACTTCCTCAGTGGTAGGGAGGCGAGCAGGCCAGAGGTGGATGAACGCAGTGCCCTTGTTTGGGTGTAGGGCCTGATCAGAGCCTGGAGGTACTGAGGTGCCGTTCCCCTCACAGCTCCGTGAGGCAAGCACCATGGTCTTGCAGCGGATGCGAGCTTCAACTGGAAGCCAGTGGAGAGAGAGCGGAGGAGCGGGATGACGTGAGAGAACTTGGGAAGGTTGAACACCAGACGGGCTGCGGCGTTCTGGATGAGTTGTAGGGGTTTAATGGCACAGGCAGGGAGCCCAGCCAACAGCGAGTTGCAGTAATCCAGACGGGAGATGACAAGTGCCTGGATTAGGACCTGCGCCGCTTCCTGTGTGAGGCAGGGTCGTACTCTGCGGATGTTGTAGAGCATGAACCTACAGGAACGGGCCACCGCCTTGATGTTAGTTGAGAACGACAGGGTGTTGTCCAGGATCACGCCAAGGTTCTTAGCGCTCTGGGAGGAGGACACAGTGGAGTTGTCAACCGTGATGGCGAGATCATGGAACGGGCAGTCCTTCCCCGGGAGGAAGAGCAGCTCCGTCTTGCCGAGGTTCAGCTTGAGGTGGTGATGTGGTTTTGGAGCAGTGGCTTCTTCCTTGCTGTGTGGCCTTTCAGCTTATGTCGATATAAGACGTGTTTTTCTGTGGATATTAGAAAATGTTTGTACCTGTTTCCTCCAGCATCTTCACAAGGTCCCTTTCTGTTGTTCTGGGATTGATTTGCACTTTTCTATTCTCCTAGTTTCTTCAGATTGTAAATTAAAGATACAATTTTTTGCTAAAAGTATGGTTATACTATTGATGGATTGACTAGGACTTTTCAAATCACCCAGTAGTGCTACCTGCAGAGTAAGCGCCAAGATAATGCTGCAATTCTTCATCCATTCCTGGACCTGCGACCAAAAGCAAGCTACATATGGACAGTACTAAAACAAATGATCTAATGATTCTGTCTCTTCACAACAAAATCTGCAGAGCTGGAATGGTTGTATCCTCCATATATATAACATTATATTGGTTCCAAGAATGTTGTATAATAATATTAATTAACATTTTCAAAGTTTTGATTCCGGCGTCTTTTTGCGTATCAGTTCATAAACAATGTGCCTTGGAATCTCTTCTCAACTACTTTGCAATCTATATGGCACAGCTGTTAATATTTGGTCCTTGAATGAAACTCATTCAAATCACCCAGCAGTACTATCTGTAGAGTTAGCTCCAGGTAAATGTTACAATTGTTCAGCCATTCCTAGACCTGCAACGAAAAACAAGCATCATATGGACAGTACCAAAACAAATGATCTAATGATTCTGTCTCTTCACAGCAAAATCTGCAGAGCTGGGATCGTTGTATCCTCCATTAATATAACATTATATTGGTTGCAAGAATATTGTAACTTGCAACTTTCTATTGCTTATTTTAGAAATAGCATTATTTTATATTTGGAGACTTAATGGCTTTAATTGCATCTAGAAGTTCCTCCTCTGTTAGTAGGCCTTCACATGACTCTTTCTGTACAGCTGTTCATTTTACATTATTCATAGAAAAAACGTTATGGATATAACTTCGGTTAGTGGAGATGGAGGAGACTGAAACGAAAACAAATGTTAAAAGTACTTTGCTTCCTATATCAAAATATTGTTTGGTGAATCATGGGTGACGCCATCATTTCTTACAAGCTTCAGTAAAAAAAAATTGCTAGCATTTCTATGTTGAAGATTAAAAAATGTGTTGTCATTGTCCTTTAACTTTCAGCACCCATTGTGCTTCACATTTCTCTTCTGCAACTCTGAGGATATCAAGGGAGTTGTATGTTGAACTTTATTTCTGTATACACAGGTTTTGCAAGTGGTTTGGTTGATTGTGGTGGTTTGTTAGTGTTTTGGTTGATTGTGGTGGTTCGTTAGTATTTTGGCTGATTGTGGTGGTTTATTAGTGTTTTGGTTGATTGTGGTGGTTCGTTAGTGTTTTGGCTGATTGTGGTGGTTTATTAGTGTTTTGGTTGATTGTGGTGGTGTATTAGTGTTTTGGTTGATTGTGGTGGTTTATTAGTGTTTTGGTTGATTGTCGTGGTTCGTTAGTGTTTTGGCTGATTGTGGTGGTTTCTTAGTGTTTTGGTTGATTGTCGTGGTTCGTTAGTGTTTTGGCTGATTGTGGTGGTTTCTTAGTGTTTTGGTTGATTGTGGTGGTTTATTAGTGTTTTGGTTGATTGTGGTGGTTTATTAGTGTTTTGGTTGATTGTGGTGGTTTATTAGTGTTTTGGTTGATTGTCGTGGTTCGTTAGTGTTTTGGCTGATTGTGGTGGTTTCTTAGTGTTTTGGTTGATTGTCGTGGTTCGTTAGTGTTTTGGCTGATTGTGGTGGTTTCTTAGTGTTTTGGTTGATTGTGGTGGTTTATTAGTGTTTTGGTTGATTGTGGTGGTTTATTAGTGTTTTGGTTGATTGTGGTGGTTTATTAGTGTTTTGGTTGATTGTGGTGGTTTATTAGTGTTTTGGTTGATTGTGGTGGTTCGTTAGTGTTTTGGCTGATTGTGGTGGTTTATTAGTGTTTTGGTTGATTGTGGTGGTTTATTAGTGTTTTGGTTGATTGTCGTGGTTCGTTAGTGTTTTGGCTGATTGTGGTGGTTTCTTAGTGTTTTGGTTGATTGTGGTGGTTTCTTAGTGTTTTGGTTGATTGTGGTGGTTTCTTTGTGTTTTGTTTGATTGTTGTGGTTTATTAGTGTTTTGGCTGATTGTGGTGGTTTGTTAGTGTTTTGGTTGATTGTGGTGGTTCGTTAGTGTTTTGGCTGATTGTGGTGGTTTCTTAGTGTTTTGGTTGATTGTGGTGGTTTATTAGTGTTTTGGTTGATTGTGGTGGTGTATTAGTGTTTTGGTTGATTGTGGTGGTTTATTAGTGTTTTGGTTGATTGTCGTGGTTCGTTAGTGTTTTGGCTGATTGTGGTGGTTTCTTAGTGTTTTGGTTGATTGTCGTGGTTCGTTAGTGTTTTGGCTGATTGTGGTGGTTTCTTAGTGTTTTGGTTGATTGTGGTGGTTTATTAGTGTTTTGGTTGATTGTGGTGGTTTATTAGTGTTTTGGTTGATTGTGGTGGTTTATTAGTGTTTTGGTTGATTGTGGTGGTTTATTAGTGTTTTGGTTGATTGTGGTGGTTTATTAGTGTTTTGGTTGATTGTGGTGGTTCGTTAGTGTTTTGGCTGATTGTGGTGGTTTATTAGTGTTTTGGTTGATTGTGGTGGTTTGTTAGTGTTTTGGTTGATTGTCGTGGTTCGTTAGTGTTTTGGCTGATTGTGGTGGTTTCTTAGTGTTTTGGTTGATTGTGGTGGTTTCTTAGTGTTTTGGTTGATTGTGGTGGTTTCTTTGTGTTTTGTTTGATTGTTGTGGTTTATTAGTGTTTTGGTTGATTGTGGTGGTTTATTAGTGTTTTGGTTGATTGTGGTGGTTTATTAGTGTTTTGGTTGATTGTGGTGGTTCGTTAGTGTTTTGGCTGATTGTGGTGGTTTATTAGTGTTTTGGTTGATTGTGGTGGTTTATTAGTGTTTTGGTTGATTGTCGTGGTTCGTTAGTGTTTTCGCTGATTGTGGTGGTTTCTTAGTGTTTTGGTTGATTGTGGTGGTTTCTTAGTGTTTTGGTTGATTGTGGTGGTTTCTTTGTGTTTTGTTTGATTGTTGTGGTTTATTAGTGTTTTGGCTGATTGTGGTGGTTTGTTAGTGTTTTGGTTGATTGTGGTGGTTCGTTAGTGTTTTGGCTGATTGTGGTGGTTTCTTAGTGTTTTGGTTGATTGTGGTGGTTTATTAGTGTTTTGGTTGATTGTGGTGGTGTATTAGTGTTTTGGTTGATTGTGGTGGTTTATTAGTGTTTTGGTTGATTGTGGTGGTTTATTAGTGTTTTGGTTGATTGTGGTGGTGTATTAGTGTTTTGGTTGATTGTGGTGGTTTATTAGTGTTTTGGTTGATTGTCGTGGTTCGTTAGTGTTTTGGCTGATTGTGGTGGTTTCTTAGTGTTTTGGTTGATTGTCGTGGTTCGTTAGTGTTTTGGCTGATTGTGGTGGTTTCTTAGTGTTTTGGTTGATTGTGGTGGTTTCTTAGTGTTTTGGTTGATTGTGGTGGTTTCTTTGTGTTTTGTTTGATTGTTGTGGTTTATTAGTGTTTTGGCTGATTGTGGTGGTTTGTTAGTGTTTTGGTTGATTGTGGTGGTTCGTTAGTGTTTTGGCTGATTGTGTGGTTTCTTAGTGTTTTGGTTGATTGTGGTGGTTTATTAGTGTTTTGGTTGATTGTGGTGGTGTATTAGTGTTTTGGCTGATTGTGGTGGTTTCTTAGTGTTTTGGTTGATTGTGGTGGTTTTAGTGTTTTGTGATTGTGGTGGTTTCTTAGTGTTTTGGTTGATTGTGGTGGTTTATTAGTGTTTTGGTTGATTGTGGTGGTTTATTAGTGTTTTGGTTGATTGTGGTGGTTTATTAGTGTTTTGGTTGATTGTGGTGGTTTATTAGTGTTTTGGTTGATTGTGGTGGTTCGTTAGTGTTTTGGCTGATTGTGGTGGTTTATTAGTGTTTTGGTTGATTGTGGTGGTTTGTTAGTGTTTTGGTTGATTGTCGTGGTTCGTTAGTGTTTTGGCTGATTGTGTTTTCTTAGTGTTTTGGTTGATTGTGGTGGTTTCTTAGTGTTTTGGTTGATTGTGGTGGTTTCTTTGTGTTTTGTTTGATTGTTGTGGTTTATTAGTGTTTTGGTTGATTGTGGTGGTTTATTAGTGTTTTGGTTGATTGTGGTGGTTTATTAGTGTTTTGGTTGATTGTGGTGGTTCGTTAGTGTTTTGGCTGATTGTGGTGGTTTATTAGTGTTTTGGTTGATTGTGGTGGTTTATTAGTGTTTTGGTTGATTGTCGTGGTTCGTTAGTGTTTTCGCTGATTGTGGTGGTTTCTTAGTGTTTTGGTTGATTGTGGTGGTTTCTTAGTGTTTTGGTTGATTGTGGTGGTTTCTTTGTGTTTTGTTTGATTGTTGTGGTTTATTAGTGTTTTGGCTGATTGTGTGGTTTGTTAGTGTTTTGGTTGATTGTGGTGGTTTTAGTGTTTTGGCTGATTGTGGTGGTTTCTTAGTGTTTTGGTTGATTGTGGTGGTTTATTAGTGTTTTGGTTGATTGTGGTGGTGTATTAGTGTTTTGGTTGATTGTGGTGGTTTATTAGTGTTTTGGTTGATTGTGGTGGTTTATTAGTGTTTTGGTTGATTGTGGTGGTGTATTAGTGTTTTGGTTGATTGTGGTGGTTTATTAGTGTTTTGGTTGATTGTCGTGGTTCGTTAGTGTTTTGGCTGATTGTGGTGGTTTCTTAGTGTTTTGGTTGATTGTCGTGGTTCGTTAGTGTTTTGGCTGATTGTGGTGGTTTCTTAGTGTTTTGGTTGATTGTGGTGGTTTCTTAGTGTTTTGGTTGATTGTGGTGGTTTCTTTGTGTTTTGTTTGATTGTTGTGGTTTATTAGTGTTTTGGCTGATTGTGGTGGTTTGTTAGTGTTTTGGTTGATTGTGGTGGTTCGTTAGTGTTTTGGCTGATTGTGGTGGTTTCTTAGTGTTTTGGTTGATTGTGGTGGTTTATTAGTGTTTTGGTTGATTGTGGTGGTGTATTAGTGTTTTGGCTGATTGTGGTGGTTTCTTAGTGTTTTGGTTGATTGTCGTGGTTCGTTAGTGTTTTGGCTGATTGTGGTGGTTTCTTAGTGTTTTGGTTGATTGTGGTGGTTTATTAGTGTTTTGGTTGATTGTGGTGGTTTATTAGTGTTTTGGTTGATTGTGGTGGTTTATTAGTGTTTTGGTTGATTGTGGTGGTTTATTAGTGTTTTGGTTGATTGTGGTGGTTTATTAGTGTTTTGGTTGATTGTGGTGGTTCGTTAGTGTTTTGGCTGATTGTGGTGGTTTATTAGTGTTTTGGTTGATTGTGGTGGTTTGTTAGTGTTTTGGTTGTGGTTCGTTAGTGTTTTGGCTGATTGTGGTGGTTTCTTAGTGTTTTGGTTGATTGTGGTGGTTTCTTAGTGTTTTGGTTGATTGTTGGTTTCTTTGTGTTTTGTTTGATTGTGGTGGTTTCTTTGTGTTTTGGTTGATTGTGGTGGTTTATTAGTGTTTTGGTTGATTGTGGTGGTTTATTAGTGTTTTGGTTGATTGTGGTGGTTCGTTAGTGTTTTGGCTGATTGTGGTGGTTTATTAGTGTTTTGGTTGATTGTGGTGGTTTATTAGTGTTTTGGTTGATTGTCGTGGTTCGTTAGTGTTTTGGCTGATTGTGGTGGTTTCTTAGTGTTTTGGTTGATTGTGGTGGTTTCTTAGTGTTTTGGTTGATTGTGGTGGTTTCTTTGTGTTTTGTTTGATTGTTGTGGTTTATTAGTGTTTTGGCTGATTGTGGTGGTTTGTTAGTGTTTTGGTTGATTGTGGTGGTTCGTTAGTGTTTTGGCTGATTGTGGTGGTTTCTTAGTGTTTTGGTTGATTGTGGTGGTTTATTAGTGTTTTGGTTGATTGTGGTGGTGTATTAGTGTTTTGGTTGATTGTGGTGGTTTATTAGTGTTTTGGTTGATTGTGGTGGTTTATTAGTGTTTTGGTTGATTGTGGTGGTTTGTTAGTGTTTTGGTTGATTGTCGTGGTTCGTTAGTGTTTTGGCTGATTGTGGTGGTTTCTTAGTGTTTTGGTTGATTGTGGTGGTTTCTTAGTGTTTTGGTTGATTGTGGTGGTTTCTTTGTGTTTTGTTTGATTGTGGTGGTTTCTTTGTGTTTTGGTTGATTGTGGTGGTTTATTAGTGTTTTGGTTGATTGTGGTGGTTTATTAGTGTTTTGGTTGATTGTGGTGGTTCGTTAGTGTTTTGGCTGATTGTGGTGGTTTATTAGTGTTTTGGTTGATTGTGGTGGTTTATTAGTGTTTTGGTTGATTGTCGTGGTTCGTTAGTGTTTTGGCTGATTGTGGTGGTTTCTTAGTGTTTTGGTTGATTGTGGTGGTTTCTTAGTGTTTTGGTTGATTGTGGTGGTTTCTTTGTGTTTTGTTTGATTGTTGTGGTTTATTAGTGTTTTGGCTGATTGTGGTGGTTTGTTAGTGTTTTGGTTGATTGTGGTGGTTCGTTAGTGTTTTGGCTGATTGTGGTGGTTTCTTAGTGTTTTGGTTGATTGTGGTGGTTTATTAGTGTTTTGGTTGATTGTGGTGGTGTATTAGTGTTTTGGTTGATTGTGGTGGTTTATTAGTGTTTTGGTTGATTGTGGTGGTTTATTAGTGTTTTGGTTGATTGTGGTGGTTTATTAGTGTTTTGGTTGATTGGTTTCGTTAGTGTTTTGGCTGATTGTGGTGGTTTCTTAGTGTTTTGGTTGATTGTCGTGGTTCGTTAGTGTTTTGGCTGATTGTGGTGGTTTCTTAGTGTTTTGGTTGATTGTGGTGGTTTATTAGTGTTTTGGTTGATTGTGGTGGTTTATTAGTGTTTTGGTTGATTGTGGTGGTTCGTTAGTGTTTTGGCTGATTGTGGTGGTTTATTAGTGTTTTGGTTGATTGTGGTGGTTTATTAGTGTTTTGGTTGATTGTCGTGGTTCGTTAGTGTTTTGGCTGATTGTGGTGGTTTCTTTGTGTTTTGTTTGATTGTTGTGGTTTCTTAGTGTTTTGGTTGATTGTGGTGGTTTCTTTGTGTTTTGTTTGATTGTTGTGGTTTATTAGTGTTTTGGCTGATTGTGGTGGTTTATTAGTGTTTTGGTTGATTGTGGTGGTTCGTTAGTGTTTTGGCTGATTGTGGTGGTTTATTAGTGTTTTGGTTGATTGTGGTGGTTTATTAGTGTTTTGGTTGATTGTGGTGGTTTATTAGTGTTTTGGTTGATTGTCGTGGTTCGTTAGTGTTTTGGCTGATTGTGGTGGTTTCTTAGTGTTTTGGCTGATTGTGGTGGTTTCTTTGTGTTTTGTTTGATTGTTGTGGTTTATTAGTGTTTTGGCTGATTGTGGTGGTTTTTTAGTGTTTTGGTTGATTGTGGTGGTTCGTTAGTGTTTTGGCTGATTGTGGTGGTTTATTAGTGTTTTGGTTGATTGTGTGGTTTATTAGTGTTTTGGTTGATTGTGGTGGTTTATTAGTGTTTTGGTTGATTGTGGTGGTTCGTTAGTGTTTTGGCTGATTGTGGTGGTTTCTTAGTGTTTTGGTTGATTGTGGTGGTTTCTTAGTGTTTTGGTTGATTGTGGTGGTTTCTTAGTGTTTTGTTTGATTGTTGTGGTTTCTTAGTGTTTTGGTTGATTGTGGTGGTTTCTTAGTGTTTTGGTTGATTGTGGTGGTTTCTTAGTGTTTTGTTTGATTGTTGTGGTTTATTAGTGTTTTGGTTCATTGTGGTGGGTTATTACTGTTGGTGAGATGTGGTGTGTCTGTATCTGCTGTATCATGCAGTTTATCTTTTACTGTTGTATTGATTTATTGATTTATCATGTTTGAGTTGTTTGTTCTCAGGGCACCATTGAGAATAAGACCCTGGTCTCAATTGGGCTCCCCTGAATAAATACAAGTTAAATAAAATGTAATTGTCACTTTTAGTCTGAACTACTATTGTTCTTTCTCAAGCTGTTTTTGCTCAAGGTTGTTTTGCTTAGCAGTTCACACATGTGGAAGTACATTATTTCATGTACAGCTGTAGGACCTTATTTGAGCTATATTGTCACAGCAAAATACTTCTGCAGCAACAGGATTTTAAAGTTTAGTCCATTAATGTTGCTTGTATTGGTGGTTAGGCTGTTAGCTGACCAGAAGTAGGTTACATGGAAAGTGCAATACTATTAATATAACCGTGTGTTAGTGTGTATTTTCAATGACATTATGTAAATTGTAAAGTTATGCCAGGTCGCAATTGTAAATGAGAACTTGTTCTCAACTTGTCTACCTGGTTAAATAAAGGTGAAAAAAATAAATAATAATAAAATAAAATCACGAAGCTCATCTGCCTTTCATGCAGTGCCAAAAAATCATCAGCAACAAAAGAGGGATCCAATTAAGATCCTACATCTGTAGGAACTGCACTGCAGAACACCTCACAGGGTTTATCAGATCACAGTATGAACATATGTGAACAACATGAATTAAATGAAGTAATAATCATGATCAGTAATTTCTACTGGTCAGTGCTGACTTCCTCCACACAGTAAGCTTTAAAGTTCAAACGACAGCAGGGAAACGGCATTCACATTCACAACTTTAGGCGTCTACTAAGTCAGTGGAACTAATCGGCCTGGCATGAACATATATTCTTAATTCTGACAAGAACACAGTATGTGACTGGTCCATTCTGAGTCTCTAAAGAATGTGTAGGAGCATTATTACAGCCTGTGTGAATGACACAGTGTCAGCGCTGAGGGGGGTGGATCTACGTGACTCAACCGATGTGCCACATTAGGGGCTTAAAATGCAATGCTTCCTCCATTTAGGTCTTGAATACTTTGGAAGGTCCTCTGCCACTTCAAAAAAACACAGGGAAATAAAAATAAATGCTTGTCGAGGAGACCATTGCCAAAGCTAATTGACCATTTTCAAACAATTACTGTATAAAAGAGTGGAGGATTTTAAGGACGACAGAATATCTTGAAATCGCAGTTTAAGAGTGGAATTATGTGAACTACAGCAGTGAGCTGGAAGGACTGAGTTTCTGATAACACCCGGTCTCACTTCTGTCTTACCTCAAGAGGCATGAGACATCTTACTCAAGAAGCAGGAGACATCTTACTCAAGAAGCAGGAGGCATCTTACTCAAGAAGCAGGAGGCATCTTACTCAAGAAGCAGGAGGCATCTTACTCAAGAAGCAGGAGACATCTTACTCAAGAAGCAGGAGACATCTTACTCAAGAAGCAGGAGGCATCTTACTCAAGAAGCAGGAGGCATCTTACTCAAGAAGCAGGAGGCATCTTACTCAAGAAGCAGGAGGCATCTTACTCAAGAAGCAGGAGGCATCTTACTCAAGAAGCAGGAGGCATCTTACTCAAGAAGCAGGAGGCATCTTTCTCAAGAAGCTGGAGACATCTTACTCAAGAAGCAGGAGGCATCTTACTCAAGAAGCAGGAGACATCTTACTCAAGAAGCAGGAGGCATCTTACTCAAGAAGCAGGAGGCATCTTACTCAAGAAGCAGGAGGCATCTTACTCAAGAAGCAGGAGGCATCTTACTCAAGAAGCAGGAGGCATCTTACTCAAGAAGCAGGAGGCATCTTACTCAAGAAGCAGGAGGCATCTTTCTCAAGATGCAGGAGACATCGTATTCAAGAGGCAAGATGTGATCCGACTCTACTGGCTCTAACAGATTTGCAAAAAATATATATTGTTTGCAGATGGGTTTAATGGTTGTGTTTTATAAATGGTGGACGTTTTGTTTTGAGTACATACTTACACTACACTGTTAGTGGGGAAACTGTGTAGCAATGTACAGATAAGTGAGGTTCCATTGCCCCAATAAGCACCAGCAAATTACAAAACTTTGAAGAGCAGCCATGATGGCGGCAGATGAGGGGCCATCTGACCTCAAACCCTTTCCTGTCTCAGAGACTCTCGACTGGGCCATCTCTTCCAGACCTCCCCCTCCATGGAGTTCACACTGAGCTCTTCTCGTATCCCTGTCACTGCCGAATTGAGATCATGATGGGGAAAATTATCCTCATGTTATGCAGTGTCATTTTGATATACGGCCGGGGGAATTATAGGCCTTTTATGTCAGTCCGCTCACACTGAATCAATTTTCTCAAACTTACAATCACCGCTGAGCAGTATCCAGGCAGATGTTCTCAAAAGAGCCTCACTCAGCGTGAACTAAGACACTACCAGTATTATATGGAGTGACTGAAGTGTGTTTGTAAGTGGTCATTATCCGTGCAAAGAATCACACCAATTACCTGAGCACTAGGCCTTTTAGTCACAGTAGACTAATGAGAGAGAGAGAGAGAGAGAGAGAGAGAGAGAGAGAGAAGATGTTAATGTTGTTCTCCAGAATATGAAAAAAAAAACAAGATAAGTGGAGAATAAGTGGGTGTTCATTGTGTCTTTGATTGCATTGAGGATGTTGTGTAAGACTTTGTCAAGAAGACTTGAGTTACTGTAGTCAGCAAGTGAAGAAGTACATGCTCAGAGTGCATAGGCGTATTTAATCTCAGAGGCTAAGTTTAGCCCTTGTGGT
This sequence comes from Oncorhynchus nerka, assembly GCF_034236695.1. Lineage (NCBI taxonomy): Eukaryota > Metazoa > Chordata > Actinopteri > Salmoniformes > Salmonidae > Oncorhynchus > Oncorhynchus nerka. Next base: position 18,253,255 of record NC_088422.1, on the reverse strand, counting down.
GTTGTTCCAAGAAAATATTGTCAATCCATCATTATCATGAACAGGGGCCTTTTTGGTTTTCACATGTCTCTCATTCTTGTGGGACACAGTTCATTTGGGTTTCCCCTGATTTCACTCCAGGATGTTATGTGTGGTAGCAGCTGTCGTGAGGAAGTAGCAGTTGCCAAACGTACGGTGCATTCAGAAAGTATTCAGACCCCTTGACTCTGTCCACATTTTTGTTATGTTTATAGCCTTATTCTAAAATGGATGAAATCGTTTTTCCCCCTCATCAATCTACATACAATACCCCATAATTACTATGCAAAAACTATTGCAAATGTATTACAATTAAAAAACTGATATCACATTTACTTAAGTATTCAGACTTTGTAGGACCTTTGGCAGCGATTACAACTTACAGTCTTTTTGGGTATGAAGCTACAAGCTTGGTACATCTGTATTTGGGAAGTTTCTCCCATTCTTCTAGGCAGATCCTCTCAAGCTCTGTCAGGTTGGATGGAAACCGTCACTGCACAGCTATTTTCTGGTCTCTCCAGAGATGTTAGATCGGTTTCAAGTCCGGACTCTGGCAAGACCAATCAACGACATTCAGAGACTTGTCCTGAAGCCACGCCTGCATTGTCTTGGCTGTGTGCTTAGGTTCGTTGTCCTGTTGGAAGGTAAACTTTAGCCCCAGTCTGAGGTCCTGAGCGCTCTGTAGCAGGTTTTCATCAAGGATCTTTCTGTACATTACTCCGTTCATCTTTCCCTCGATCTTGACTAGTCTCCCGGTCCTTGCCGCTGAAAAACATCCCCACAGCATGATGCTGCCACCACCATGCTTCACCATAGGGATGGTCCCAGGTTTCCTCCAGATGTGACGCTTGGCATTCAGGCCAAATAGTTCAATCTTGGTTTCATCACACCAGAGAATCTTGTGACTTTTGGCAAACTTCAAGCAGACTGTCATGTGCTTTTTACAGAGTGTTGTTTGTCTGGCCATTCTACCAAAAAAAGCGTGATTGGTAGAGTGCTGCAGATATGTTTGTCCTTCTGCAAGGTTCGCCCATCTCCACAGAGGAACTCTGGAGCTCTGTCAGTATGACCATCAGGTTCTTGGTCACCTCCCTGACCAAGGCCCTTTTCCCCCGATTGCTCAGTTTGGCTGGGCAGCCAGCTCTAAGAAGAGTCTTGGTGGTTCCAAACTTCTTCCATTTAAGAATGATGAAGAACAGTGTGTTCTTGGGGACCGTCAATGCTGCAGAAATGCTTTGGTACCCTTTCCCAGATCTGTGCCTCGACATAATCCTGTCTCGGTGCTCTACGGGCAATTCCTTCGACCTCATGGCTTGGTTTTGCTCTAACATGCACTGTCAACTGTGGGACCTTATGTCGACAGGTTTGTGCCATTCCAAATCCTGTCCAATCAATTGAATTTACCACGGGTGGACTCTAATCAAGTTGTAGAAACGTCTCAAACATGATCAATGGAAACAGGATGCACCTGAGCTCAATGTCGAGTCTCATAGCAAACGGTCTGAAAACTTAAATAAGGTATTTCTATTTTTATGTAAAAAAATGTGCAAAAAATTCTAAAAACCTGTTTTCACTTTGTGTTTATGGGGTATTATGTTGTAGATTGATGAGGAAAATTTGTTATTTATTCCACTTGTCATGACGTTGGCCTGGGGGGGAGGTTTATGACAGTCATAAATACTTCTTCCCCCCTCTTTCCTCTCTCTACCCTACTGATGTTACATTTGCAAAACCCTTGGTTAACATATATATTCTGGGAACATCAGAAGGTGGGGGGAAATGAACTATATTCTGGTAATCCAAACAATTGAACATATGCGGTGGTCAGTTCGATTGTCATCTGAGACATTCTTATCAATGATAAGATGACATAAACTCTACAGTGGAAAGTCTACACATCAGAGTTATCGGATTCACATGGAATTGTTGTTCAATTTAAATGTTTTAATATGAAATTATTTGTGATGGGTGGGATGAAATGTGATTTTAGCTTCTAAAATGTGAGATTTGGGTTGTCATAAGATAGGGCTCTGCTCAATCAGTGGCCCGCCCCTGTGAAGGGACATGGGCTATAAAACTTTTCAAACACGCCCTCCTCTCCCTTCCTATATACAGTAAGCCCTTGACAACAATATAACCTCCTGTTCCGAGGATGTGAGGATGGCGGTCCGATGTCAGAATGGTTCAGATAATAACTACAGAACGAAGCCAACATCAGCGTGAGCTTTGGTTGCGAATGGTATGAACTTTGAACTCTTATTCACTACAGAAGTGATACCTCCTAGCCGTTGAGTTAGCAACAGCCGCTGCAAACGAGGGTTAGGAAGGAACAGACAGAGTATCCCGTCTACCACACAACGACGTTACTACAACGTATTCAATTTACCAGCAGAGACATTCTTCAGGACGAAGGACTAGATTGGGCAACACGACCTTCCATCTACCACCAACCTACCGAAGCGCAGCTCAGAGTAAATATTTATTGCATTTTCCTTTTTCCAAATGGGCAGTAATTTAGAATGCATTAGATACTGTATTTACGATAGCACATCTTCGCCTTTGTTCCTCAGTCTTCCTGCTCTTTCACTCAAACCCAGCCCCTTTTCTTTTGTGTAACAAGTTGTCATATCTGTACCGCCAGCTAGGGACGTTTTCCTTTATGACGTCATTTGTAATCAAGTTATGATTTAATTTAGTGTATGTGTAATACTGTGTGATTAGTTAGAAATTTAGTAAGTAAATAATTAAACCCAATTTTGTATTGCCGGTTCAACTTGTTAGCCAGGGTTCGTGCAGATAACCAAGAATTTACAACCTTCAGATGAGACTGAATTAAGATGACGATTAATATTGACTGCTCTTGATGTAAAATATTACTAGGTCTTTAAGAGTTTATTCGGAAGCTAACAGCTCTATAAATATTATTTTGTGGTGCCCGACTCTCTAGTTAATTACATTTACATGATTAGCTCAATCAGGTAATACTAAATACGGGAAAATGATTTTATAGAATAGTATGTCATATAATTTAATCCGGCATAGCCAAAGACACAACACACTTTAGAATAACGCTGTAACAAAATGTGGAAAAGGGGAAGGGGTCTGAACACTGTCTAATATCATTTTGACCCAGTTATGACTGTTGTGAAAATGAATGAGATTAATCTGAGACTGTGTGTGTGTGTGTGTGCGTGCGTGTGTGCCCCTGTCTTTGTTTCTTTCCATATGTGTTCATTCAGCACAGCACCAGTCCTTAGTTACCACCATACACCCTCATCTATTACAGCACCAGTCCTTAGTTACCATCATAGGCTGTATTCTATTACAATTCTGTCATCATATGGAGCTATTAAAATTAATAATAAAATAACTTCTGACTGAAGAAAATACTCTGTCTCTCTCCTTCTCTCTTATAATGGTCATACTGCTGTGCGTCAAACTTAAGGATTCTAACTGAAGCCCCAACCCGTCTCTGTCAGAAGTGCTTTAGTTTGGCAGTATATTGACAGGCTAGATTGGATTGACTGGCTGGCTGGCTGAATGTGGTGTGAGGGGATAGACTAATGTTGCATTCACACACAGTCCTGAGGAAGATAGATGACCTTGACAGGATCAGATAAAAGATCTGAGTGTAATAGCCAGAGGATGTCTGACACACACTGATGTGCCCTAGGAGAAAGTTCACTGTGTGCAGCTCACCCTGCACTAACATAAATAACATGATACTCTTGAAGTAATATGGCTACATGTTCATCTGCCTCACCTAAAGCCCATTCTGGTGGGAAGCTGCTATAGACCACCAAGTGCTAACAGTCAGTATCTGGATAACATGTGTGAAATACTTGATAATGTATGTGATATCAACAGAGAGGTATATTGTATGGCTGATTTAAATATTGACTGGCTTTCATCAAGCTGCCCACTCAAGAAAAAGCTTCAAACTGTAACCAGTGCCTTATCAGTCAACCTACCAAGGTAGTTACAAACAGCACAGGAATTAAATCATCAATATGTATTGATCACATCTTTACTAATGCTGCAGAAATGAGCTTGAAAGCAGTATCCAAATCCATTGGCTGTAGTGATCACAATATAGTAGACATATCTAGGAAAACCAAAGTTCCAAAGGCTTGGCCTAATATAGTGTATAAGAGGTCATACAATAAGTTATGTAGAGATTCCTATGTTGATGTAAATCATATTTGTTGCACTTGACACATTTATGAAATAGCTTTTTCCAATTACTAATAAGCATCCACTTATTAAGAAAAGTCCTGTAAAAAATGTTTAAATCCCTGTGGATTGACGGGGAATTGAAAACTTGTATGGTTGAGAAGGATGAGGCAAAAGGAATTGAAAATAAGTCTGATATTGGCAAACATTGCAAATTGAGAAAACCTGTGACTAAACTGAATAAAAAGAAGAAGAAACTACACTATGAAACAAAGAAATTACATAAAGATTGATAGTAAAATGCTTTGGAGCAACTTAAATTACATTTTTGGGAAAAAAGCAAACTCAACTCTATCATTCATTGAATCAAATTACTCATTCACAAAACCAACTGATATTGCTACTACTTTAATGATTTTTTCATTGGCAAGATTAGCAAATTTACGCATTTACATGTAAGCAACAAACACTGACACTGTACATCCAAGTTTATCTGACCAAATTTTGAAAGACGAGCATTGTAATCTTGAATTCTGTAAAGTGAGTGTGGAAGAGGTGAGCAAAGTATTGTTGTCTATCAACATTGACAAGCCACTGGGGTCTGACAACTTGGATGGAAAATTACCGAGGATAATAGCGGACAATATTTCCACTTCTACTTGCCATATGTTCAATTTAAGCTTACTAGAAAGTGTGTGCCCCCAGGCTTGGAGGGAAGCAAACACCATTCCGATACCTAAGAATAGTAAAACCCTCTTACTGGCTCAAAAGCCTACCAATCAGCCTGTTACAAATCCTTAGTAAATTTTAGGGTAAAAATAGTGTTTGACCAGATACAATGCTATTTTACAGTAAACAAATTGACAACAAACTTTCAACATGCTTATAGGGAAGGACATTCAACAAGCACAGCACTCAGACAAATGACTGATGATTGGCTGAAAGAATATTATGATAAAACGATTGTGGTGGCTGTTTTGTTAGACTTCGGTGCAGCTTTTGACATTATCGATCATAGTCTGCTGCTGGAAAAAACATGTTATGGCTTTTCACCTCCTGCTATATTGTGGATAGAGTTACCTGTTTAACAGAACACAGAGGGTTTTCTTTAATGGAAGCCTCTCCAACAAAATCCACATAGAATCAGGAGTTCCCCGGGGCAGCTGTCTAGGCCCATTTATTTTTTCAATATTTACTAATGACATGCCATTGGCTTTGAGTAAAGCCGGTGTGTCTATGTATGCGGATGACTCAACACGATTCATGTCAGCTACTACAGTGACTGAAATGACTGCAACACTTAACAAAGAGTTGCAGTTAGTTTCAGAATAGGTGGAAAGGAATAAGTTAGTCCAAAATATTTCTAAAACTTAAAGCATTGTATTTGGGACAAATCATTCACTAAACCTTAAACCCTAAACTTCAATTAAATATCTGTAACGGTTCTCTTGTGGTGAAGGAGAGTCAGACCAAAATGCAGCGTGTAGATTGCGATCCATGTTTAATCAACAAACATAACACAAATCTATATTAAACACTACAAAACAATAAACGTAACGAAAACCGAAACAGCCTAATACTGGTGCACATACACACAGACCAAGGACATCAAGACACTAAGGACAATCACCCACGAAACACTCAATGAATATGGCTGCCTAAATATGGTTCCCAATCAGAGACAACGATACACACCTGTCTCTGATTGAGAACCACTCCAGACAGCCATAGACTTTGCTAGATAACCCCACTAAGCCACACACCCAACACCCCACAAAACCCCAAGACAAAACACACCACAATAAACCCATGTCACACCCTGGCCTGACCAAATAAATGAAGAAACACAAAATACTTCGACCAGGGCGTGACAGAACCCCCCCCTAAGGTGCGGACTCCCGAACGCACCTCAAAACAATAGGGAGGGTCCGGGTGGGCGTCTGTCCATGGTGGCGGCTCCGGCGAGGGACGTGGACTCCACTCAAACACTGTCTTAGTCCCTCCTCCTCGCGTCCTTGGATAGTCCACCCTCGCCGCCGACCATGGCCTAGTAGTCCTCACCCAGAACCCCACTGGACTGAGGAGCAGATCGGGACTGAGGGGCAGCTCGGGACTGAGGGGCAGCTCGGGACTGAGGGGCAGCTCGGGACTGAGGAGCAGATCGGGACTGAGGGGCAGATCGGGACTGAGGGGCAGCTCGGGACTGAGGGGCAGCTCGGGACTGAGGGGCAGCTCGGGACTGAGGGGCAGCTCGGGACTGAGGGGCAGCTCGGGACTGAGGGGCAGCTCGGGACTGAGGGGCAGCTCGGGACTGAGGGGCAGCTCGGGACTGAGGGGCAGCTCGGGACTGAGGGGCAGCTCGGGAGTGAAAGGAAGCTCGGGAGTGAAAGGAAGCTCAGGAGTGAAAGGAAGCTCAGGAGTGAAAGGAAGCTCAGGCAGGTTGATGGATCTACCAGATCCTGGCCGACTGGCGGATCCTGGCCGACTGGCGGATCCTGGCCGACTGGCGGATCCTGGCGGATCTGGAAGAGTCTGGCCGACTGGCGGATCTGGAAGAGTCTGGCCGACTGGCGGATCCCGGCCGACTGGCGGATCCCGGCCGACTGGCGGATCCCGGCCGACTGGCGGATCCCGGCCGACTGGCGGATCTGGAAGAGCCCGGTTGACTGGCGGATCTGGAAGAGTCCGGTTGACTAGCAGATCTGGAAGAGTCCGGTTGACTAGCAGATCTGGAAGAGTCCGGTTGACTGGCAGATCTGGAAGAGTCTGGTTGACTGGCAGATCTGGAAGAGTCTGGTTGACTGGCAGATCTGGAAGAGTCTGGTTGACTGGCAGATCTGGAAGAGTCTGGTTGACTGGCAGATCTGGAAGAGTCTGGTTGACTGGCAGATCTGGAAGAGTCTGGTTGACTGGCAGATCTGGAAGAGTCTGGTTGACTGGCAGATCTGGAAGAGTCTGGTTGACTGGCAGATCTGGAAGAGTCTGGTTGACTGGCAGATCTGGAAGAGTCTGGTTGACTGGCAGATCTGGAAGAGTCTGGTTGACTGGCAGATCTGGAAGAGTCTGGTTGACTGGCAGATCCTGGCTGACTGGCGGATCCTGGCTGACTGGCGGATCCTGGCTGACTGGCGGATCTGGCAGATCCTGGCTGACTGGCGGATCCTGGCCGACTGGTGGATCCTGGCCGACTGGCGGATCTGGAAGAGTTTGGTTGACTGGCGGTTCTGGAAGAGTCTGGCTGACTGGCGGATCTGGAAGAGTCTGGCTGACTGGCGGATCTGGAAGAGTCTGGCTGACTGGCGGATCTGGAAGAGTCTGGCTGACTGGCGGATCTGGAAGAGTCTGGCTGACTGGCGGATCTGGAAGAGTTTGGCTGACTGGCGGATCTGGAAGAGTCTGGCTGACTGGCGGATCTGGAAGAGTCTGGCTGACTGGCGGATCTGGAAGAGTCTGGCTGACTGGCGGATCTGGAAGAGTCTGGCTGACTGGCGGATCTGGAAGAGTCTGGCTGACTGGCGGATCTGGAAGAGTCTGGCTGACTGGCGGATCTGGAAGAGTCTGGCTGACTGGCGGATCTGGAAGAGTCTGGCTGACTGGCGGATCTGGAAGAGTCTGGCTGACTGGCGGATCTGGAAGAGTCTGGCTGACTGACTGGCGGATCCTCGCAGACTGAAAGATCTGGCTGCTCCATGCTGACTGGCGGCTCTGGCTGCTCCACGCTTACTGGCGGCTCCATGTAGGCTGACAGCTCTGGCGGCTTCTTACAGACTGGCAGCTCTGGCGGCTCCGTGCAGACTGGCAGCTCCTTGCAGACTGGCAGCTCCTTACAGACTGACAGCTCTGGCTGCTTCATGCAGACTGACAGCTCTGGCTGCTCCATGTAGACTGACAGCTCTGGCTGCTCCATGTAGACTGACAGCTCTGGCTGCTCCATGTAGACTGACAGCTCTGGCTGCTCCATGCAGACTGACAGCTCTGGCTGCTCCAAACAGGCGGGAGACTAACACGGTGCCTGCCCGGTCTCTCTAGCCCCCCGGTAAGCACAGGGAGTTTGCGCAGGTCTCCTACCTGGCGTAGCCCTACTCCCTGTGCCCCCCCAAGACATTTTTGGGGCTGACTCTCGGGCTTCCATCCGCTCTGCCGTGCTAGCTCCTCATAATGCCGCCTCTCTGCTTTTGCTGCCTCCAGCTCGGCTTTGGGGCGACAATAATCTCCAGGCTGTTCCCAGGGTCCTTTCCCGTCTAGAATCTCCTCCCAAGTCCATTTCTCCAAGTAGTGCAACCTCTCCCACTGTAGTTGCTGCTGCTCCTGCTGCTGCTGCCTCTGTTGCCTCTCCTGCGGCTCCTGCCTGTTGACACGCTGCTTGGTCCTTTTGTGGTGGGTGATTCTGTAACGGTTCTCTTGTGATGAAGGAGAGTCGGACCAAAATGCAGCGTGTAGATTGCGATCCATGTTTAATCAACAAACGTAACACGAATCTATATTAAACACTACAAAACAATAAACGTAACGAAAACCGAAACAGCCTAATACTGGTGCACATACACACAGACCAAGGACATCAAGACACTAAGGACAATCACCCACGAAACACTCAAAGAATATGGCTGCCTAAATATGGTTCCCAATCAGAGACAATGATACACACCTGCCTCTGATTGAGAACCACTCCAGACAGCCATAGACTTTGCTAGATAACCCCACTAAGCCACACACCCAACACCCCACAAAACCCCAAGACAAAACACACCACAATAAACCCATGTCACACCCTGGCCTGACCAAATAAATGAAGAAACACAAAATACTTCGACCAGGGCGTGACAATATCGTAACAAATAATGTGGAAGTTGAGCAAGTTGAGGTGATTAAAATGTTTGGAGTAACCCTGGATTGTAACTGTCATGGTGAAAAAATATTGGTACAACAGTAGCTAAGCTGGGGAGAAGTCTGTCCATAATAAAGTGCTGCTCTACCTTCTTAACATCACTATCAACAAGACAGGTCCTACAGGCCCCAGTTTTGTCGTACCTGGACTACTGTTCATTTGTGTGGTCATGTGCCACAAAAATGGACATAGGGAATTTATAATTGGCTCAGTACAGGGCAGCACGACTGGCCCTTGGATGTGAACGGAGAGCTGGTATTAATAATATATATATATCTCTCCTGGTGGAAAGTGGAGGAGAGATTGACTTCATCACTATTTGTATTTATGAGAGGTATTGACATGTTGAATGCACCGAGCTGTCTGTCTAAACTACTGGCACACAGCTCGGACATCCATGCATACCCCAGAAACATTGGCAGCAGCTAATGGGATTCCATAATAAATACAAAATACACACGCTCACACACACAATACATACATGTATGAATATGTACACACATGCACAGTCACACACAGACACACAAACTCACAAACACAAGGTTCTTGATTGCTGTTTTATCCCTTATTTCCCTACAGATAAACCTACAGAGGAGGATGCGGGTCACGGGTCTAATTACCCAGGGTGCAAAGCGCATCGGCAGCCCAGAGTACGTCAAGTCTTACAAAGTGGCCTCTAGTGATGATGGCAAGACCTGGAGGACAAACAAAGTCAAGGGCACAGACGAGGACATGGTGAGACACACACACACAGCAACTGGAGACCACACACCAAGTCAAGGGCAGAGTGGAGGACATGATGAGATTACTTTTTAATTAGCCAGCTCACTCCGGGTTCCTCTTCCTAGCACTTACCCCCCTCCACTTTTTATGACTTTTAGATTGCGTTTTATACTATTTGGGGATAAACGGCCACCAAATAGACTCCCCGACACTCTGTCATTTTTGACAGCGCACCATGTCCCATGTCCCGTCCTCCAACCAGCCATCCCCATTTTGACCCGTGCCACCAATGGATTGTGTATGTGTGCCATTCAGCGGGTGAATGGGCAAGACAAAAGTTTTAAGTGCCTTTGAACAGGGAACAGGGTATGGTAGTAGGTGCCAGGCGCACCAGTTGTTCATGCTGAACGGTTTCTTGTGTGTATTAAGAACTGTCCACCACCCAAGGACATGCAGCCAGCTTGACACTACTGTGGAAGCATTGGAGTCAACATGGGCCAGCATTCCTGTGGAACACCTTCGACAGCTTGTAGAGTCCATGCCCAACAAATTGAGGCAGTTCTGAGGACAAATGGGGGGTGCAACTCAATATTAGGAAGGTTTTCCTAATGTTTGTTATACTCAGTGTATGTATGTACAGTACCAGTCAAAAGTTTGGACACACCTACTCATCAAGGGTTTCTTTATTTTTACTATTTTCTACATTGTAGAATAATAGTGAAGACATCAAAATTATGAAATAACACATATGGAATCATGTAATAACCCAAAAATTGTTAAACAAATCCAAATATATTTTAGATTTTAGATTCTTCAAAGTAGCCACCCTTTGCCTTGATGACAGCTTTTGCACAATCTTGGCATTCTCTCAACCAGCTTCATGAGGAATGCTTTTCAAACAGTCTTGAAGGAGTTCCCACATATGCTGAATACTTGTTGGCTGCTTTTCCATCACTCTGCTGTCCAACTCATCCCAAACCATCTCAATTGGGTTGAGGTTGTGTGATTGTGGAGGTCAGGTCATCTGATGCAGCACTCCATCACTCTCCTTGGTCAAATAGACTTTACACAGCCTGGAGGTGTTTTGGGGTTCATTGTCCTGTTGAAAAACAATTGATTGTCCCACTAAGTGCAAACCAGATTGGATGGCATATCGCTGTAGAATGCTGTGGTAGCCATGCTGGTTTAGTGTGTTTGAATTCTAAATAAATCACCAACAGTGTCACCAGTATAACACCCCCACACCATCTCTCCTCCTCCATGCTTCACGGTGGAACCACACATGCGGAGATCATCTGTTCACCTACTCTGCGTCTCACAAATACACAGCGGTTGGAACCAAAAATCTCAAATGTTTTCCTTTGCGAGTGTTTCTTTTGATGTTGAGGTGTCTGTTACTCTGTGAAGCATTTATGTTGGCTACAATCTGAGGTGCAGTTAACTCTAATGAACTTATTCTCTGCAGCAGAGGTAATTCTGGGTATTCCTTTCCTGTGGCGGTCCTCATGAGAGCCAGTTTCATCATAGCGCTTGATGGTTTTTGCGACTGCACTTGAAGAAACTTTCAAAGTTCTTGAAATTTTACAGATTGACTGACCTTCATGTCTTAATATCGAAATGATGGACTGTTGTTTCTCTTTGCTTATTTGAGCTGTTCTTAACATAATAAGAACTTGTTCTTTTACTAAATAGGGCTATATTCTGTATACCACCTCTACCTTGTCACAACACAACTGATTGGCTCAAATGCATTAAGAAGGAGAAATTCCATAAATTATGTTTTAACAAGGCTCACCTGTTAATTGAAATGCATTCCAGGTGACTACCTCATGAAGCTGGTTGAGAAAATGCCAAGAGTGTGCAAAGCTGTCATCAAGGCAAAGTGTGGCTACTTTGAAGAATCTCAAATATAAAATACTGTATATTTTGATTTGTTTAACACTTTTTGATTATTACAAGATGCCATATGTGTTATTTAATAGTTTTAATGTCTTCGCTATTATTCCACCATGATGAAAATATTAAAAATAAAGAAAAACCCTGGAATGAGTAGTTGTCTCCAAACTTTTGACAGGTACTGTATACAGTTGAAGTGGGAGGTTTACATACACCTTAGCCAAATACATTTAAATTAAGTTTTTCACAATCCCTGACATTTAATCCTAGTTAAAATTCCCTGTTTTAGGTCAGTTAGGATCACCACTTTATTTTAAGAATGTGAAATGTCAGAAAAATTGTAGAGAGAATGATTTATTTCAGCTTTTATTTCTTTCATCACATTCTCAGTGGGTCAGAAGTTTACATACACTCAATTAGTATTTGGTAACATTGCCTTTAAATTGTTTAACTTGGGTTACACGTTTTGGGAAGCCTTCCACAAGCTTCCCACAAATAGTTGGGTGAATTTTGTCCCATTCCTCCCGACAGTGCTGGCGTAACTGAGTCAGGTTTGTAGGCCTCCTTGCACACGCTTTTTCAGTTCTGCCCACAAAATGTCTATAGGATTGAGGTCAGGGCTTCGTGATGGCCACCCCAATACCTTGACTTTGTTGTCCTTAAGCCATTTTGCCACAACTTTGGAATTATGCTTGGGGTCATTGTCCATTTGGAAGACACATTTGTGACCAAGCTTTAACTTCCTGACTGATGTCTTTGTTTCAATATATCCACACAATTTTCTTTCCTCGTGATGTCAACTGTCAACTTAGTGTATGTAAACTTCTTACCCACTGGATTGTGATACAGTGAATTATAAGTGAAATAATCTGTCTGTAAACAATTGTTGGAATAATTACTTGTGTCATGCACAAAGTAGATGCCCTAACCGACTTGCCAATACAATAGTTTGTTAACAAGACATTTGTGTAGTGGTTGAAAAACACATTTTAATGACTCCAACCTAAGTGTATGGAAACTTCCGACTTCAATTGTATATTCTGACAAAAATATAAACGCAACATGCAACAATTTCAAAGATTTTACTGAATTATAGTTCATATAAGGAGATCAGTTCATTGAAATGGTCACAGATATCTTTCAAAAATGAGCCTCACAACAGGGCTCAGGATCTCGTCAAAGTATTTCTTTGCATTCAAAATTGCCATCGATAAAATACAATTCTTTTCATTGTCGGTAACTTATAACTGCCTATACCATAACCCCACTGCCACCATGGGGCACTCTGTTCACAACACTGACATTGGCAAACACCATACCATAACCCCACTGCCACCATGGGGCACTCTGTTCACAACGCTGACATTGGCAAACACCATACCATAACCCCACTGCCACCATGGGGCTCTCTGTTCACAACGCTGACATTGGCAAACACCATACCATAACCCCACTGCCACCATGGGGCACTCTGTTCACAACGCTGACATTGGCAAACACCATACCATAACCCCACTGCCACCATGGGGCTCTCTGTTCACAACGCTGACATTGGCAAACACCATACCATAACCCCACTGCCACCATGGGGCACTCTGTTCACAACGCTGACATTGGCAAACACCATACCATAACCCCACTGCCACCATGGGGCACTCTGTTCACAACGCTGACATTGGCAAACACCATACCATAACCCCACTGCCACCATGGGGCACTCTGTTCACAACGCTGACATTGGCAAACACCATACCATAACCCCACTGCCACCATGGGGCACTCTGTTCACAACGCTGACATTGGCAAACACCATACCATAACCCCACTGCCACCATGGGGCACTCTGTTCACAACGCTGACATTGGCAAACACCATACCATAACCCCACTGCCACCATGGGGCACTCTGTTCACAACGCTGACATTGGCAAACACCATACCATAACCCCACTGCCACCATGGGGCACTCTGTTCACAACGCTGACATTGGCAAACACCATACCATAACCGCACTGCCACCATGGGGCACTCTGTTCACAACGCTGACATTGGCAAACACCATACCATAACCCCACTGCCACCATGGGGCACTCTGTTCACAACGCTGACATTGGCAAACACCATACCATAACCCCACTGCCACCATGGGGCACTCTGTTCACAACGCTGACATTGGCAAACACCATACCATAACCCCACTGCCACCATGGGGCACTCTGTTCACAACGCTGACATTGGCAAACACCATACCATAACCCCACTGCCACCATGGGGCACTCTGTTCACAACGCTGACATTGGCAAACACCATACCATAACCCCACTGCCACCATGGGGCTCTCTCTGTTCACAACGCTGACATTGGCAAACACCATACCATAACCCCACTGCCACCATGGGGCACTCTGTTCACAACGCTGACATTGGCAAACACCATACCATAACCCCACTGCCACCATGGGGCACTCTGTTCTACAACGCTGACATTGGCAAACACCATACCATAACCCCACTGCCACCATGGGGCACTCTGTTCACAACGCTGACATTGGCAAACACCATACCATAACCCCACTGCCACCATGGGGCTCTCTGTTCACAACGCTGACATTGGCAAACACCATACCATAACCCCACTGCCACCATGGGGCACTCTGTTCACAACGCTGACATTGGCAAACACCATACCATAACCCCACTGCCACCATGGGGCTCTCTGTTCACAACGCTGACATTGGCAAACACCATACCATAACCCCACTGCCACCATGGGGCTCTCTGTTCACAACGCTGACATTGGCAAACACCATACCATAACCCCACTGCCACCATGGGGCACTCTGTTCACAACGCTGACATTGGCAAACACCATACCTTAACCCCACTGCCACCATGGGGCACTCTGTTCACAACGCTGACATTGGCAAACACCATACCATAACCCCACTGCCACCATGGGGCACTCTGTTCACAATGCTGACATTGGCAAACACCATACCATAACCCCACCTCCACCATGGGGCACTCTGTTCACAACGCTGACATTGGCAAACACCATACCATAACCCCACTGCCACCATGGGGCACACTGTTCACAACGCTGACATTGGCAAACACCATACCATAACCCCACTGCCACCATGGGGCACTCTGTTCACAACGCTGACATTGGCAAACACCATACCATAACCCCACTGCCACCATGGGGCACTCTGTTCACAACGCTGACATTGGCAAACACCATACCATAACCCCACTGCCACCATGGGGCACTCTGTTCACAACGCTGACATTGGCAAACACCATACCATAACCCCACTGCCACCATGGGGCACTCTGTTCACAACGCTGACATTGGCAAACACCATACCATAACCCCACTGCCACCATGGGGCACTCTGTTCACAACGCTGACATTGGCAAACACCATACCATAACCCCACTGCCACCATGGGGCACTCTGTTCACAACGCTGACATTGGCAAACACCATACCATAACCCCACTGCCACCATGGGGCACTCTGTTCACAACGCTGACATTGGCAAACACCATACCATAACCCCACTGCCACCATGGGGCACTCTGTTCACAACGCTGACATTGGCAAACACCATACCATAACCCCACTGCCACCATGGGGCACTCTGTTCACAACGCTGACATTGGCAAACACCATACCATAACCCCACTGCCACCATGGGGCACTCTGTTCACAACGCTGACATTGGCAAACACCATACCATAACCCCACTGCCACCATGGGGCACTCTGTTCACAACGCTGACATTGGCAAACACCATACCATAACCCCACTGCCACCATGGGGCTCTCTGTTCACAACGCTGACATTGGCAAACACCATACCATAACCCCACCCCCACCATGGGGCACTCTGTTCACAACGCTGACATTGGCAAACACCATACCATAACCCCACTGCCACCATGGGGCTCTCTGTTCACAACGCTGACATTGGCAAACACCATACCATAACCCCACTGCCACCATGGGGCTCTCTGTTCACAACGCTGACATTGGCAAACTGCTTTCCCAAACGACATCATAAACTTGTTCTGCGGTTGTAAGGCCGGTTGGACGTACTGTTAAATTATCTATAACAATGCTGGAGGTGGTATATGGTAGATAAATTAGCATTAAATTATCTGGCAACAGCTCTGGTGGACATTCCTGCGATCAGCATGCCAATTGCATGCTCCCTCAAAACTTGAGACATCTGTGGTATTGTGTTCTATGACAAAACTGCACATTTTCGAGTGGCCTTTTATTGTCCCCAGAACAAGGTGCACCTGTGTCATGATCATGCTGTTTAATCAGCTTCTTGATATGCCACAGCTGTCAGGGGGATGATTATCTTGGCAAAGGATAAACACTCACTAACAGGAAGTAAACAGATGTGTGCACAAAATCTGAGAGAAATAAGCTTTTGTGCGTATGGAGAATTTCTGGTATATTTTATTTCAGCTCATGAAATATGGGACCAACACTTTACATGTTGCGTTTATATTTTTGTTTAATATACAGTATATAGGTGTTACTCTAACAACTGTAAGATTAATGAGGCATGCAGAACACCGGGATGAGAGGCTAAACTCAAAACCCTGTTGTTCATTTTCTTGCCTGAGATCTTTGAGTCTGACTGTGAGTGTGCTAGCCAGAGAGTAGACGGATGTTCTGACCCAGAGGGACCCCCCTTTTGAGGGCACCTCTGTGCAATGCTGACCTGAATTCATCCAGAGAGAGCTGTATTCCTTAACACACACACACACACACTCAAACATACATACCTGAGAGGGTCCTGTGAAACACTATGTTAGTTCATTTGGGGATAGCACTGTAAAACAGTCTATATGGTATGGCAAGGTAATTGGTCCACTAATTCAAAACACATCGTGTGCTTACAAATTACCTGCTTAAATCGTGCAATTAAAAAAAATATTTTCCAGTAATTTGAGCTCATTGAATGGCAGAAATTTGTTGCGTTTCGAGTAGACACTAAGAGACCGTGTGAGAGACAATTTGCTTCCCCCTTCCTATTCCTTTTAACCCCTCTTCTGTCGTATAATTTCCCTCCTCAGATATTCCGTGGAAATGTGGAAAACAACGCTCCCTCTGCCAACTCCTTCACCCCTCCCATTGAGGCTCAGTACGTGCGCATCTACCCCCAGGTCTGTAGGAGACACTGCACCCTGCGCATGGAGCTGCTCGGCTGTGAGCTCACAGGTAATAATTCATGACTAATGGTTTGCACAGGTGTCGCACCACCTAGGTGCGGGTAGAAGTTCCCCTTCTTGTAAGAACAGGAAAGTTCTGCATTTCTCAAGAAATACAATAGGGGGCGCCATTGAGTATTGACAAATCGTATTTCTTTGGAAGTATTGTTATGGAGTTTGCAGTTCTAGAAAGGACTGTTTCCACTAACTAGTTTGTTTCTACAGGCTGCTCTGAGCCCATGGGGATGAAGTCTGGCCACATCCAGGACTACCAGATCACAGCATCCAGCCTCTTCAGAACACTCAACATGGACATGTTCACCTGGGAACCCAGCAAGGCCCGTCTGGACAAACAGGGAAAGGTCAATGCCTGGACTTCTGGACGCAGTGACCAGTCCCAGTGGCTTCAGGTAGGAGGCTACCCCCCTGCTTCCCATCTAAGGAAACATAGGAACTGGAGTTTCTCCTGGCCACATAATCTGACCAGGAAAAACAGAGGATCGTAGGAATAGCCTAGTCACATGGTCAGGTTAAATGAATTAGTTATTTTTCAGCAGAAACTTGCATAAAGGAACTTATACTATATGCATTCAGAACATGTGGCTTATATGGGAAACATACTTCAAGTTTATTTTGCAAGCATCATACATCTACTAATTTAACCACCAGAACCTCATAACTCCAACTATTCCTAATTCTACTACCTTTTCTATAACTACTCCTGAATGCAACACCGGCCACGCCTGCACTGTGCTTGCGAATCTGTCCTCTTGTCCTCTTACCTTTAGCTGCAGCCCAGTACGTGCTTTAAGGTGACTGATTGTCTCAGACGACCCAGCCGGGGCCTTAAGCAAAGACGCATCCCTCAACGGACGCTTATAGTTTGTCCTCCCAGGAACTTGAGAAGTATCTCGTTACCAAAAAGTGTGAGAGAATGACTTAGAGAGTATATGAGAAGATTTTGTCTAGAATAACAGTTGGGAACAGAGCAGGTCACATCTGTTTGGAATCATCGGGACTTAGCCAGATGTGAATGTGCATCAGTGTTTCAAAACAACCATAAATATAGTCCAGATGCAGGATCTTAGTTTGATCATCCTGTTGCAGGAGAACTTTAGTGCAATGCAGGAAATGTGTAACTTGTAATGTACTTGAGGTAAAAAAAGGCTTCTGAAGTTTTTAATTCCCACTTTGGGATTTCAAACTTGATGCTCCCTTAAGAAAATGTGTCAATCCCTACAAAAATGTCCATGAATGTCCTGTTGCTGCAGGATTATTTTCATGCTGTAACAAACTGCAGGATTATTTTCATGCTGTAACAAACTGACTCAAATTAAGATTCTACATCTGTGCGTCCTTATTGTTTATTGCAGTGTCCGCAGTTGACTTAAGATGCTGAGAAGTTCCAGGGAAGGAGATTAAACCTTCTCCCTACAGGCTGCACTGGTTCCAACATGAATTAAACTATCCTGGCATTACAAAAGCTCTGTTATAAAACGTTGCTCGTTATGACACTGTCACCTGACCTGACAAGGACAAAACTCTGGATTCTAGTAGCCTAAGTAACATGTCCAGACTAGGGCCCGGAGTTTTCTAGCTGGTTAAGTGACATGGTGAAGAAAACACCTGGCCCTAGACATACTGCAGTAAAAATACAGGAATATTTTGTTTTCTAGAACAGTAAAATAAAGGGCATAGCATTTGTGTCTGATGGTCATCTCTGGAATCGGTTGTTCCCTGGCCTTTCTGTCGTCTCCTACCTCTCTGATAGTCCGTTAGAGCTTAGCGGTGACATAAACAGTGCCCCGCAGTAGTGCCCCCTTGTCTAGCCATAATTAGATTGGCTGAGCCTAGAGTGAGATATGTTTTTATCACAGCAATGGCCTTCTAAGAAGGAAAAGGCCAGGCTGTGCAGTTAGACTAGCTCCAGACAGGCCATGAAGCTCAGTTGAATTGATTGCTGTGGATAGAGGGAAACTCGTGGTTTGATATTACATGCTGTGCCTACAGGAGGAGGGAGAGGCTATGAAGCCAGCTGTTAAATCAATGGCTTCCTCCAACGACAAGGATACATGGCGATACCCACTTCTCCTCACACCTTCTAGACCTGTGGCAAGGAAAAATAAATAGAAGCATTGATGTTTTCACCTCACATTAGTGTGTTTGTCACAGGAAGTATTGATGTTCATATGGTAATGCGCGGATGTGTTTGTTTATGTGTAGTGTATGGATACGTGGGATGTGTATGAATGGATATATTCTACATATGAATGTCGGTGACTCTACTCACAGTTCAATATCTTCTCCGCACCAGTTGCCATGGTGAATAATTGATTACCAGTGACATTACTGGATGACTTTACACTTGATAGATGAATGGAATTAATCACACTTAGTGACAAATTAAGTATTCTAATTAATCAAGACAACTGCAGTAGAGCAGCAGCAAAAAAATCCTTTACAGAGTGCAAACACGCCAGACTAGATCGGGCCATGGAAGAGAATGAACCCGCTCTCATCTGACTAACGAACCAGTCACCTTAATGAAATGTTGATATTGTCACATATGTATCTTTATCTTGAGGAGACCAAACAAACTTTGTGCATGATAAGGGTGAGACATACTTTCGTTATGACTTTCATGATTTTTTTCTGAGACCCACCTGCTGACACCCCCATCTCCAGTGCCTGCATCACTCTCCGCCATATGGCCTCAAACTGCACCATTTTGTTTCTCTCCATTGCTCACGCACTTTCAACATTTTGCGCCCTTGTTATCATTGAAGGATTAGTTGAGTTCCAGTTTTTAAGTATACATTTTTAAAGATGATTGATGAGAAAAGTATTGTCCAACCAATCGGGTATCTCACTGCGCCCTCATATGCCGTGTCTTGAAATATGCAGATAGACAGATTAAAAGTACATTTACATTGTAATAATTCCCACTTTAAATGACATTCAGCTTATAAATGCTTCATAGAGCCTTCATAATGCCTTCAAAAGCACTACAAAAATGTGTTACAAGCAGCTATAACCATATGTCATGCTTTATAAAGGGTTCATAAATGTGGCATAACTGTGTGACATAATCACCTATGTCAAATGTGACATAACCCACTAGGGTGAATATGATATAAACATGTGCAGTAAAAAGACAGGAATATTTTGTAACGGGTGACAACATTTGCTGATAAGCACTAAAGTGATGTCATGTTTCTTTTTTTAACCTTTATTTTACCAGGCAAGTCAGTTAAGAACAAATTCTTATTTTCAATGACGGCCTAGGAACAGTGGGTTAACTGCCTGTTCAGGGGCAGAACGACAGATTTTGTACCTTGTCAGCTCGGGGATTTGAACTTGCAACCTTTCGGTTACTAGTCCAAAGCTCTATCCACTAGGGTACCCTGCCGCCCCATTACACCGCGTCTCTTTCCCAGACACTTCGTATGTGGAAGGTCTAGTGGACCAAAGCATCAAACTTGGCCATCAGTTAATTTTAAGAAGATAAATTGTGGAAATGGGCATGGTTTAGCCATTATTATGAGTTTTTGACTGTGTTAAATAGTGACGATTATAAATAATTTACTCAGTAAGGTCACTCCCATAGAATTCTATGGTCACTCCCACAAAGGCCAACTTTGAATGGTTGATATCCCAGGATTATACTCTATGTGCTGTGTGTGCAGTAGCCTAGGGACGACGTTACTCGAAGAAACTCTTACCTTGATGAAAGCGCCCAACCTAAAGAAATTGAAAGTGTCTTTCTTCTGGAACCAAGTTACATGTTCCTCAGTACACATACATGCACACACACAAGAAAATACCCATACAGTGCGGTGCTGGGCATATTCACCCACTCCCCCGATGAAATATCAGCCACAAAATGTTGTCACCATTGTAACAGGTTGTAATCAAGTCCTGGTCTCCGGCATGGGAACAGAAGATGAATACCTGGTGTGGTAGTCTCAGGTTGGACTACTCCAAATCGTCTTGGTTCTGACACACGCACACAAACGCAAGCTTTGCAGGTCCATCAAATCATTTAAATACCTCTCACACCCTACAGTAACCTGTAGATCATGAGACAACCTTCTTAAATCAACAGAACGTTAATAACCTATCTATTTACACGTTATGTAGTGTCCTGTAATACTTAGATTGAAGTGAGACACCTTCGGTCATTCATAACACATCCGTGAAGACTATATTGCATGATGCTGTACTTAATTTAAATTCAAACACTTTTGGTCACTTATAACACATACATAAATGCCTTGTACCATATGACTCTGTACTTATTATAAGGTCAGACACCTTTGGTCATTCATAACTCATATATAAACGCTCAATGATTTCAACACAAATGTAATAACACTTAGGGAATTATCACTAACAGCTCAAACAAATAAACATTAAAAACATTGTCAAACCATACATTTCCTTTTATTTGTACATTTTTTAAGCAATACAAATACATCTACGAGTTTCAAAATGTTCAGCAATGCAGTTTCATTGAACATTACACAGGGCTGTGAATAGTTTAGCTTGTCCCTAAGCTGGTGGACGTATGGTAATTGGCTTTCTTCCTGCTACAGTTACTGCATGTTGGCTCCAACATTAAAAGTAACAACAAAGAAAGTTAGCAGGTCTGTTAGGAAATGCCTTTGTCACAACATCAGGATAAGGGAATTCCTGTGCTTCACTAGAAACTCGAAATGGGAAGATGGGAAACTCCATTCAAATCATATTATTATATTCCTCTTTTGTGGTATCTAGGGGATTTGTATTTAGCTGAGCCTGCTAGCTAGCTAATTTTCGGATAGCTAATAATTGTTGTGAAGTCACTGAACTTATTTTTTTTAAATGATTGAGGTAGCTACAGTAATCTAACTCAACACTTAACTACTACAAACTAATTTAAATTACAATAAATAAAGGGTACAATAAATAACTTGTTTTTCACTGTCCAGTGGCAGCACAAATGGGCATTTTACTTTACTCCACCGATTCCATTGGGGACCGATTCACATCTTATGTGCGCTTACTGCACTACAGAAACCCGCTAACCAAACAACAGTGCAGGGCATGTTCACTGGATTAAAGGGCAACTACACTCAAAATACAAATTTCTTCGATTTTTACAAGACCTCAAAAGTCATCCACTGATGTGGTTTAAACATCTACCGCACCTGCTTTTAAAAGGCCCTACCAACATTTCTTGCCATGAATGACTCCACTTTAGAGTGTGTGTAATCCTGCAGCACAGCATTTTGGGGGAAGGACTATGCAGCCAAGAGTTAAAGTGGTTCGGCCATCCTAGAAATGTTGTAGTGAAATATAATATATCAAATTCAGCAGATGCTTTTATCCAAAGCGAGTAACAGTCATGTGTAAATACATTTTTACTTATGGGTGGTTCTGGGAATCGAATCCAATATCCTGGCTTTGCAATGCTCTTTGTGAAGCCTCAATTTAATATTATTTATAAAGCCTTTATTAAGTGGTGCTTATGCCACCCTTTATAAAGTACAGGTTTATGTCAGCAGAATTCCAGCAGCAGACCACCCTGCATCCCACTGATGACTTGCTTCTAAGACAAGGTCCTGAATGGGACTTGCTTCTGAAGCAGACCACCCTGCATCCCACTGATGACTTGCTTCTGAAGCTAAGCATGGTTGGTCCTGGATGGGAGACCACCCTGCATCCCACTGATGACTTGCTTCTGAAGCTAAGCATGGTTGGTCCTGGATGGGAGACCACCCTGCATCCCACTGATGACTTGCTTCTGAAGCTAAGCAGGGTTGGTCCTGGATGGGAGACCACCCTGCATCCCACTGATGACTTGCTTCTGAAGCTAAGCAGGGTTGGTCCTGGATGGGAGACCACCCTGCATCCCACTGATGACTTGCTTCTGAAGCTAAGCATGGTTGGTCCTGGATGGGAGACCAGATGATGCTGTAAGTGGTGTTGGAGGGCCAAAAGGAGGCACCCTTTCCTCTTGTTAAAAAAATATCCCACTGCCCCAGCACAGTGATTGGGGACATTGCCCTGTGCAGGGTGCCGTCTTTTGGATGGGACGTTAAACGGGTGTCCTGACTCTCTGTGGTTACTAAAGATCCCATGGCACTTATTGTATGGGTAGTGGTGTGAACTGCAGTGTCCTGGCTTAATTCCCAAACTGGCCCACATACCATAACGGTCACCTAATCATCCCCAGTTTACAATTGGCTCATTCCTCTCCCCTGTAACTATTCCCCAGGTCATTGCTGTAAATTTGAATGTGTTCTCAGTCCACTTACCTGGTAAAATCTGGGTTAAATAATGAATACATTTTTTACATAGTGGGTTATGGCACATTTGACATTGGTGTTTATGCCACATTTATGAACCCTTTATCAAGCATGACAAATGGTTATAGAAGATTTGTAACACATTTATGTAGTGTTTATGAAGTCTTTATGAATCCTTTATAAGCTGCATGTCATTTAAATCGGGACCCAACTGGTCTAACTCCACCCATAATCTTTGGGATTTATAGCATTCCCAGAAGACGTGGATTATTGAGTCATTGTAAGTTTTACACTTAAGACATGACTCGGTGTTGTGCTGTAGAATTTGTGAATTGTGTATCTTGTATAATACATTCTATACATTAGTTTGTACTGGATTAAGTGTACATTTTCGTTAACTGTAATTTTGTTAGTTGCAGAACCAGTCAACATTTTGGACACACCTACTCATCCCAGGGTTTCTCTTTTATTTGACTATTTTCTACATTGTAGAATAATAGTGAAGACATCAAAACTATGAAATAACACACATGGAATCATGTAGTATCCAAAAAAGTGTTAAACAAATCAAAATATATTTGATATTTGATATTCTTCAAAGGAGCAACCCTTTGCCTTGATGACAGCTTTGCACTGTCTTGGCATTATCTCAACCAGCTTCATGAGGTAGTCAACTGGAATGCATTTTAATAATTAGGTGTGCCTTGTTAAAAATTAATTTGTGGAATGTATTTCCTTCTTAATGCATTTGAGCCAATCAGTTGTGTTGTGACAAGGTAGAGGTGGTATCTTGAAGATAGCCCTATTTGGTAAAAGACCAAGTTCTTATTATGGCAAGAACAGCTCAAATAAGCAAAGAGAAATGACAGTCCATCATTACTTTAAGACATGAAGGTCAGAAAATGTTGAGAACTTGGAAAGTTTCTTCAAGTGCAGTCGCAAAAACCATCAAGCTCTATGACGAAACTGGCTCTCATGAGGACCACCACAGAAAAGGAAGACCCAGAGTTACCGCTGCTGCAGAGGATAAGTTCATTTGCAGCCCAAATAAATGCTTCACAGAGTTCAAGTAACAGACACATCTCAACATCAACTGTTCAGAGGAGACTGCATGAATCAGGCCTTCATTGTTGAATGTCTGCAAAGAAACCACTACCAAAGGACATCAACAAGAAGAAGAGGCTTGCTTGGGCCAAGAAACACAAGCAATGAACATTAGGCCGGTGGAAATCTGTCCTTTGGTCTGATGAGTCCAAATGTGAGATGTTTGGTTCCAACCGCTGTGTCTTTGTGAGACACAGAGTAGGTGAATGGATGATCTCCACCATGAAGAATGGAGTAGGAGGTGTGAATATGTGGGGGTGCTTTGTTGGTGACACTCTTAATTTATTTTGTATTCAAGGCACACTTAACCAGAATAGCTGCCACAGCATTCTGCAGCGATACGCCATCCCATCTGGTTTGCGCTTAGTGGGACTTCAATTTGTTTTTCAATAGGACAATGACCCATCACACCTTCAGGCTGTGTAAGAGCTATTTGACCAAGAAGGAGAGTGATGGAGTTCTGCATCAGATGACCTGGCCTCCACAATCACCCGACCTCAACCCAATCAACCCAATTGGACCGCAGAGCAAAGGAAAGCAGCCAACAAGTGCTCAGCATACGTGGGAACTCTGTTGGAAAAGCATTCCAGGTGAAGCTGGTTGAGAGGATGTCACGATTGTGCAAAGCTGTCATTAAGGCAAAAGGTGGCTTCTTTGAAGAATATATATTTATATATATTATATATATATATATATAAATATATTTTGATTTGTTTAACACTTGTTTGGTTGCTACATGATTCCAAATGTGTTATTTCATATTTTTTGATGTCTTCACTATTATTCTACATTGTAGAAAATAGTAAAAAATAAAGAAAAACCCTGGAATGAGTAGGTGTGTCCAGACTTTTGACTGGTACTGTATGTTCTAACATCCTCCATCTTGTAACAACATCAGTTATTTGTAAGCCTTTCTTCCAAAAGTAAGACAGTCAGTTGGATAGGCTCTCTGCAAGGTTTTGTTTAACTTACCTATCATATGAATATCCTTTTCTGACTCAAATAGGATTCACTCAAGATTGCTCTGATGTCCAAAATATTTCAAATAAAAAAATTGTGATTTGAAACTTTTAAATTGGTTGTATTTGAAAATATCTACATTGGTCAGCCCAAAACTGCTTTTTAATTCTCTCATGGAAATACATGTATTTCCTATTATCAAGTAATTTAAGGTTTCTATGGCCTTAGTTTAACATGTGGAACCATTTTTCAGTGCATTCTGAAAAGCTATCCAAGGATTATGCCATCGGGTTATGCTTTTGGTGAGTGATATTGGTTATTGCAGAATCTTACATTTTCTTCCATATTGTTGTAGCGTTCTTAACTTTGAAAGTTGTTATTGTTCTCAGATTCACCCTTTGAAAATAGACGCGTAAAAGATTAATCCTTTGAAAATAGACACGTAAAAGTATTCTTTGACTTTCATTAGCCCTTCAAGTAGCTGAGTCAGCTGTAGCCGGGTACATCCCAGGGACCCCCTATCAGGGAAACCGGCGACCCAGGGACCCCATCATACGTTAGCAAAGATGAGATTTTTTTGTCTTATCATTAGATGAATGATAATAAGGGCCCAGGGTACTAGAGGTGCTCTCTGTACTGGAGATGGAGGCACAGCCATAGAAGCCCAGAGAGCTAGAGGTGTCCTCTGGCAAAGCCATAGAGGTGGTGGCTCTCCTTTCCTTTAGCAACTGCTCCAACTAAAGTATACTGGCAGCTTGCTTCTACATCATTTTAAACAAGCTTTCTTGGGAATAAACTTCCCCTGACTCATAGACGTCAATGTCTAGTTCCTCATCTGGAGCAGCTACTATTCTGAAAGAGACTTGAGGAATGCTGGGGAGAAGTGAGCTGACATCTGCCGTGATGGTCCAGTGTGTTATTCCCTCGAAGGGTTCTCAGAGATGGGTTATGGTGCTGGCTTCTCCTTAGAACCAGAGGGTCAGGACTCTGTATGGCAGATGGATGTGGCTTTGGGGCTGCTGTGCAGGGTTGGGTTCAGCCTACCAATGACTTCTTCTGCTCTCCTCTCTGTTGTTTGAACTCAACCTCTTCCAGGTCACACTCCGCCTGTTTCACAGTCAGATACTGCTGAAATTGTTGTTCCACCCCTTCCAATGTAGATGGGACATGATAATGGTGAGGGAGGAGGATAGCATCCTGTGAAGCATAGAGATCAAACTAATTTAGCATACAAGCATTTGAATCTTTTGAAGTTCAGTTGGAAAACATACAAGTACTTCCATGATTAGAAAAAGAAAGCAGCTTTAAAAAACAAAACAGAAACAATCAACATTGTAAATAATATCTCTTAACATTTCGATCTGTTGCACTATGTGGTGTGAGTATTCTGCGTACCATTCCTCTTTCCCTCTGAAAGACAGCTGGAAAAATCTAAGTAAATAAATATTTCTAATGTATCAGACAAACTAAAATATACCCTGAGTATACCAAACATTAGGAACAAGTTCCTAATATTGAGTGGCACCACCCTTTTGCCTTCAGAACTGCCGCAATTCATCAGGGCATGGACTGCAAGGTGTGGCAAGCATTCCAAAGGGATGCTAGCCCATGTTGACTCCAGTGTTTCCCACAGTTGCGTCAAGTAGGCTGGATGTCCTTTGCGTGGTGGACCATTTTTTATACATGGGAAACTGTTGAGCGTGAAAAACCCAGCAATGTTGCAGTTCTTGACACACTCACACCGGTGTGCCTGGCACCTACTACCATACCCCATTAAAAGGGACTTAAATCGTTTGTCTTGCCCATTCACCCTCCGAATGGTACACATGCACAATCCATGTCTCAATTGTCACAAGGCTTAAAAATCATTATTTAAACTGTCTCCTCCCCTTCATCAACACTGCTTGAAGTGGATTTAACAGGTGACATCAATAAGGGATCATATCTTTCACCTGGACTCACCTGGTCAGCCTATGTCATGGAAAGAGCAGGTGTTCCTAATGTTTTGTACATTCAGTGTATATAGAAGTGCATTGCTACTTTTTTAAAGTTGTGTAATTTCAAAAACAATGCATACCGCTCTCTTGGTGGATGTCTTTATCTTGACTTGATCAAGAACTTCTCTTTGCTGATTAAGATCATATCTGAGTAAAAACTCTTCCACCAGCTTCTCTATCTGTTCAAACAGATCATCTGGATCCTCAACAGTGGCAGATGATGTGGCCGATCTTCTGGCAGGTCTGCTAACAGATCTTTGTTTCGTAGTGCAGTCAAAAGGGTGGACCAGAGAGTAGTGAAGTCCTCCTCAGGCAGTGGACAAAGACAGTAGCAGTAGCACTGGTAGTGTCAGGCTCTTGTAATGAAATTATCCTGAGCTGTGCTGTTTTATGGGTTAAGTTCCTGCCTTGCCCATAAACGGTGTTAGGGATGTGGCTGCAAGTGACCCCTGGTTTGCATATGAACAGATTAACCTGAAGAATTAATCACTAATGAGCTCATTATCCACTGTACTGGTTGAATCAACTTTGTTTCCACCTTGTTTTCAACCCAAAACATCAATGTGATGACATTGAATCAACATGGGAAACGGATTGGATTTACAAAAAGTAATTTTTGTTGTTGATTTCACATTGAATTCACATTAGTTGACAACTCAACCAAATGTAAATCAAAACTAGACATTGACGTTTCTACCCAGCGGGTAGCCATCACAACAGAATAGCCATCACAACAGAATGTCCATGCATAGGATGAGTATTAATGTCCCATTAACCCTACTGCTGTGGCTGTAGTGAGAGACTGCACTCTGAACATATTATATTAGAAGTTATGGAGTGTGTCCTACACTTTGAGACAGTACATTGGTAGCACACAACACTTTGGGGAGAGTAAAATATGGTCAGCTGTCTTGATTTATTTCCCCAAAGAAAGCCATGGCCTTGACCTTAAACATTACAACAAACCTTAAACATGACAAAAAAAGGATGTAGTCCCAGAGACAGACATTAGGGCTGTTGACAATAGGGTTCCTAGAGCTATGAACATGAACAGAATAACAGTATGGTCATTACGGCATGGAGAGTTTAACTGAGATAGTGATGAGCCTCGTATTGATGTATTTCGTTCACATGGCTGAAAGATCAATACGGCCTGTGAACAATCAATCTTAGTGTCAAGGCTGGACGCTTTGGGTTATCTAAGCTCCCATAAACTAATGCAGACAAGTTTCTCTTTGTTCAAACCCCATGGCTTCCTTGCTCTCGTCTTGGATGTATGTCTTCAATACAGAGATGCCGAGCTTTCCTCTTACGTTTGCCTCCAAGTTTGTTCAAGTGATAATGCCTTCGAAGCCGATGTTTGAAGGATATTGGCATGGGAGTTTGTTAGGCCCGAGACGGCTTCGAGGGCAGTAAACACCGGCTTCAAGGGCATTATCACTTTTATACAATGGGTTACCAACATATTCAAATGATGATTGACATATTTTCAATAAAAACATTATTTTGATGACTTTATTCACACTATTACATCCTTCCACAAGATATAGTCCGAAACAAATCTAGGGTTGCTACCCAAGACGTCTGGTCATTCGTTCTATTGGTTCAGTTGCCAGAGACGCGACGCAGTCGTTCAGTCTTTTTGTTCTGTATCTATGGACAGTCGTTCGTTCTAAATGTCCCATTGCCATACTGGCTGGCAACATTCTTATCCCATGCTTGCTAGCTAGCCAACTACTGCTTACTTACAGTCATGTCAAACAGTACAGACAAAATAACAACAGTAGCTGCATTTGTTTAAGCTGTTTTCTAGTGACATTTATTTCGATACATCCATAACAATGAGCTAATGAGGCACAATTTCACCTGGTGTAAAAAAATATGCTCCCTCATTAGGACACTGTTGTTCAGAGGAGCTAGCCAACAACACAGCTAACACAATCACTTCAAACTGAAGGTGGAAAGACTGCAAACTAGCTGCACTTCATTTCGTTTGACCTTTTTTCAATTGATATTTCTTTGTATATATGCATAAAAATGATATCAGCTGATTCATGATTTCGACTGGCTGAGAAACGCTGCTTGCCCCTCTTTCTCTCGTCCCGACTCCCGACCCCTAGAGGTTCATTAGTATGGGACGGTTCTTAATATTGAAGCAATGTTGCTAATGTCGAAGACACAGACAGTAAGGTTTATACAAATCTCTGCGGTTGAAAACTAAATGTTAGTTAGTCTAAAAGCAATGTGAGATAATGTCTAGATGCTTTTGATTGTGGAGATGAAGTTTATAACTTACCTGCCTTGGCTGATGCGACAGTGGATTGCGCAGTCAGATGGAACAGAGTAAATAGGCATTTTAATGTCATAGATTTAGCTGGTGGTAACTTGTGGAATAGACACCTTCTGGAATGCGCTATTAACCAAACAGTATTCAGGATTAGACCCACCGTTGTATAATTCTGCACATCCACCATTAACTACACTCAAAATTACTGAGCCAGGTGAAAGTCTGACAGGCAGACCTCTGCAAAACCTGACGATGAGAACCATGGGTCTCTTCTCCCTGTGAGACATTCTCGCCGGTCTGACTTAGTTTCTTTCAGACCAGTTGTTATCCTAATTATGGCTTTAAATTGCTTCTCCATGTTTTCCTTTTTCCTTTCTTGCCTGCCTTGCCTACCATATTGGTTTTCCTGTAGAAGACCCTCAGTATTCTAGTTGGATCTGTCTGGTGTGCTTTTACAGAGAGTACAGAGCTACAGCACTTTTCTGTCCATATCTCATAGGGGGGTACGGAGTGGCATTAGACGGGTTGTTGGCCTGTAGAAGATAAACTAACAATAAGATATACATGTTTTGTTTGTCTTTTCTGTTCTGGTTAAAGTCCTAAACTTTATTTTTTTATTCCAGCTCAATGTTGTATGGTATTATCAATCAGCTCAATGTTGTATGGTATTATCAATCAGCTCAATGTTGTATGGTATTATGAATCAGCTCAATGTTGTATGGTATTATCAATCAGCTCAATGTTGTATGGTATTATCAATCAGCTCAATGTTGTATGGTATTATCAATCAGCTCAATGTTGTATGGTATTATCAATCAGCTCAATGTTGTATGGTATTATCAATCAGCTCAATGTTGTATGGTATTATCAATCAGCTCAATGTTGTATGGTATTATCAATCAGCTCAATGTTGTATGGTATTATCAATCAGCTCAATGTTGTATGGTATTATCAATCAGCTCAATGTTGTATGGTATTATCAATCAGCTCAATGTTGTATGGTATTATCAATCAGCTCAATGTTGTATGGTATTATCAATCAGCTCAATGTTGTATGGTATTATCAATCAGCTCAATGTTGTATGGTATTATCAATCAGCTCAATGTTGTATGGTATTATCAATCAGCTCAATGTTGTATGGTATTATCAATCAGCTCAATGTTGTATGGTATTATCAATCAGCTCAATGTTGTATGGTATTATCAATCAGCTCAATGTTGTATGGTATTATCAATCAGCTCAATGTTGTATGGTATTATCAATCAGCTCAATGTTGTATGGTATTATCAATCAGCTCAATGTTGTATGGTATTATCAATCAGCTCAATGTTGTATGGTATTATCAATCAGCTCAATGTTGTATGGTATTATCAATCAGCTCAATGTTGTATGCTCAATGTTGTATGGTATTATCAATCAGCTCAATGTTGTATGGTATTATCAATCAGCTCAATGTTGTATGGTATTATCAATCAGCTCAATGTTGTATGGTATTATCAATCAGCTCAATGTTGTATGGTATTATCAATCAGCTCAATGTTGTGTGGTATTATCAATCAGCTCAATGTTGTATGGTATTATCAATCAGCTCAATGTTGTATGGTATTATCAATCAGCTCAATGTTGTATGGTATTATCAATCAGCTCAATGTTGTATGGTATTATCAATCAGCTCAATGTTGTATGGTATTATCAATTAGCTCAATGTTGTATGGTATTATCAATCAGCTCAATGTTGTATGGTATTATCAATCAGCTCAATGTTGTATGGTATTATCAATCAGCTCAATGTTGTATGGTATTATCAATCAGCTCAGAAGCATTTTATTTTATTTGTTACACCATGTTTATCAGATACAGAATATATGTTCCATAAAAGTTTGGTACTGAATTGAAAGTGTTAAGTTGTCAAGCACATCTCCCTATGACTATGACTAGTGTGACAGGCTTCTTCTCAATTCTGTTGTATAACTGAAACAAACAAAGAGAGAATTGAGTGATGTCCACCAAAATGTATTTTGAAATATTGTGCTCAAATAAGAGAGACGGCCTTTGCCATCAAATCATGTTTTTATGACAGATTTTTCACAAAGAAAGTGAGATATTGTCAAAAGAGACTTTTATTCGATAGGTTGTTTGAAAAATAAATGTTGTCTAGATTTTTCACAAACAAAGTTAGATTTTATCAATAGAGCTTTTAATCTAATTATTGCCTTTATAGACTGAGTGAAAAATACATTCTCTAAGCGTTGTCTTCGCTGGCAATGCTTTTTCCTGGCAATGCTTTTTCCAGAGTATTATACTTGATAACAGATAAAGACAAAGTTGATCTAGAACCATTGTGAGAAAGGACAGAGGGGGTTGGATTGAATTGTAATGAGTTTTCCATTAATCTCATCCTATTCGCTCAACCACATTTTTGGATAACACATAAAACCAAATGTTTACTGCCAAATATAACAACAGAGAAGATACAGTTTTCCACAAAATTGTTTTAACTGCAGTGCTGTGTTTTAATGCCGCCTGGTCTGGCAGTTGCTGTAAATGACCACATGTTTTCCGTTGTGTGCCACATGTTCTCAATTGATGAGGGGAACATTAACAGATTAACTTGATGTACTATCACAATCAACATTGTAACCAGCACTTTTAGAGTTTACCTGAGATGGAAAACTCCTCTCCAGTACAATTGCCCAAGTTGTTAATTAAGCTTATTTTTTCCTCCGGTTTTTAAGTAGATTGTATTAACATGTTTTGTGAACAATAACATTGTAACTAGAAAGCCTGTTAAAAAATAACAAAGAAATGTGTATGTATAGTGCATTTGGAAAGTATTCAGACGCCTTAACTACTTCTACATTTTGTTACGTTACAGCCTTATTCTAAAATGGATTATATATACAATACCCCATAATGACCAAGCAAAAACAAGTTTTTATACATTTTTGCAATAAAAACAATAAAATAAAAAAATGTTTTACGTAAGTATTCAGACCCTTTACTCAGTACCTTGTGGAAGCACCTTTGGCAGTGATTACAGCCTCAAGTCTTCTTGGGTATGACGCTACAAGCTTGGCACACCTGAATTTGGGGAGTTTCTCCCATTGTTCTCTGCAGATCCTCTCAAGCTCTGTCAGGTTGGATGGGGAGCGTCGCTGCACAGCTATTTTCAGATCTCTCCAGAGATGTCAGATCGGGTTCATGTCCGGGCTCTGGCGGGGCCACTCAAAGACATTCAGAGACTTGTCCCGAAGCCACTCATGCGTTGTCTTGGCTGTGTGCTTAGGGTCGTTGTCCTGTTGGAAGGTGAACCTTCGCCCCAGTCTGAGGTCCTGAGCACGCTGGAGCAGGTTTTCACCAAGGATCTCTCTGTACTTTGCTCTGTTCATCTTTCACTTTATCCTGACTAGTCTCCAGGTCCCGGCCGCTGAAAAGCATCCCCACAGCATGATGCTGCCACCATCATGCGTCATCGTAGGCATGGGGCCAGGTTTCCTTCAGACCTGACACTTGGCATTCAGGCCAAAGATAATCTTGTTTCTCATGGTCTGAGAGACCTTTAGATGCCTTTTGGCAAACTCCAAGCAGGCCATCATGTGCCTTTTACTGAGGAGTGGCTCTGGTCTGGCTACTCTACCATAAAGGCCTGATTGATGGAGTGCTGCAGAGATGGTTGTCTTTCTGGAAGGTTCTCCCATCTCCACAGAAGAACTCTGGAGCTCTGTCAGAGTGACCATCGGAATTCTTGGTCACCTCCCTCTCCCCCGATTGCGCAGTTCGACAAAGCAGCCAGCTCTAGGAAGAGTCTTGGTGGTTCCAAACGTCTTCCATTTAGGAATGATGGAGGCCACTATTTTCTTGGTGACCTTCAAAGCTGCAGAAATGTATTGGTACCCTTCCACAGATCTTTGCCACGACACAATCCTGTCTAGGAGCTCTATGGACAATTCCTTCGACCTCATGGCTTGGTTTTTGTCTGACATGCACTGTCAACTGTGGGACGTTATGTAGACAGGTGCCTTTCCAAATCATGTCCAATCAATTGAATTTACCATAGGTGGACTCCAAGTTTTAGAATCATCAAGGATGATCAATGGAAACAGGATGCTCTTGAGCTCAATTTCGAGTTTCATAGGAAAGGGTCTGAATACTTATGTAAATAAGTTATTTCTGTTTTTTTTGTGTGTTTTCACTTTTTCATTATGGGATATTTTGTGTAGATTGATAAGGAAAAATAATAATTTAATCAATTTTAGAATAAGGCTGTAATGTAACTAAATGTGGAAAAAGGGAAGGGGTCTGAATACTTTCCGAATGCACTGTAGATATTACATTTGGGACAGGCTATACTACGTTTTTCCTTACCTGAGAGTTTGAGTGCAATTTTTTTAGCTTATATCAATAAATTCCAAGTTACATATTAATTAATTTGTTTTTCAAGACAACATAAAATATCAAATCAAACTACATCTTCTGTATATATCTGCTTAATCTATTCACGCCTTGTGGGAGATGCAATTACACATGAGGAGCCTGAACTATAATCTGTCAAGATGTTGCCAGGATGGAAGCTGGAAGCCATCGAAGCGAGCTGCCAAGCGTTCCAGCTGGCATAAGCTGATTAGTTAATTATGCACATTAACATGTCCATATAGCAAAGGGAACATTCCAGACACTGTGCTTTTCAAGTTTCACAATATCCCTGCTACAGCATAGAATACATATGGAACTTCTGGCATGTATTGTTTGAGCAGTAGTAAGACTGGCTGGTTATGCTAAACAGTCCTCAGAAAAGAAATGACCAAAGGAGGAATGGAGTGCTTAATCTCTGCCTCTTAACTTCTGATAGTCCATTGATTGTCTGAAAGTTAACTAGGCATTATGCTGGACTAGTGTCATTATTAAGAATGCACATTTGAGTTTGGCCTTCTTTGTCCTTCTCTCATTGTGACTATCTTACAGTATATTAGACAGGCAACAGAATTACTTTCTAGTTACCAGTTTGTTATTGAAGTAACTGCCCTACATTAAAGTGTAAACTTGATGTGCTGAGTGTCCTGAAAAATAACACCAAAATCTCTTCAGGTCTTGACTCAAATTGTTTGGGAATAGTGAGGTTATAAGGTTATAAAAGCATCATTTTCCTAGAGTCACCCATACAGATTGGTGAGCAGAGAGACTTTAGTAGTGTACTGTAGAAACCCAAGAACAGCATCCCATAACATAATATCATCCCGTTTGTCTAGCAAAACTCCCTCCTCTCCGTACCCCAGCACTGCTTTCCACTGCTTCTCTCCATACTTTAACTGGTCATGCAGCGTACTAAGGAGCCCAGTGGTGAGACAAGTGTTGTAATCATTATTGTTATGAAGTGACTGAGCAGAATGCTTGAAACTGTGGGAATGCACTACTCTCATATCCACAGGAAGTTAAACATTGCCATCACTCAAATCCATAAGACACAGGGAGATTCTGCTATGGCAACACAAACACAGAAAATATTAGAACACCGTTATGTTTAAGCTCTTGACCTAAGCGACATCAGTGTAAGACTAACAGATGTCTGTGTAGACTATGATAAACAAGCCAGGCCCTAGTTAATGGTGTTTTGCATAGACAAGCCACCACTGCATTGTGAGATGATCAAACGCTGATCATGCGGTGGTGTCATAGTTCTGATGTTTGTTCTAAAACCTAATTGTGTAGGACCAGAGCACTTCATGATGACATGCATTCTACAGGCATTCCTCCCCTGCCGTTTCCATAATAGAGGGTGTGTGTTTTTAACTATGACTCAACACTGTGTGAAACTTTCCTGGAATTTCCCCTTCAGTTCTTTCTCACTGTCAGGTGTCCAGTGCAGATGGACCTGTTATGTATTATTTCTCAGTCAGACCCCTCACCCACCTCTCTTTTAAAATACCCTTTAGCAAGCATGCACACACACACAGACTAGTTTTGTCACGATACCAGAATTTTGACTTCAAGTTTAGTATCACGATACGCGATACCATCACAATACTTATACCAAAACAATACCAAACCATACCACAGCAAAAAACAAGGCGTATTAGCCAGTCACAGAATGGCATTTGATCCAGACAGATCTTTCTAGCTCAATATCATTGCATTTGGAAATGTAGGTATTTGAATGTATGCATTAATGAATCAATTATATAAAAATACAATCAATTTCACGTTGGTTTGTACCAGTCTAACTACATAACACTACAATTGTAATAATTTATCTCTATTGGTAAACTGGGTAAATCAAGATGTACAGTAACCTAGACCTATTCACAATACAGGTGAATGCATATTCAGTAGGAGTGTGTACGTGCATTGAGATATTGAGCTTGTTTTCATGAGGCTACAGATGAAAAACTATCTGTTTACCTTGCATTTGGGTCTTATATTATGGTACTGATCATGCATAGAATAACCAATCGCTTATTTTATAAAACTGTGCATTGTCTCTTTAAGACCCATGATGTCATTCACACGCAAAGTCAGTTCGAGGCTCAAGCAAAGATGATCTTGACTGGGAGAGACGTGAGGCAGGGGAGACTGTGTACCGTGCAACACTAACACACACACACGCATGTACGCACGCAAACACGCTCGCCTGCACAAACACACGCACATTTATACAGTGCCTTCAGAAAGTATTCACGCCCCTTGACATATTCCACATTTTGTTGTTACAACATGAGTAAAAATGTGTTAAATATATTTTTCTCTCACCCATACACAAAATACTCCATAATGACAAAGTGAAAACATATTTTTTTAAATGTTTCCACATTGATTGAAAAAGAAATACAAAAATGTATAATTTACATAGGTATTCACACCCCTGTGTCAATACATGTTAGAATTGACTTTGGCAGCGATTACAGCTGTGAGTCTTTCTGGATAAGTGTCTAAGAGCTTTGCACAGATGGATTGTACAATATTTGCACATTATTAAAATTCTTCAGACTCTGTCAAGTTAGTTCTTGCCATAGATATTCAAGCCAATTTAAGTCAAAACTGTAACTAGGCCACTGTGGAACAATGACGTCTTGGTAAGCAACTCCAGTGTATATTTCTCCTCGTGTTTAAGGTTATTGTCCTGCTGAAAGGTACGTTTGTTTCCCAGTGTATGTTGGAAAGCAGACTAAACCCGGTTTTCCTCTAGGATTTTGCCTGTGCTTAGCTCTATTCTGTTTATTTTTATCCTCAAAAACTCCCTAGTCCTTGCCGATGACAAGCATACTCATAACATGATGGTTCGTATTCATAACGCTTCGTGTTCAGGACATAAAGTTAATTTCTTTGCCACATTTTTTGCTGTTTTACTGTTGTGCCTTATTGCAAACAGGTGACATGTTTTGGAATATTTATATTCTGTACAGGCTTCCTTCTTTTCACTCTGTAATATAGGTTAGTATTGTGGAATAACTACAATGTTGTTGATCCATCCTCAGCTGTCTCTTATCACAGCCATTGAACTCTGTAATTGTTTTAAAGTCACCATTGGTGAAATCCCTGAGCGGTTTCTTTCCTCTCCGGCAACTGAGTTAGGAAGGACTTCTGTATCTTTGTAGTGACTGGGTGTATTGATACACCATCCAAAGTGTAATTAGTAAATTCACCATGCTCAAACGGATATTCAATGTCTGCTTACATTTTTTTACCCATCTACCAATAGATGCCCTTCTTTGTGAGGCATTGGAAAACTTTGTGGTTGAATCTGTGTTTGAAATCACTGCTTAACTGAGGGACTTTACATATAAGTGTATGTGTTGGGTACAGAGATGAGGTAGTCATAAAAAAAATATATGTTATGCACTATTATTGATTTTTCATTCATTAGTAAACATTTCAAAAAACATAATTCCACTTTGACATGATGTGGAAATATGTTTAGGCCAGTGACACAATATAAATGTAATCCATTTTAAATTCAGCCTGTAACACCACAAAATGTGGAAAAAGTCAAGGGGTGTGAATACTCTTCTGATGTCACTGTATCTACTGTATTCTCAATGTCTTGCGTATTCCCCTATGAAGACAAAACTGGAATTCAAATGTGGTATTCCAGTAGTTGTTGGGACCTCATAACAGACTATTTATTCATTTCAAAATAACCTCA
The DNA here is from genome assembly GCF_034236695.1 of Oncorhynchus nerka. Taxonomy (NCBI): domain Eukaryota; kingdom Metazoa; phylum Chordata; class Actinopteri; order Salmoniformes; family Salmonidae; genus Oncorhynchus; species Oncorhynchus nerka. The sequence continues at coordinate 18,215,550 of NC_088422.1, read as the reverse complement.
CCCTTTCCAACATTATTGTTTTCCTGTGTAAAATAGTACTTCTAATAGGAAGCAGCACCTCACCACTGTAAGTGAGGAACCAAAGGACTGTAAACAAATTGCTTTCACCTCAGTAGACCATGTTTAAGTCCCTCTATCCAGCCTTTCTTATAAGCTTACATGTCCCTGTGGCAGCGGCAGAGAGATGAAATATGGCCTGTGAGCACTGCTCTGGTGGTTCAGTGTCGTCTTTTTGCTCTGCAAGGAGGATTAAATGCAATACAAGCCCCCTTTGGATGTCCCAGAGAGCCCTGTGAGAGGGAGTTACCGCCTTGGTTCATGTTGTGGAGATATGATGTTAACTTCTCAGCCATACTTCAACGTGGCATTACTGCTGTGCACTGGCCAACTGAAATATGTAGAAAAAAGCATTTATTGGAAACTGTGTTGGGGTGAATGTAGGTACTGGGCTAGCATGTTAAAGCAGCAATCAGCAGTAGAAACAATAACAAAGCCTCTTCACCTCTGTGTCTGTAAAAATCTGAGGTATTCTATGAATGCAAGGACTGACCATCCATGACATCAAAATTCTAATTTTAACCATGTTTTTAGGCTGTGCAGTATTACATTCACTTTGTTTACAAACATTGGAGTAAAACAAAGTTTATAGTTTGGGTTCTGATGGGATGCGACAGCTAAACTAAGCTCATGAGGCATTTCTAAGTTATATTCTTCAAGAATCAATGGGTACATATAAAGAGGGTGGTCCTGCCAAGCCACTCCACTATAAGACAGGACTGATTGATGCTAGGGCTCATTCCACTATCTTTCTCCTGTGGAGCTGGCGTCATACAGACAACAATTTATCTTACATTTGTTGGAGTTTAAAGGTTTTGTTACTTTACAATATTTAAGAACAAAACACGGCCTGTCTTGTAACACTGTACACTGTACTGCTTTGAGTTGTTTATGAGTTAATCAACTGGCAATACAAAACACTTTACCAGACTGCTACAAGGACATTTGTCACCCAGTAATCGGGCAGAACCACCTGCACAATGTCTGGGTCGTCATGCTACTTCAGTTGGGATGTATCCATTTATTCTGCTCTCAATAACCTGCAAAGGTTATGAACAAGCTATAAAATAAATCCCATTTCGCCTGCTCGTTTGTCATCCCTTGGCCACTTCATTTTCACAGCTAATTATCTCCAGTACAGTGATAAATTTGTGTGGTGATTGTCTGTGGCACCCTGATAATTATACCCAGCTCTGATGATGGGGAGTAGGGAGAGGAGGGGGGTGGGGGGATGTCTGCATGGAAACTTTGAGAGAGAACCAGTTGGGCATGTGTGTAACTGGTCTCTGATAATATTAAATGCAGCGCACTGCCTTAGTCAATTATCAGCGAGTCGCTACACTACAATACAACCTAAAAGGGTTTTTCTACTGTCCTCATAGGAGAACCCTTTGAATAACCCTTTTTGGTTGCAGGTAGAACCCTTTTGAGTTCCATGTAGAACCCTTTCCATATAGGCTTCTACATGGAACCCAAAAGGGTTTTCCTATGGGGACAGCCAGAGAACCCTTTTGGAACCCTTTTTTCTAAGAGTGTAATGCAGTAACTACAGCCATAGCTGTACAACTACCCTGCTGGTTACATTTAACATTTACATTTAAGTCATTTAGCAGACGCTCTTATCCAGAGCGACTTACAAATTGGTGCATTCACCTTATGACATCCAGTGGAACAGTAGTGCATCTAAATCTTTTAAGGGGGGTGAGAGGGATTACTTTATCCTATCCTAGGTATTCCTTAAAGAGGTGGGGTTTCAGGTGTCTCCGGAAGGTGGTGATTGACTCCGCTGTCCTGGCGTCGTGAGGGAGTTTGTTCCACCATTGGGGGGCCAGAGCAGCGAACAGTTTTGACTGGACTGAGCGGGAACTGTACTTCCTCAGTGGTAGGGAGGCGAGCAGGCCAGAGGTGGATGAACGCAGTGCCCTTGTTTGGGTGTAGGGCCTGATCAGAGCCTGGAGGTACTGAGGTGCCGTTCCCCTCACAGCTCCGTAGGCAAGCACCATGGTCTTGTAGCGGATGCGAGCTTCAACTGGAAGCCAGTGGAGAGAGCGGAGGAGCGGGGTGACGTGAGAGAACTTGGGAAGGTTGAACACCAGACGGGCTGCGGCGTTCTGGATGAGTTGTAGGGGTTTAATGGCACAGGCAGGGAGCCCAGCCAACAGCGAGTTGCAGTAATCCAGACGGGAGATGACGAGTGCCTGGATTAGGACCTGCGCCGCTTCCTGTGTGAGGCAGGGTCGTACTCTGCGGATGTTGTAGAGCATGAACCTACAGGAACGGTTACTGCCCTGCTGGTTACTGCCCGGCTGGTTACTGCCCTGATGGTTACTGGCCCGATGGTTACTGGCCTGCTGGTTACTGGCCTGCTGGTTACTGTCCTGATGGTTACTGGCCTGCTGGTTACTGCCCTGCTGGTTACTGCCCTGCTGGTTATTACCCTGCTGGTTACTTGCTCATTCGAGCAGGTTGGACTGTGTTCCTGACAGAGTAACGTGTGTCATAATGGGGTTAGGGACCAAAGGCCAGCCACCCTGTCGTAATTGTCAGAGCGCAATGGGATCCGATTCAGTAGGAAATTGGAGCAGAAATGGATAATAAACAGCTTTAAAACAAGGCAATGATTGGATGATGGATGGATTCTCCATTACTGCTCAGAATGATGCGTTGAGAGGAGTGTTTCTGATTGCTCTGCTTTTAAAACGTAATGTGGGTGAAAGCATACAGTAGGCATGTCTCTAAATGCCTATCATTTGCAGTAAATCCCTTAAAGCTGAGATCCACATAAAGGGAAACAGCGCTACTGGCCGCCCCAGGCGTATTTAGGGGTTCAGCAGCGTAACAGGGATGTTAATTACAAGTAATACTTGATAGATACCTGCTCTGTTCCTCTTCACATGTATTTGCGGAAATGAAAGTATTATTATGGTATGATGATTACTTGGCTTCTGCAAGGCACTGCTTCCCTAATGAAATTGATGCAATACTGCTCTGACCACAAACTCAATCTCTTTAATCAATAAAATTAGCTGGATGTTTATTTCCATCTACACTGGAGAACTGTTCTAATGCCTCCCGGTTGAAACTCACATCTTGTCTTGAGTGTTTATGCAGAACACAGCTCAGAGTTGAAGCATGTCTCTCTCCAAAGCAGTCAAAAGCTGTGTGATAGAGGGATTTTGATTGTCTGGGAGAAAGAAGACACTGGTGTTTTGATTAAATGACATGCATGGTGAAAAAGTGGAATGCAACAAGTAATTGGGAGTGTTGAAGGGTGATCTGTCCTCGGTGTCCTTCAGGATAGGCCCCCTGTGGGACCACTGGAGGCATCTGGTCATGTATTCTCAGGCAGTCAGCAGAGTCCCCTGCAGCCTAACTATTGCTATTGCCAGCCTTCCATATTGATCTAGTCCAAAGTATTCATGATGGCATTTTGTCCGCGCAGACTGAGGATCCATGAGCGTTCAAAATTCTAATCAGTTAAAATGCATTCTTTATTCTCGGTGCTACCTGGCATTTTATCATTATTTGTCCTATTACTCCACACGCATAAGGGAATCAATAGGAACAGCACCTGCGGCCAAGTTGCCTTGCTGAACTAATTGAAGAAAGAGTGTTACAGATACAAAATCTCCAGGTGGTTCCCAATGCAATCAGAGAGAAGCACACAACCATTTAGCCACAGCTGTGATATTCGATGAAGGTGGCAAATATGAAATATGGAGCCTGTATCATGTGTGTGTGTATGTGTGTGTGCGTGTATCTGTGCGTGCGTGCGTGCGCTTGCATATGTTTCTAGGTGCAGGTGTGTGGACTGGTCCTCTAGGGCAGGTGTGTGGACTGGTCCACCAGGGCAGAGTACAGGATGAGACTAACAATGAGACTCGTGGTCGGTACACTCATCATACTCATCTCCAGGGGGCCTGTAGAGAAAAATAGAGAAAAACATTTTAAGAGCTGTTGCTCAGGAATCTTTGGTAACGCCAAACGTCATTGTCTCTTGTAATCATTAGAACATCAAATGTGAATTCATGATTCCAGGAATATCTTAGAAGTAACTTAAACTCATTTGAAAAACACATCTGATACTAATTTAATGAAAGCATTATTGGCGGAGTCTAATTTCAATCCAGTCCAATATGGCCCTTACTTAGCTCTATTTTATTCAATTTCCACGCAGCTAGCGCGCTTATTCAATTAGCCTCCAAATGAAGTTACTGTGGGGACGCTAGATCCATCTGCTTCCCGGATTCAGTTGGGTGCTTTTTAGTGTCCCCCAGCCATCACATCTTTAAACGAACAGCCCTCCTTTGAGCCTGGATAATGCTACACCTCACCTTTCATTATCTTCTCTCTTCTTATCTTCTAGCACACGTCGGCCTCATCCCCCTGTCTCTTTTCTCCTCAACTGATGCTGGATGTTTTTATTTTATTTATTTATTTATTCTATTTTTTATCTTTGAATGATTGATTCATGAGTTTCCAGCAGAGAGAGAGAGAGCCTTAATCTCAGGCATCTGTAGGAACGTAAGGATTGAAGGCGCCTCGACTCAAATCAGTGCTGCCCAGATTGCCTCCTATGCATTCTACATGTCTATCTGGCTGTTTCAACATATATCAAAGCCAATCTCCCACTCCAAGACCAGACTTGTATCCATATGCTTATCTCATTGCTTTTCTATCAGAGATTCTTATTGAATATTCACAAGTAGATGGAGCACCTTGTAGATGTAGCATCTTGTCAGTCACACACGATGATAATATGATTGATCTGGAGCTGTCCATTTTAAGAAAGGGTGCAACACTAGAGGGAACTAGGTATAGATCATATTAGAGGACTTGCTTGGCATTCACAGTTTGTGTCTGTCAACAGTCTTTGTGTGTGTGTGCGTGTGTTTGCGTGTGTGCGCGCGTGTGTGCGTGCGCGTGTGTGTGTGCATGCATGCTTCACACTTGCGACTTTTAGCACTCACTAAGACCACTAAGGAAAGAGAAACGTATAATAAACTTGTAATCGATTTTTGAACAAAATTAATGGCTGCCCTTTATCCCAGTATTGTAGATGAAAAGAGAGTACAGACATACTACTCTGTGCCTGATCTGTAAGTCTTAACCCTGTGTTAACCCTGCCACCTGCCAAATCCAACGTAAATGCTGTTTATGAGAATCACAGTGGGTGGAATTTCCAGCGTTCTCTCTGCTGTTGTAAGACCAAATCAAATCAAAGTCTATTTGTCACATGGGCCGAATACAACAGGTGTAGACCTTACTTACAAGCCCTTAACCAATAATGCAGTTCAAGAGTTAATAAATATTTACTAAATCAACTAAAGTAAAAAAAAATATATATTTCAAAAACTAACACAGAACATTTGCATAACAATAATGAGGCTTTATACAGGGGGTACCGGTACCGAGTCAATGTGTGGGGGTACAGGTCAGTCGAGGTCATTTCTGACTGCATCCCAATAATCTATCCTTTCTCCCAAAGAGTGCACTTGTTTACTTCCCTTCATGGATTTAAAAGGAAATAATGGATACTATAGCCCATGCCTACACCAATCCAATGCTTTTAAATGTGTGGGGATTAGAACGGCTGCACACTTCAGGAGAAAGCAGGTATTATTTGGATACGCCCCGTGGATTTGTGTCTCTCTCTACTCTCCAGCAGATATGGGACATGACACACTGAACCAATGGAGTCCCTCCACATTGTCAAAGCTTTAAAGGGGCAGAGCAGTGAGTTATTTTCATTAAATAAACACACACAGTGATTTATTAGACATACAGTGATGATTTAAAAATAACATTACAAAGGATGAATGGGTGCTTTAAATGATCTGCCAGCGTGGTTGATTCCACGGCCGTTTCCTTCCACCCATTTGATTTGAGTTAATGAGACAAGCAGAGTCTATCTCTAGCCCATCCCTAGAAACATGGAATTTATTTTCCAGAAGGATGTAGAATGTTTACCTTTTAATAACTGGATTTGATCCAAGTTTTCTTTTGGAAATTGATTCCCCGCCTTAATTGTGTTTTTATAATCCATTCTGTCTTTTGTCGCCCAGGTGAATTTAAGCTTAAATCTTCTTCTCAAGCACTTAGCTTGGGCCCGCTGGTTTTAATGATGGGGGAAAAAGGCTCCCACTAAATGAAAAGCTGTCAAGTCTTTTCAACTGTGTGTGCTGTGTCAAATTCACTCTGATCACAGTCGTCTCTCCTCAAAGGCACTCAACAGTTTTACACCTGCATGTTTGGGTATAACGTTTTTTCACATCAGATACAATATAATTTTATTTAACAGTGAAACGCTTACTTACGAGTCATTTTCCAACAATGCGGAGGTAATGATAAAGATACGAATATAAAAATAGAAATAGTGACAAGGAATAAATACACAGTGAATTATGAACGATACCGAGTAAAAATAACATGGCTATATAAAGGGAGTACCAGTAGGGAGTCGAGGTGCAGTGGTAATTGAGGTAGCTAAGAACATATAGGTAGGGGTAAAGAGACGAGGCAACAGGATAATAAATAGACAGTAGCAGCATATGTGGTGAGTGGGAAATGTGTGTTGATGTGTCAGTGTAAGTGAGTGTGTGGGTAGAATCCAGTGTGTAAATAGTAAGTACAAGAGAGTTCAATACAGGTAGTTTGGGTTGCCATTTGATCTTGTGTAGCAGTCTTATGGCTTGGGGGCAGAAGCTGTTCAAGGTCCTGTAGGTTCCAGATGTGGTGCACTGCTACCGCTTGCCGTGCGGTAGCAGAGAGAACAGTCTATACCTAGGGTGGAAAGAGTATTTGACAGTTGTTTGTGCTAAGTTTGTCAAAGGAAACAGAGTGAGGTGAGGAAAGGAGGGAGGGACAAAGGAAATGTGATGCATGCTAATACCAAGGACATGAGAAAATAATTGGCTCGAACATTGACTGCTTCGTAGTGTCCTTCGATTTACAGTTTACTGGAAGGCTTAAAACTACCACTCTGGCTTGAAGATGCACACTTTTATTAGCTCATTTTTGACCAATATTGGGAAGCTGTCACCAATATTTCTCCACAATTTTCCCCACATAGCCAAGTATTTCCACTCAACGCTTGACACTTTTTTCCTAAAGTGGATTCGGTATGCGCCACAACTGTCACTGAACCTTTGCTCTAGGAGGGTGAGGCGACATGTGGCACTGTTAAAAGCAGTGCACACAGGTCGATTTGTCAGAGCGAGCAGGAAGTTCTGTGTTGAACTTTGCATGTCTTGCACTTAGCTCATCCCAGCAGGGGCTGGTCTCACGCCAATACAGCCAGTACTGAGCCTTTAGTATCTCCACTGTGAGTTAGGCCCCGAGGCAACAGAGGTGTACACACCTCTTACTTGACAGAACCCGCCTTTTGCCATGTCAGTGCTCAGCGGAGGCCTTATGTGATTTGACATCCCGCTGCCTCAAGTGGAAACGGTAGTCATTGAAGGGGTTGGGAGTTGGGAGTTGGGATTGTGTGTGTGTGTGTGTGTGTGTTAGGTGTTAGGTGTTACACTCTTATATTCCCATGTGGTGTCTCCCAGTTGGTCTGGAGTTGGAGCCAAGACTGTGATTATCAGGTCATCAGGCTTAAGCCTCGACACGACCACCTCTTCAACAGGCTTTCCCTGAGCGCGTTTGGCCTGTTAAATCCATTGAGGTGGTGTTCTAGAACATGCTTGAAGCCTGTTTTGTGGGTTGCTAGGGGATTCACAGGTCGGGATCTGTGTTGACTCAAACAGTTGACATATAGAAACTCACACACATTTCTCCCTTCATAAAAAGAAACTCAACAGCATTATACTTGCATGTCTCGATACTATGGTGTTTTATTCAAATACAGGGCCCCTTGCTAAGATACAGGAAGAGACACTCCTATCTAGTTTTCTGAGCACAGATGTCACGCTAGGGAAAACCATGGGAATTGGCCTATTCCTCTCACACCTCTGCTTTAAGCTTTAACGATGGCGGCCCCAGTTTGGGGTTGATGGGCCATGATATCATCCTGTCCAGTCCACATCCCTGCACGAACTGTACTTACAGTATACTAACCTGGCTCCTGTCCTGTGCACTGTGTACACTCCACACACACTCACAAACCCAGGCACACACACAAGCACATGCACACTTCCCCGCAGGATAGAAATTGGGTCAGGTTATATGAGCAGTGTAGATTAAATGAGTCTTCAACACACACAATTAAATCAGCACAGCTTGAGGGGGAGCTAGCTGCTGTCTGCTGCTATAGATGTATGGTATGGAGCAGCAGAGGGGATAACTGTGTTCCTCTACAGCAGTCAGCCCTCAGACAACACCACCACTTCAAATATGGACATGGGGATTACACGTCGACTTTCATCTTAATGAGCAGACGAGGGAGTTTCTCTCCCCTTACTCTCTCTCTCTCTCACTCTCTCTCTCTCTCTCTCTCTCTCTCGCTCTCTCTTTGTCTGTGAGAAACACATGCATATGTCGCCTCTTAGCACCATGACACAAATTCTAGCACCCCCAGGTGTTGCAGGGGCAGTGCTAATTAATTCTCCAAAATACATTTTGTGAATACGCAAATGTTTTCCGCAGTTGGGGGAAATGGGTGGAAATGGACAACAGGGGTTGGGGGGGTGGGACTCTTGTGTCGTCTTCTACTCCCCCGAAGAGAAGGAGACAGAGAAAGAAAGGAATGCTGGTATTGTTTTTTTGTGTGTCTTTCTCCACCACAACCATGCAGAGGTTGCTGCAAAGACTTCAAAAGCCTCCGGTGTGCCAGGGTTAAGTGTGTTGGGGGAAGGTTGGGGGGTTGCCTGGCTCTAACAAGCTTATCTCACCCTTTAATTCGGTTTGGGCCATCAAAGTGTTGGGAGCCGGCTGCGCCAGAGGCGGTCGTATTTTTTGACCGCTACCTGTGACAGCAATTACAGGTTCCCCTTCAAGCGTGCCTTTGTTTTGGTGGCAGACTTGACTGGTTGGCCAGAATGAGATTACCTCTGCGCTGTGCTCTGCTTGGAGGGTAATCAAGCATTACAATGTGACGTGTCACTCCTTTTCTCAATGAGCAGCTTCCCTCTAAAGCTGTTTGCAATTATTGTAATTATAAAAGAGAGGTTACCATAAATGTATTTATATGCACAATAAGAACATACTGTAGCCTCCCCCCCTCAGAAACAGACATGAACACTTCGTTAAACAAAGAGGACAAAGGGTCTTTCAATTCTGGTTTTGAAGGAGGTATCTCATGAATAGTGTATTCATAGCAAACAATTTAAGCCCATGTGTATAATCTCCTACATGATGTCAAGGTAAAGTGCCCTTGTACCAGGACTTAAATTAGGACCATAACTGTGCAACTGAAGTACTACCGCAAAGAGCGAACCCATTTTATGTTGTTTTCAGAAACCCAAGAGCTGGCTGCTTACTCCATATCACGTAACTCTGTTTTAGAAGAGCACAGAAAGATTGACAGCAAGCCATGGCTTTTCCTCCTTAAAAGTCACAGAGCAGGCCTGAGCCTGCCTTCCTGCTCCTCCAACAGGGTGTCTGTAGTGAAAACTTCTATGACTCCCTGGGGATTCACCCCGAAGTCTGTCAGGAGCTGGGAGGGTTGAACAGGACTGAAGGCATGCTCTGAAGCAATATCTGGGCTTCATGACAGGTGTTGTGGAGATGTGAGCTCATGTGCAACACGCGCCATAGTGAGGCATGTTTGTGTGTGTAATGCATTGTGATATGTTGTATTGGGCGGCAGGTAGCCTACCAGTTAAGAGAGAGTTGGTCCAGTACTCGAAATGGTATTGGTTTGAATCCCGTGAAGAATCTACAGCCTACATGAATCCTAAATGCTCCTGTAAGTCACCCTGGATAAAAACTTCTGCTAAATGACTAAAAGGTTCATGTAAAATTGTATTGCAATGCATAATAATATAATGTCTGGAATGATGTACAGTAACGTAGAGTCATGTGAGGGTCTTGAAAACATGAGAGAGAAGCCACACTATCACATACTCACTCTGACCAGACTAATCGGGATAATCTATGGGCTCCTGCTGCATGTTGTAAATTCAGTTTAGGAAATCCAGCTCTCTGAATCGTACTTCCCCTCTCTCCTTTTTGACCGCCATTCTCTCTCTGTCAATATGTTTTATTAGTTTCCATGCAATGGCAAAACTCAGCCTGTCCGCTCTCCAGCACGTGCATGGGACTTGTTGTCCATGGATCTGAAAAGACAGTTACAGTCATGATGTTATAGACAGATACTTTGCCACCACAGTTTGGCCATGCAACTGCAGAGAGTTTGATGATAGTGGTCAGCAAATGTTTTTCATTTTTCAAATCCAGACATTTACATTTGAGTAATTTAGCAGACACTCTTATCCAGCGCAACTAGGGTTAAGTGCCTTGCTAAAGTGCATATCAACAGATTTTTCACCGAGTCAACTTGGGAATCGAACCAGTAACTTTCAGTTACTGGCCCAACACGTTTAACCACTAGACTTTCTGCCGCCCTGGACTTCTGGATCATTTGTGGTCGAAAAGTATTTATGGTTCCTCTTTTAAACTGTCATCCATGGTTACTATGTTGAGCTCTAAGACATTACCTGAGAGTGCAATGTCAGGCAATTTATTTGATCCTTAAGCCACGCATTAAGGTGGTATTTTTAATGTCATGTGAAAGAGATTTAAAGGATCTTATCGTTGACAGAATACAAAATGTATGACCCGAACATTACCTGTTCTTCTCCCTGGTTCCTCTGTGGGATGCAACCTGGCATGATTAGGGACTCAACATGCACACATTTGTTTGTTCATTTCCTCAGATGCAAGGCTATGTTGATTGAGGCTAAATTATGAAAGACAAAGTGAAAACACCTATAAGTCCATAATTCTGCTCAGATACTATAGATACATTTTCCCTCAATGCACAGTTCTATACTCTAGGGATACCCATCTTACATTCAGTGTGCCTTGCTCGCAGGTTCTTCCAATGTATTGTTTTTGGCATTGTGAATTCACATACATTAGTCAACGCAAAATAAATATAGAGATGCTAACCCAGACAAACCATTGACTTAATTGGTGGTAATTGCATGAAATCCTGCATGGGCTTGGTGATAGTAAAACAGATAGTTATGGTACATTCTGAACATTGTTGTTATTGCGTGTTAAAGTCCAGGCTTAACACAACAGCCAGTAACATGGACTGTTGTGTTAGCTCTAAATAATGAGGAATAATTGAACCTTAAAAGTAAATGATGTAACAGCTACACTGTTTACTACCAAGCCCTTTGATGTAGGCTACAAATGAGAGTGTTAAAACATTTACCCATATGATGCTGCCCGGACTCTCAGAAGCTGCAATGGCTGGCGATTTCTGCTCTGCTGAGGAGAGGCCTTGTTGTTCAATATGCTGTGAATAATTGAAGGTTACTTCTTGCAACCAAATGTACAATGTCTTTATAAATCGTCTCTGGAGATAAGAAGAGAAAAGATGCTGACGGACTGGATGGAGAAAATTCAGCATCACTGACACTTTCGTGTAGCTGAGTCAGAGAGGTGACTAAGTTTATTTCTCTCTCCCCTCCCCTCCACCCCACCCACCCCACTCTTTATCTCCCTCTCTGTCTCTCAGGTTGACATGCTCCTGCCTACTAAAATCACCGGCATCATCACCCAGGGGGCCAAGGACTTTGGCCATGTCCAGTTCGTCGGCTCCTACAAGGTGGCCTACAGCAACGATGGAGAGAGGTGGCTCCTATATCAAGATGAAAAACAGAAGAAGGACAAGGTGAGCCATCCACACTCCATGAAGATAACCAAACTGCTCTATTAGAAAATACATGGAACACAAACACTGCATTCCCTGAGTAATGGAAGGAACAGCGTCTACCAGAACTCAAGCAGAAGTATTAGTAGTTATAAAAGCCAAACAATATTTCCACATTGAGCAGTAATATCCCAAATGCATCCAAATAAAAATGTCCATTATGAAAACAAGAATAGCACCCCATTGAATGAAATAGTAAATTAATGGGAGAAGCAGAATGAATGGAGAAATGTGTTGTGCAGCCTGTAGTTGTCCAGATCTGTCCCTGTCTCATCTCTGTGTTAGCATTGCATCTTCTTATCTCGGGCTCCAGCACAGCTTGCTGGGGCCTCTCTGCCGCTGTCTCGTCTCCTGGATCAGATAAGGGCATGTTGTCTAGCAGTCCTGGTAGGTACACTGCCCGAAAATGTGTTTGCGGTCCTTCAATAGAGTACACGTGTTCGTTCCAATCACCCACGCCAGCTAGCGGAAGGGAAGGAGGCTGTGGCAGGCTCCCTGCTATCAGGAGAGCAGCAACACTACTCGGGCTGTTGTTTTAGATGAGGCCTGTTTACTTTGCTACTCTCGGTGTGTTGTTTAAAGATAAGGACTTCATGGTGCTGTTGCTTACGGACTTACGATGGTCAGAGTAGAGCTAACCTGGGAGGAAACACACCTAAACACACACACAGAGATCTCTTTATTTTGTCAATCCTGTAAAACACACTGGTAGCTTCCAGTCTCTGTTTAACAGAATATAGTGAACTACATTTTCCCAGAAGCATAAATTCACCAAATGAGCATAATGACAAGTGATCAAATGAGCTGTTCTATACAGTCAAATGTTGTTTCCTGAAGCAGTCTTTCATAACGGGAGAATGGCGAAGATAAGGGTTCTAAAACAGATATATAATGGTAACTTGTTATGTCACATATCACCCTCCAATGGGCACACATCAATTTACTGTATGCCCTCATGTGCCAATAAATGGTCAGTTTAGCGGCCCATGCCTGACAATACTTCTCCATGCGCTGATTGAATGCCTCGCTTGAGGAGTTTATAATTTCAATGCCCAGGATGATCTTTGGATGCAGGCCACCGCGTTTTCAACCAATCTCAATTTTGAGCACTGGAAGACATTCAAACGTTTGTCAAACCTGGCTGGACCGAGAGAGAAGAGGTAAATGAGACAATGGCAGGATCCTAGTAATCTTTTGTTTTGAAATCTATAGTTCCTCATTTGTAACGATAAGCGTAGACTAAGAATACATCGATAGTATATAATGGCACATTCATATGCTACATATGAAATAACAATTAATGAACTATGCAAGCCACAACAAAATATCCTATCAAAACATCCTAATTAGTGACCTTAATTCGAAAACCCGCAGACCCTCGGCGCTCCGTAGAATAGTTATTATTAATCAGTGTGTCACAGGACAGAGCTGTGATGAGCTTTCCAGATATATTACTTTTCAAGGTGTTTCCGCCTCTCAGGCATTTAATGCTAGAGGACGCATTAGGCTGCCGGACTCCAGAGGCGTTTCCTGTTACGCCACAGGCTTGGAGAGGTTGGTCGGGCTAAGAGCCCTGCGTGTGTGTCTATGAATTCATGCATGACTGTTTGAGAGAGAATCTGAGTGTGTGTTTGTATGTGCACATTCATGCATGTGTGTGTGCAATACGGAGAGTGTGCGAATGTTTGTGTGTGTGTGTCTCTGTCTGGGTGGGGGTCTGGTTGGGCAGAGTGACTGAGCCTTGTAAATATTCTCTTCAAGTCTCTCCCCTCCTGAGCCTCAGTGTGGCAGAGACCGAGAGGAGAGGCCTCGGTCAGCATACAGATACCCTTGGACACAGACACTACCAGGGACATAGCCACAGACACTACCAGGGACATGTCCGCAGACACTACCAGGGACATGTCCGCAGACACTGCCAGGGACATGTCCGCAGACACTACCAGGGACATGTCCACTGTTACGAATCCCTTTTGGCCCGACAGTCTAGGGGGGATGGTAATGAGACCCGTAACATAACTCATGCAAATTATTATTGTGACAAAGTAAAAGTGTGCACGAAATAACCACGACAACAGAAATCTACCGTCAAACTCTAGGTTTATTTATAAACACACGGTAATGGGGGGAGCAGGAAAAGGGGCTGAGCTGGACCCAAGGAAAGCAACAATAAGCATCCAAAACACCCCTAAGCTAGACTAGCCTACTTTAACAACAGCTAACTAACTAACCAAAAATACAGTGGGTGGTCCGCCCAGTTCTAACTAGTGTATTTAACAAAGTTCACCTACAGGTAGTGTATGCCCATGGGCGACTTGTCTTGGTTTCCCCCTTTTCCCACCAGCAACAAACAAACACCATAACCAAAAACAATACTCACAGGTGATGACAAAGTGCTATGGAGGTGCTTAAACAAAAGAGAGGTGAAGACACAAAGCGAGAGTGAAACACAGAGACCTACAGACATGGCATTTACAGAGAGATTGAGAGAGATTGAGAGAGAGATTGAGAGACAGATTGAGCTAGAGATTGAGCTAGAACAAACAAATGATGGGGTTTTTAAACCATGGGGAAGGAACTGTGATAGGTTAGGAAGTAGGAGGAGGTGTGTCTTCTGATTGATGATTGATTGTTGACTGATTGGGGAGTGATGGTTTTCACCTGTGAGGGGAGAAGGAGAGAAAAGAAACACACACAGGATACACACACACACACAGGATAACTGTATCCGTAACATCCACAGACACTACCAGGGACATGGCCGCAGACACTACCAGGGACATGTCCACAGACACTACCAGGGACATGTCCGCAGACACTACCAGGGACATGTCCACAGACACTACCAGGGACATGTCCACAGACACTACCAGGGACATGTCCACAGACACTACCAGGAACATGGCCACAGACACTACCAGGAACATGGCCCCAGACACTACCAGGGACATGGCCACAGACACTACCAGGAACATGGCCGCAGACACTACCAGGAACATGGCCGCAGACACTACCAGGGACATGGCCGCAGACACTACCAGGGACATGGCCCCAGACACTACCAGGGACATGGCCCCAGACACTACCAGGGACATGTCCACAGACACTACCAGGGACATGTCCACAGACACTACCAGGAACATGGCCACAGACACTACCAGGAACATGGCCCCAGACACTACCAGGGACATGGCCACAGACACTACCAGGAACATGTCCACAGACACTACCAGGAATATGGCCGCAGACACTACCAGGAACATGGCCGCAGACACTACCAGGGACATGGCCGCAGACACTACCAGGGACATGTCCACAGACACTACCAGGGACATGGCCGCAGACACTACCAGGGACATGGCCGCAGACACTACCAGGGACATGGCCACAGACACTACCAGGGACATGGCCACAGACACTACCAGGAACATGGCCGCAGACACGACCAGGGACATGTCCACAGACACTACCAGGGACATGGCCGCAGACACTACTGGCTGTCACTCACTTAGATGTTGCATGTACTTATAAACCATACATTCCGTCGCTATCTATCTGTCTATCTATCAAACAAATGCTTATTCACACAGGAACACACACCTCCATTTATACACTGACACATGGAAACACTGACACACTCACACATTGATTTAACACAAGCAGACTTGTCAACATGCAAATCCTCACACTTGCACTCAAAAACATTTACACATTCAGTGATAGCACCATCTTCGCAGCAGCCCACCGATCTCACTGCGGATTCCTATTTGCCAATATTTGCAGAGTACGTTGATGGGGGAAATCAAGCACAGAAGTAATTGATTCATGTGTAATGGTGTTCCACTTAGGTGCCAAAGGGTTAATTAGTCAGTGGACCTGCCAATTCCCCTCAGGTCAGAGGGTAACAGCATGTTAGATGGCGTAAATACAATCATAGTTTAAGATTAACCACTAATAGCTCTCGTTTCCTCCCCCTTTGGCAGTGCTCTGTACACCACCACATCTGAAACATGCGGTGAAGGGTCAAGATTAGCTGTGATTCGGTCTATATTGCCTCGCCGCTTGAAGAAGTGGTTGGCTTGCGGATGTGAATTTGATTGAGCGGAACCAATGAAGGCAAGGCTGAGCTGAGATTGCCTTGCGTCACCCGAGCTAGCCACAAGCTACATAAGACCTGGAGTTTGTTAGGCCTAGGAGACCTGCACTCTTCGCCTCTGCAGCAGTTTTGAATAATGAAGTATGGTCAGTGGTCAACCCCCTGAGTCCCCCCAGGCTTGTCCAGTAATGTACGCCCTTGACTGGCTCAGGCAGTAAAATCAATGCTGGGGAAAAGGCCGGCTCCTGGGTCAAACCAAAGGTGCGCCGCAGAACGGAAGGGGATGGACTATTCGGTACACAACCATTGGCGATTAGATTAGAGCGAAAGCAGTAAGCAGTCATTGCAAATCTCACTCTGTAGCATAGAAGTCCACCATAGGCTGTCAGTGAGGGCATGTGAGGGCACATGAATGGATGTCTTTGTTTGAGGAGGTTTGGAACACGGTGTGCCTTCTCCGAGAGGCTGCAGAAGTCTAGAGATTCAGGACGTGCTCAGTATGAACCAAGTCAAATAACTAGACCCAAACATCTGGCCTTTTCTTCCAACTCCCCTCATCTTGGCAGGGAGATGCATTTCTTTACTTTCAATTTTTACCTTTTTAAAGACTGTTTTTGAGAAAATATACAAATAATTGAATTTGTTTATTGTACTATACCAAGAGACTTGTGCGTTATAAAGATTGGACCCAGTCAGTGAACTTCTAGATTTTCAATTTTTATTTACTGTATTTCAATTACTTCCAAATATATTTTATGTGGTCTAGTATTTTGATATTTAAGTCTAGTATTTTGATATGCAAGTAGCTGAATATTGGAATGTATTTGGAAATACACCTGGAAAGTGTTGGCGTGTATTTGAAAATACTCAAGTATAATTTTAAATTAAATATTTAAACATTCCCATGCATTTCAACAAAGGTCTGTTTGGTATTTGAAATAATTCATTTTGAAAAAAGATTATATGAAAAACATGTTTTAAATAGTAGGCTATTTGTAGGAAATTATTAGGAAATACTTACAATAGAAGTAGTTGATTTGGGTCATATTATTAGAAAGTATGAAAATACACTGTACATAAGTATCTCAATTACAAATAACTAAATACTCATGTATTTGAACCCAGGTCTACTATTTTCCAAGTAAAACCACAAGGGCAAGTCAGTAGGCTTCATCCTCTTTTTCACTTTCTCTTCTCCTCTTTCTCACTGTTTGTTACTGTTTGTTCTTTTTTAGTGGTCCTGCAGATCTCTTGTTCCACCCTGTTTGTTTCATAGAGAGAGCCTGACACTGTGGAAGTCTCTGGATGGCTCCGGAGAGATCCTTGTCATATTTCATTCAACTGCTGTTTTTCTATTCTTGCTGGCCTCCCTGTTGTAATAGCTCAACTGTATCTTGTGTCTGCTATATTACCGTTGTGGCAGCACTCCTGCAATTGATACCACCGGTTCTCTTCTCCCGAGCCCAATAGACTTCAATTAAACTGTACAATAATAGCAAGGGTAAAGATTTTAGGTCCATACAGATCGGTTTAACAACGTGTAAGATTTGATACAGGCCCTTCTCCAAAATGTTTTTTATTCTCCAACATTCCTCCATGATAGAATGAGCTTCAATATTTGGTGTATTGCTCTATTAAATCTACTGTAAATTGCCTCTCTGCACCGAAACTTGATGGGATATGACCACTCTTCATTGTTTTTAGGAGGTGGAACATGTCACAAATTGCACTGCTGTGGAGAGAATGGAGTCATAGAAATGTTAATAGTGAGATGAAAACGGTTAAGAAAGTCCCCAATAATGGATTCTAGATATATCCATAGCAGAAGCAACATTGCAATCTATTGCACTCTTATTGCTGTCAATAGTGAGCAGAAACCGGTTAAGAAAGTCCCCAATAATGGATTTCTAGATCTATCCATAGCAATAGTAACCTTGCAATCTATTGCACTCTTATTGTCGTATTCATGGTCTAGAAATGGGATTTCTTTTTACTCAGCCTTTATTTCTGTACGTGTTGCACCTCAAATCACATGCTCATCACTTCAACTAACAAGTTAACAATCCAAGAGCAAAATCCCTTCTGTGGAATGAAGACTTCCACTGCACCCTGTCAGCACTACACTCCAATGTTGAGTTAATGTCTTACCATGTTGAGTTAATGTCTTTCAGGACACTGTGCCGAGTCAGGCTGCCTGTGAGATTTAGCCAGGGAGTTAGATAGAAAAGACACATTAAAGTGCAGGTGGAAGAAGTGCGGATAAGGTGAAGTGATGTTGAATATTTCTCTCTTTTTTATTCCCCTGTGTTTTTAAGAAGTTTAATCAGGTATTCTCCTACTCAGGTATTCTGATCGGTGGGCCTGGTCAGGCACAGGAGAGAGGGGAGGGAATGGATGACCGGGAGAGGGCCGAGCTCTGATACTCGTTAACACTAGAACCGCTGGGCCTCGATGGACGCCCCCTTCAAACTAATGAGGAGTCATTCTGACTGCAACATTCCAGCAGAGCAATTGATATATTTCATATACAGTGGGGAGAACAAGTACTTGTTATTCTGCCGATTTTGCAGGTTTTCCTACTTACAAAGCATGTGGAGTTCTGTAATTTTTATCATAGGTACACTTCAACTGTGAGAGACGGAATCTAAAACAAAAATCCAGAAAATCACATTGTATGATTTTTAAGTAATTAATTTGCATTTTATTGCACCATTGTGGAGTACAATGGCTGTGCAGGTGCCTTGTTTTGCACAGAGGGAGAGAGCTCCCATCTCACTTTGTTCATGGTGCCGGCCAGACTTTTCAAGCAACTTGTTCGCCAATAACCGTGAAGTGACGAAATTGTCCGTGTTGACATTTCTCCCCTTGCCTACATAAAGTTCCACAAGCCTCATCACCACATTCTCCGACACTCGCTCACCTGCTAGGCGATGTGGAATTATCCCAGATATTGAAAGCAATTCGGAATGTACAATTACGTACGCTCTCACTGTGTAGGCTACTGTAAATAGGCCAGAGTTGACTTATAAGACTGCTTTGATTCGGTGGACTGATATAGAGTACATACCATTTTAAAATGAGGCCTATAATTACAATAGAATGGCCCGCCCTGTTCTTCATTCACAATTGGTGATTAAATAATTATGCATATTTCGCTTCCCCTCACTTATCAACTCACCCATTCTTCCCATCATACTTTACTTAATTTATTTAATCTGTTGTTATATGTGTGAAATTAGTTTCGGTATATAGTTTAGGTTCAGTTTTGAGGCAATTGTCGGGGTCATTGTCAGCTGGGCACTTTCAAATGTTGGAAGAAGGAGACGGGCAGGTCATACTGTTGGGAGGAGACGGGCAGGCCATACTGTTGGGAGAAGGAGACGGGCAGGCCATACTGTTGGGAGGAGACGGGCAGGCCATACTGTTGGGAGAAGGAGACGGGCAGGCCATACTGTTGGGAGAAGGAGACGGGCAGGCCATTCTGTTGGGAGGAGACAGGCAGGCCATACTGTTAGGAGAAGGAGACGGGCAGGCCATACTGTTAGGAGAAGGAGACGGGCAGGCCATACTGTTGGGAGAAGGAGACGGGCAGGCCATACTGTTGGGAGGAGACGGGCAGGCCATACTGTTGGGAGAAGGAGACGGGCAGGCCATACTGTTGGGAGGAGACGGGCAGGCCATTCTGTTGGGAGGAGACAGGCAGGCCATACTGTTGGGAGAAGAGACAGGCAGGCCATACTGTTAGGAGAAGGAGACGGGCAGGCCATACTGTTGGGAGGAGACGGGCAGGCCATACTGTTGGGAGGAGACGGGCAGGCCATACTGTTGGGAGAAGGAGACGGGCAGGCCATACTGTTGGGAAAAGGAGAGGAGCAGGCCACATTGTTGGGAAAAGGAGAGGAGCAGGCCATATTGTTGGGAGAAGGAGACGGGCAGTCTACACTGTTGGGAAAAGGAGAGGAGCAGGCCATACTGTTGGGAAAAGGAGAGGAGCAGGCCACACAGTTGGGAAAAGGAGAGGAGCAGGCCACACTGTTGGGAGAAGGAGACGGGCAGTCTACACTGTTGGGAAAATGAAGGCCATACTGTTGGGAAAAGGAGAGGAGCAGGCCATACTGTTGGGAGAAAGGAGATGGGCAGACCACACTGTTGGGAAAAGGAGAGGAGCAGGCCACACTGTTGGGAAAAGGAGAGGAGCAGGCCATACTGTTGGAAAAGAGAGGAGGGGAGAGAGGAGCAGTCCACACTGTTGGGAATAGGAGAGGAGCAGGCCATACTGTTGGGAGAAGGAGACTGGCAGGCCATACTGTTGGGAGAAGGAGACGGGCAGGCCATACTGTTGAGAGAAGGAGGCCATACTGTTGGGAGGAGACGGGCAGGCCATACTGTTGGGAGGAGACGGGCAGGCCATACTGTTGGGAGAAGGAGACGGGCAGGCCATACTGTTGGGAGAAGGAGACGGGCAGGCCATTCTGTTGGGAGGAGACAGGCAGGCCATACTGTTGGGAGAAGGAGACAGGCAGGCCATACTGATGGGAGGAGACAGGCAGGCCATTTTGTTGGGAGGAGACAGGCAGGCCATACTGTTGGGAGAAGGAGACGGGCAGGCCATACTGTTGGGAGAAGGAGACGGGCAGGCCACACTGTTGGGAGAGAAGGAGACCACACAGTTGGGAAAAGGAGAGGAGCAGGCCACTGTTGGGAAAAGGAGAGGGCAGGCCATACTGTTGGGAGAAGGAGATGGGCAGACCACACTGTTGGGAAAAGGAGAGGAGCAGGCCACACTGTTGGGAAAAGGAGAGGAGCAGGCCATACTGTTGGGAGAAGAAGGAGAGGAGCAGTCCACACTGTTGGGAATAGCAGGCCATACTGTTGGGAGAAGGAGACTGGCAGGCCATACTGTTGGGAGAAGGAGACGGGCAGGCCATACTGTTGAGAGAAGGAGACGGAGGCCATACTGTTGGGAGGAGACGGGCAGGCCAGGCCATACTGTTGGGAGAAGGAGACGGGCAGGCCATACTGTTGGGAGAGACGGGCAGGCCATACTGTTGGGAGGAGACGGGACAGGCCATACTGTTGGGAGAAGGAGACGGGCAGGCCATACTGGAGACGGGCAGGCCATACTGTTGGGAGAAGGAGACAGGCAGGCCATACTGTTGGGAGAAGGAGACGGGCAGGCCATACTGTTGGGAGAAGAGACGGGCAGGCCATACTGTTGGGAGGAGACAGGCAGGCCATACTGTTAGGAGAAGGAGACGGGCAGGCCATACTGTTAGGGAGAAGGAGACGGGCAGGCCATACTGTTGGGAGAAGGAGACGGGCAGGCCATACTGTTGGGAGGAGACGGGCAGGCCATACTGTTGGGAGAAGGAGACGGGCAGGCCATACTGTTAGGAGAAGGAGACGGGCAGGCCATACTGTTGGGAGGAGACCAGGCCATTCTGTTGGGAAGACAGGCAGGCCATACTGTTAGGAGAAGGAGACGGGCAGGCCATACTGTTAGGAGAAGGAGACGGGCAGGCCATACTGTTGGGAGGAGACGGGCAGGCCATACTGTTGGGAGAAGGAGACGGGCAGGCCATACTGTTGGGAAAAGGAGAGGAGCAGGCCACATTGTTGGGAAAAGGAGAGGAGCAGACCATATTGTTGGGAGAAGGAGACGGGCAGTCTACACTGTTGGGAAAAGGAGAGGAGCAGGCCATACTGTTGGGAAAAGGAGAGGAGCAGGCCACACAGTTGGGAAAAGGAGAGGAGCAGGCCACACTGTTGGGAAAAGGAGAGGAGCAGGCCATACTGTTGGGAGAAGGAGATGGGCAGACCACACTGTTGGGAAAAGGAGAGGAGCAGGCCACACTGTTGGGAAAAGGAGAGGAGCAGGCCATACTGTTGTGAAAAGGAGAGGAGCGGGCCATACTGTTGGGAGAAGGAGAGGAGCAGTCCACACTGTTGGGAATAGGAGAGGAGCAGGCCATACTGTTGGGAGAAGGAGACTGGCAGGCCATACTGTTGGGAGAAGGAGACGGGCAGGCCATACTGTTGAGAGAAGGAGACGGGCAGGCCATACTGTTGGGAGGAGACGGGCAGGCCATACTGTTGGGAGAAGGAGACGGGCAGGCCATACTGTTGGGAGGAGACGGGCAGGCCATTCTGTTGGGAGGAGACAGGCAGGCCATACTGTTGGGAGAAGGAGACGGGCAGGCCATACTGTTGGGAGGAGACGGGCAGGCCATACTGTTGGGAGAAGGAGACGGGCAGGCCATACTGTTGGGAGGAGACGGGCAGGCCATACTGTTGGGAGAAGGAGACGGGCAGGCCATACTGTTAGGAGAAGGAGACGGGCAGGCCATACTGTTGGGAGGAGACGGGCAGGCCATTCTGTTGGGAGGAGACAGGCAGGCCATACTGTTAGGAGAAGGAGACGGGCAGGCCATACTGTTAGGAGAAGGAGACGGGCAGGCCATACTGTTGGGAGGAGACGGGCAGGCCATACTGTTGGGAGAAGGAGACGGGCAGGCCATACTGTTGGGAAAAGGAGAGGAGCAGGCCACATTGTTGGGAAAAGGAGAGGAGCAGACCATATTGTTGGGAGAAGGAGACGGGCAGTCTACACTGTTGGGAAAAGGAGAGGAGCAGGCCATACTGTTGGGAATAGGAGAGGAGCAGGCCATACTGTTGGGAGAAGGAGACTGGCAGGCCATACTGTTGGGAGAAGGAGACGGGCAGGCCATACTGTTGAGAGAAGGAGACGGGCAGGCCATACTGTTGGGAGGAGACGGGCAGGCCATACTGTTGGGAGAAGGAGACGGGCAGGCCATACTGTTGGGAGGAGACGGGCAGGCCATTCTGTTGGGAGGAGACAGGCAGGCCATACTGTTGGGAGAAGGAGACAGGCAGGCCATACTGTTGGGAGAAGGAGACGGGCAGGCCATACTGTTGGGAGGAGACGGGCAGGCCATACTGTTGGGAGAAGGAGACGGGCAGGCCATACTGTTGGGAGGAGACGGGCAGGCCATACTGTTGGGAGAAGGAGACGGGCAGGCCATACTGTTGGGAGAAGGAGACGGGCAGGCCATACTGTTGGGAGGAGACGGGCAGGCCATTCTGTTGGGAGGAGACAGGCAGGCCATACTGTTAGGAGAAGGAGACGGGCAGGCCATACTGTTAGGAGAAGGAGACGGGCAGGCCATACTGTTGGGAGGAGACGGGCAGGCCATACTGTTGGGAGAAGGAGACGGGCAGGCCATACTGTTGGGAAAAGGAGAGGAGCAGGCCACATTGTTGGGAAAAGGAGAGGAGCAGGCCATATTGTTGGGAGAAGGAGACGGGCAGTCTACACTGTTGGGAAAATGTGAGGAGCAGGCCATACTGTTGGGAAAAGGAGAGGAGCAGGCCATACTGTTGGGAGAAGGAGATGGGCAGACCACACTGTTGGGAAAAGGAGAGGAGCAGGCCACACTGTTGGGAAAAGGAGAGGAGCAGGCCATACTGTTGTGAAAAGGAGAGGAGCGGGCCATACTGTTGGGAGAAGGAGAGGAGCAGTCCACACTGTTGGGAATAGGAGAGGAGCAGGCCATACTGTTGGGAGAAGGAGACTGGCAGGCCATACTGTTGGGAGAAGGAGACGGGCAGGCCATACTGTTGAGAGAAGGAGACGGGCAGGCCATACTGTTGGGAGGAGACGGGCAGGCCATACTGTTGGGAGGAGACGGGCAGGCCATACTGTTGGGAGAAGGAGACGGGCAGGCCATACTGTTGGGAGAAGGAGACGGGCAGGCCATTCTGTTGGGAGGAGACAGGCAGGCCATACTGTTGGGAGAAGGAGACAGGCAGGCCATACTGATGGGAGGAGACAGGCAGGCCATTCTGTTGGGAGGAGACAGGCAGGCCATACTGTTAGGAGACTGGCAGGCCATTCTGTTGGGAGGAGACAGGCAGGCCATACTGTTAGGAGAAGGAGACGGGCAGGCCATACTGTTGGGAGAAGGAGACGGGCAGGCCATACTGTTGGGAGAAGGAGACGGGCAGGCCATACTGTTGGGAGAAGGAGACGGGCAGTCTACACTGTTGGTAAAAGGAGAGGAGCAGGCCACACTGTTGGTAAAAGGAGATGGGCAGGCCATACTGTTGGGAAAATGAGAGGAGCAGGCCATACTGTTGGGAAAAGGAGAGGAGCAGGCCACACAGTTGGGAAAAGGAGAGGAGCAGGCCACACTGTTGGGAAAAGGAGAGGAGCAGGCCATACTGTTGGGAGAAGGAGATGGGCAGACCACACTGTTGGGAAAAGGAGAGGAGCAGGCCACACTGTTGGGAAAAGGAGAGGAGCAGGCCATACTGTTGTGAAAAGGAGAGGAGCGGGCCATACTGTTGGGAGAAGGAGAGGAGCAGTCCACACTGTTGGGAATAGGAGAGGAGCAGGCCATACTGTTGGGAGAAGGAGACTGGCAGGCCATACTGTTGGGAGAAGGAGACGGGCAGGCCATACTGTTGAGAGAAGGAGACGGGCAGGCCATACTGTTGGGAGGAGACGGGCAGGCCATACTGTTGGGAGGAGACGGGCAGGCCATACTGTTGGGAGGAGACGGGCAGGCCATACTGTTGGGAGGAGACGGGCAGGCCATACTGTTGGGAGAAGGAGACGGGCAGGCCATACTGTTGGGAGAAGGAGACGGGCAGGCCATACTGTTGGGAGGAGACGGGCAGGCCATTCTGTTGGGAGGAGACAGGCAGGCCATACTGTTGGGAGAAGGAGACGGGCAGGCCATACTGTTGGGAGGAGACGGGCAGGCCATACTGTTGGGAGAAGGAGACGGGCAGGCCATACTGTTGGGAGAAGGAGACGGGCAGGCCATTCTGTTGGGAGGAGACGGGCAGGCCATACTGTTAGGAGAAGGAGACGGGCAGGCCATACTGTTAGGAGAAGGAGACGGGCAGGCCATACTGTTGGGAGAAGGAGACGGGCAGGCCATACTGTTGGGAGGAGACGGGCAGGCCATACTGTTGGGAGAAGGAGACGGGCAGGCCATACTGTTAGGAGAAGGAGACGGGCAGGCCATACTGTTGGGAGGAGACGGGCAGGCCATTCTGTTGGGAGGAGACAGGCAGGCCATACTGTTAGGAGAAGGAGACGGGCAGGCCATACTGTTAGGAGAAGGAGACGGGCAGGCCATACTGTTGGGAGGAGACGGGCAGGCCATACTGTTGGGAGAAGGAGACGGGCAGGCCATACTGTTGGGAAAAGGAGAGGAGCAGGCCACATTGTTGGGAAAAGGAGAGGAGCAGGCCATATTGTTGGGAGAAGGAGACGGGCAGTCTACACTGTTGGGAAAAGGAGAGGAGCAGGCCATACTGTTGGGAAAAGGAGAGGAGCAGGCCACACTGTTGGGAAAAGGAGAGGAGCAGGCCATACTGTTGGGAGAAGGAGATGGGCAGACCACACTGTTGGGAAAAGGAGAGGAGCAGGCCACACTGTTGGGAAAAGGAGAGGAGCAGGCCATACTGTTGTGAAAAGGAGAGGAGCGGGCCATACTGTTGGGAGAAGGAGAGGAGCAGTCCACACTGTTGGGAATAGGAGAGGAGCAGGCCATACTGTTGGGAGAAGGAGACTGGCAGGCCATACTGTTGGGAGAAGGAGACGGGCAGGCCATACTGTTGAGAGAAGGAGACGGGCAGGCCATACTGTTGGGAGGAGACGGGCAGGCCATACTGTTGGGAGGAGACGGGCAGGCCATACTGTTGGGAGAAGGAGACGGGCAGGCCATACTGTTGGGAGGAGACGGGCAGGCCATTCTGTTGGGAGGAGACAGGCAGGCCATACTGTTGGGAGAAGGAGACGGGCAGGCCATACTGTTGGGAGGAGACGGGCAGGCCATACTGTTGGGAGAAGGAGACGGGCAGGCCATACTGTTGGGAGAAGGAGACGGGCAGGCCATTCTGTTGGGAGGAGACAGGCAGGCCATACTGTTAGGAGAAGGAGACGGGCAGGCCATACTGTTAGGAGAAGGAGACGGGCAGGCCATACTGTTGGGAGAAGGAGACGGGCAGGCCATACTGTTGGGAGAAGGAGACGGGCAGGCCATACTGTTGGGAGAAGGAGACGGGCAGGCCATACTGTTAGGAGAAGGAGACGGGCAGGCCATACTGTTGGGAGGAGACGGGCAGGCCATTCTGTTGGGAGGAGACAGGCAGGCCATACTGTTAGGAGAAGGAGACGGGCAGGCCATACTGTTAGGAGAAGGAGACGGGCAGGCCATACTGTTGGGAGGAGACGG
Source organism: Oncorhynchus nerka (assembly GCF_034236695.1). NCBI lineage: Eukaryota > Metazoa > Chordata > Actinopteri > Salmoniformes > Salmonidae > Oncorhynchus > Oncorhynchus nerka. Next base: position 18,189,299 of record NC_088422.1, on the reverse strand, counting down.
GCAGGCCATACTGTTGGGAGAAGGAGACGGGCAGGCCATACTGTTGGGAAAAGGAGAGGAGCAGGCCACATTGTTGGGAAAAGGAGAGGAGCAGGCCATATTGTTGGGAGAAGGAGACGGGCAGTCTACACTGTTGGGAAAAGGAGAGGAGCAGGCCATACTGTTGGGAAAAGGAGAGGAGCAGGCCACACAGTTGGGAAAAGGAGAGGAGCAGGCCACACTGTTGGGAAAAGGAGAGGAGCAGGCCATACTGTTGGGAGAAGGAGATGGGCAGACCACACTGTTGGGAAAAGGAGAGGAGCAGGCCACACTGTTGGGAAAAGGAGAGGAGCAGGCCATACTGTTGTGAAAAGGAGAGGAGCGGGCCATACTGTTGGGAGAAGGAGAGGAGCAGTCCACACTGTTGGGAATAGGAGAGGAGCAGGCCATACTGTTGGGAGAAGGAGACTGGCAGGCCATACTGTTGGGAGAAGGAGACGGGCAGGCCATACTGTTGAGAGAAGGAGACGGGCAGGCCATACTGTTGGGAGGAGACGGGCAGGCCATACTGTTGGGAGGAGACGGGCAGGCCATACTGTTGGGAGAAGGAGACGGGCAGGCCATACTGTTGGGAGAAGGAGACGGGCAGGCCATTCTGTTGGGAGGAGACAGGCAGGCCATACTGTTGGGAGAAGGAGACAGGCAGGCCATACTGATGGGAGGAGACAGGCAGGCCATTCTGTTGGGAGGAGACAGGCAGGCCATACTGTTAGGAGAAGGAGACTGGCAGGCCATTCTGTTGGGAGGAGACAGGCAGGCCATACTGTTAGGAGAAGGAGACGGGCAGGCCATACTGTTGGGAGAAGGAGACGGGCAGGCCATACTGTTGGGAGAAGGAGACGGGCAGGCCATACTGTTGGGAGAAGGAGACGGGCAGTCTACACTGTTGGTAAAAGGAGAGGAGCAGGCCACACTGTTGGTAAAAGGAGATGGGCAGGCCATACTGTTGGGAAAATGAGAGGAGCAGGCCATACTGTTGGGAAAAGGAGAGGAGCAGGCCACACAGTTGGGAAAAGGAGAGGAGCAGGCCACACTGTTGGGAAAAGGAGAGGAGCAGGCCATACTGTTGGGAGAAGGAGATGGGCAGACCATACTGTTGAGAGGAGCAGGCCACACAGTTGGGAAAAGGAGAGGAGCAGGCCATACTGTTGGGAAAATGAGAGGAGCAGGCCATACTGTTGTGAAAAGGAGAGGAGCAGGCCACACAGTTGGGAGAAGGAGAGGAGCAGTCCACACTGTTGGGAAAAGGAGAGGAGCAGGCCATACTGTTGGGAGAAGGAGAGGAGCAGTCCACACTGTTGGGAAAAGGAGAGGAGCAGGCCATACTGTTGGGAGAAGGAGACTGGCAGGCCATACTGTTGGGAGAAGGAGACGGGCAGGCCATACTGTTGGGAGAAGGAGATGGGCAGGCCATACTGTTGGGAAAAGGAGAGGAGCAGGCCATACTGTTGGGAGAAGGAGACTGGCAGGCCATACTTTTGGGAAAAGGAGAGGAGCAGTCCACACTGTTGGGAAAAGGAGAGGAGCAGTCCATACTGTTGGGAGAAGGAGACTGGCAGGCCATACTGTTGGGAGAAGGAGACGGGCAGGCCATACTGTTGGGAGAAGGAGATGGGCAGGCCATACTGTTGAGAGAAGGAGACGGGCAGGCCATACTGTTGGGAGGAGACGGGCAGGCCATTCTGTTGGGAGGAGACAGGCAGGCCATACTGTTGGGAGAAGAAGACAGGCAGGCCATACTGTTGGGAGAAGGAGACAGGCAGGCCATACTGTTGGGAGGAGACAGGCAGGCCATTCTTTTGGGAGGAGACAGGCAGGCCATACTGTTAGGAGAAGGAGACTGGCAGGCCATTCTGTTGGGAGGAGACAGGCAGGCCATACTGTTAGGAGAAGGAGACGGGCAGGTCATACTGTTGGGAGAAGGAGACGGGCAGGCCATACTGTTGGGAGAAGGAGACGGGCAGGCCATACTGTTGGGAGAAGGAGACGGGCAGTCTACACTGTTGGTAAAAGGAGAGGAGCAGGCCACACTGTTGGTAAAAGGAGATGGGCAGGCCATACTGTTGGGAAAATGAGAGGAGCAGGCCATACTGTTGGGAAAAGGAGAGGAGCAGGCCACACAGTTGGGAAAAGGAGAGGAGCAGGCCATACTGTTGGGAGAAGGAGATGGGCAGACCATACTGTTGGGAAAAGGAGAGGAGCAGGCCACACAGTTGGGAAAAGGAGAGGAGCAGGCCACACAGTTGGGAAAAGGAGAGGAGCAGGCCACACTGTTGGGAAAAGGAGAGGAGCAGGCCATACTGTTGGGAGGAGACGGGCAGGCCATTCTGTTGGGAGGAGACAGGCAGGCCATACTGTTGGGAGAAGGAGACAGGCAGGCCATACTGTTGGGAGAAGGAGACTGGCAGGCCATTCTGTTGGGAGGAGACAGGCAGGCCATACTGTTAGGAGAAGGAGACGGGCAGGCCATACTGTTGGGAGAAGGAGACGGGCAGGCCATACTGTTGGGAGAAGGAGACGGGCAGGCCATACTGTTGGGAGAAGGAGACGGGCAGTCTACACTGTTGGTAAAAGGAGATGGGCAGGCCATACTGTTGGGAAAATGAGAGGAGCAGGCCATACTGTTGGGAAAAGGAGAGGAGCAGGCCACACAGTTGGGAAAAGGAGAGGAGCAGGCCATACTGTTGGGAGAAGGAGATGGGCAGACCATACTGTTGGGAAAAGGAGAGGAGCAGGCCACACAGTTGGGAAAAGGAGAGGAGCAGGCCACACTGTTGGGAAAAGGAGAGGAGCAGGCCATACTGTTGGGAGAAGGAGACTGGCAGGCCATACTTTTGGGAAAAGGAGAGGAGCAGGCCACACAGTTGGGAGAAGGAGAGGAGCAGTCCACACTGTTGGGAAAAGGAGAGGAGCAGGCCATACTGTTGGGAGAAGGAGAGGAGCAGTCCACACTGTTGGGAAAAGGAGAGGAGCAGGCCATACTGTTGGGAGAAGGAGACTGGCAGGCCATACTGTTGGGAGAAGGAGACGGGCAGGCCATACTGTTGGGAGAAGGAGATGGGCAGGCCATACTGTTGGGAAAAGGAGAGGAGCAGGCCATACTGTTGGGAGAAGGAGACTGGCAGGACATACTTTTGGGAAAAGGAGAGGAGCAGTCCACACTGTTGGGAAAAGGAGAGGAGCAGTCCATACTGTTGGGAGAAGGAGACTGGCAGGCCATACTGTTGGGAGAAGGAGACGTGCAGGCCATACTGTTGGGAGAAGGAGATGGGCAGGCCATACTGTTGAGAGAAGGAGACGGGCAGGCCATACTGTTGGGAGGAGACGGGCAGACCATACTGTTGGGAGGAGACGGGCAGGCCATACTGTTGGGAGAAGGAGACGGGCAGGCCATACTGTTGGGAGGAGACGGGCAGGCCATTCTGTTGGGAGGAGACAGGCAGGCCATACTGTTGGGAGAAGGAGACAGGCAGGCCATACTGTTGGGAGAAGGAGACAGGCAGGCCATACTGTTGGGAGGAGACAGGCAGGCCATTCTTTTGGGAGGAGACAGGCAGGCCATACTGTTAGGAGAAGGAGACTGGCAGGCCATTCTGTTGGGAGGAGACAGGCAGGCCATACTGTTAGGAGAAGGAGACGGGCAGGCCATACTGTTGGGAGAAGGAGACGGGCAGGCCATACTGTTGGGAGAAGGAGACGGGCAGGCCATTCTGTTGGGAGGAGACAGGCAGGCCATACTGTTAGGAGAAGGAGACGGGCAGGCCATACTGTTGGGAGAAGGAGACGGGCAGGCCATACTGTTGGGAAAAGGAGAGGAGCAGGCCATACTGTTGGGAGAAGGAGACTGGCAGGCCACACTGTTGGGAGAAGGAGAGGAGCAGTCCACACTGTTGAGAAAAGGAGGGGTTACGGGGTAAACCATTCAAAAACAGGACATGCCCTCCTTAAACTGGTTATAACTCCAGTTCTTATTGTGATATTAAGTTATATTGTGATATTAAGTTAAGTTAAGGAAAAGTCAAGGACAGAGGAGGGCATGACTTAAAAAATGAGTAATCACATATTTTTCAAATGTCATGTGCAGTTACAATTACTGCTTTAGCGGTTCTAGGGTTAAAGGTGTTGGTGTTTGTCTGCAGACCTGTGGTAGGGAATGACTGAAGCCTGAGATCCATGTGACAATATAGGGGGAAAGATTGTAGTACAGGTGACTGTTGGCACCTCAATTGGCTGGAACGGAGTGAATGGAATGGTATCAAACATATCACACAGATGGTTACCATGTGTTTGATACCATTCCATTCTGGAGAGGATGGCAGTTGTTTTTATGGGCTCCTGACCAATTGAGATATTTGGTGTATTTTATTGCACTAATCTTAACTTTTTTGTACATAATGTTTCCGTCAACATTTCCTACCTATACTTTATCCCTACCTATATGTACATACAGTATCTACCTCAGTTACACTGTACCCCTGCACATTGACTCGGAACTGGTACATTTACATTACATTTAAGTCATTTAGCAGACGCTCTTATCCAGAGCGACTTACAAATTGGTGCATTCACCTTATGACATCCAGTGGAACAGCCACTTTACAATAGTGCATCTAAATCTTTTAAGGGGGTGGGGGGGGTGAAAGGGATTACTTTATCCTATCCTAGGTAATCCTTAAAGAGGTGGGGTTTTAGGTGTCTCCGGAAGGTGGTGATTGACTCCGCTGTCCTGGCGTCGTGAGGGAGTTTGTTCCACCATTGGGGGCCAGAGCAGCGAACAGTTTTGACTGGGCTGAGCGGGAACTGTACTTCCTCAGTGGTAGGGAGGCGAGCAGGCCAGAGGTGGATGAACGCAGTGCCCTTGTTTGGGTGTAGGGCCTGATCAGAGCCTGGAGGTACTGAGGTGCCGTTCCCCTCACAGCTCCGTAGGCAAGCACCATGGTTTTGTAGCGGATGCGAGCTTCAACTGGAAGCCAGTGGAGAGAGCGGAGGAGCGGGGTGACGTGAGAGAACTTGGGAAGGTTGAACACCAGACGGGCTGCGGCGTTCTGGATGAGTTGTAGGGGTTTAATGGCACAGGCAGGGAGCCCAGCCAACAGCGAGTTGCAGTAGTCCAGACGGGAGATGACAAGTGCCTGGATTAGGACCTGCGCCGCTTCCTGTGTGAGGCAGGGTCGTACTCTGCGGATGTTGTAGAGCATGAACCTACAGGAACGGGCCACCGCCTTGATGTTAGTTGAGAACGACAGGGTGTTGTCCAGGATCACGCCAAGGTTCTTAGCGCTCTGGGAGGAGGACACAATGGAGTTGTCGACCGTGATGGCGAGATCATGGAACGGGCAGTCCTTCCCCGGGAGGAAGAGCAGCTCCGTCTTGCCGAGGTTCAGCTTGAGGTGGTGATCCGTCATCCACACTGATATGTCTGCCAGACATGCAGAGATGCGATTCGCCACCTGGTCATCAGAAGGGGGAAAGGAGAAGATTAATTGTGTGTCGTCTGCATAGCAATGATAGGAGAGACCATGTGAGGTTATGACAGAGCCAAGTGACTTGGTGTATAGCGAGAATAGGAGAGGGCCTAGAACAGAGCCCTGGGGGACACCAGTGGTGAGAGCACGTGGTGTGGAGACGGATTCTCGCCACGCCACCTGGTAGGAGCGACCTGTCAGGTAGGACGCAATCCAAGCGTGGGCCGCGAGATGCCCAACTCGGAGAGGGTGGAGAGGAGGATCTGATGGTTCACAGTATCGAAGGCAGCCGATAGGTCTAGAAGGATGAGAGCAGAGGAGAGAGAGTTAGCTTTAGCAGTGCGGAGCGCCTCCGTGATACAGAGAAGAGCAGTCTCAGTTGAATGACTAGTCTTGAAACCTGACTGATTTGGATCAAGAAGGTCATTCTGAGAGAGATAGCGGGAGAGCTGGCCAAGGACGGCACGTTCAAGAGTTTTGGAGAGAAAAGAAAGAAGGGATACTGGTCTGTAGTTGTTGACATCGGAGGGATCGAGTGTAGGTTTTTTCAGAAGGGGTGCAACTCTCGCTCTCTTGAAGACGGAAGGGACGTAGCCAGCGGTCAGGGATGAGTTGATGACCGAGGTGAGGTAAGGGAGAAGGTCTCCGGAAATGGTCTGGAGAAGAGAGGAGGGGATAGGGTCAAGCGGGCAGGTTGTTGGGCGGCCGGCCGTCACAAGACGCGAGATTTCATCTGGAGAGAGGGGGGAGAAAGAGGTCAGAGCACAGGGTAGGGCAGTGTGAGCAGAACCAGCAGTGTCGTTTGACTTAGCAAACGAGGATCGGATGTCGTCAATCTTCTTTTCAAAATGGTTGACGAAGTCATCTGCAGAGAGGGAGGGGGGGGGAGGGGGAGGAGGATTCAGGAGGGAGGAGAAGGTTGCAAAGAGCTTCCTAGGGTTAGAGGCAGATGCTTGGAATTTAGAGTGGTAGAAAGTGGCTTTAGCAGCAGAGAGAGAAGAGGAAAATGTAGAGAGGAGGGAGTGAAAGGATGTCAGGTCCGCAGGGAGGCGAGTTTTCCTCCATTTCCGCTCGGCTGCCCGGAGCCCTGTGTATATAGCCAAGTTATCGGTACTCATAGTGTATTTATTCCTTGTGTTATTGTTTTTCTATTTATTCATATTATTTGTATTTTTTTATATATATTTTCCACTATTTATCTCTGCATTGTTGAGAAGGGCCCGTAGGTAAGCGTTTCCCTGTTAGTCTACACCTGTTGTTTACGAAGCATGTAACAGATATATTTTATTTTATTTCATTCACTCTATTCCAGCCATTATTTTGAGCCTTCCTCCCCTCAAAAGCCTCATGTGGAATGGAGGTGGGAGAAAGAGCGGTAGGAAAGAACTAGGGACGAGAAACTGTAGGGAGGGAAACCAAGAAAAAGAATGAAGGATGAAGAGTTGGTCCTTAACTGTACAGCATGCTGTATGAGTAGATGTGTGAATACCAAAGACATTCTTAATCGAATCCAGAATAGGAGAGACATGATCAAGAGAAAAAGACCAAACGACACAGGAGGAGGAGAGAGAAACAGATGAGAGACATGAGGAGAGAGAAAGTCATTACTTACATGTCCATGTTTTGCATGCCTTGTGTGTGTGTGTGTGTGTGTGTGTGTGTGTGTGTGTGTGTGTGTTTAACCTACCATACTGCTTCCCCCATCAATCAGAGGCTGGATTGCCTGTCACCCTCTCTTCATGCAGATAAGGGCCCTTGAGGCCCCCTGTGTTGCACTACCACCAGAGATCCAGGGGGTAAACTGCAGTATGCTGCAACCACTCTACCTAAACCCATTCCAACAGCTCCTCAAGGGACTGTAGGGTGGTTGTGTATCTGTTGTCGCCCTTTTTGGGTTAAACACCTCCATCAGAATATTGTGTTCACTTTAGACCTTCACTGTATCTGCATCCAGCAGACTGGTTTAATGGTCCAGATCAGAGTCTTGTGTGGTCATGAGTCTATAACATGTGTGTCGGTTGCTTCCACCAAGACCTCCTCTGTTCCAGCAAAATGAAATGTGGTTGCATTGGTGGGTTTGCTATGCTGGCGATGCCGGAACTTTTATGTTTGAATAGCTGCATGTATTTGGAACCACACTTCCATGAGATCATATTTGATTAAAATAAATCATTATTTGATTAACTTGTTTTCATACTTTGGTTTTTACTAAGGCTAATTCAGATTTCCTCCAATCCTCCATTTAAACCTATTTTATTGAAGAATCAAGGGAAGATTAATTTGATGGGGAATTGTGTACAAAGAGTTTCTAAAATGTGTGGCAAATTAGTTCACATAGAATAAACATGAAAATATGTGTCATTTGTATTATCTTCAAGCTCCAAGAGATAGTGTCTTCAAAAGCAGTTTATTGGTGTAAACATCAACAGTATCCATTTTGGGCTCACTATTTGCATCCGTTTTTAGGACTCTGGTCTGGACCATTAAACCAGTCTGCTGGATAATGTCTTCACCTTGAGTGTGAGGGGTATCGGAGATGACACTTATTTTGTAAGAATTCACACATTTGGCATTCACGCCTCTAAGTAAATGTGGAGTGGTTTTTGGAGAGGAACCTGACATGTTGTGGAATAGGGAGGTGTGGGCATCTTTTGTGAATGTATTTGCAGATTGCAATAAAAGACAACATCATTCATTGTACATAAATACAGACTCTAGTGAGTGCGTCAGACATGTTGATCATATCTGACGCACACGTTAACAGTCATAAATCAAATCATGTGTGGAAGTCAATGGGAGATTTGCACGAAAGGGTCACATCCACATATCTCGTGTCGAATTACATAATGTCTACTTGTTTTTTTTTTACAGAAAAGCAACATGAACGATAACAAGGCCCATATTGATGTATAGAAAACGGCACGGAACCAGTTCTAACTCTCCATTATTACACTACTAAATCAGAGTTAGGAATTTTTCCTGACTATGTGATCTGACAGGGAAGAATGCTTGGCCCTAATGAAATAACATTTTATTGGTTGCATACATATATCTTTCAGATTTTATCGCAGATGCAGCAAAATGCTTGTATTTCTAGCTCCAACAGTGCAGTAATACCTAACAATGCAAAACAATACACACAAATTCAAAAATGAAATGAGAAAGAAATTAAGAAATATCAGAAAGAGCAATGTCAGATTCTGAATATAAATATGTATGTATATTATGGTATGTATAGACATTATGGACAGTAAATGAATAAAGGTGTGTACAGCAGTAGGATGAGCCTTGACTAGAATACTGTATATACTGTATATATGAAGTGGGTATAACAGAATATACACATTATTAAAGTTACCAGTGTTCAATGACTATGTACATAGGCCGGCAGTCTCTCAGGTGGGTGGTAGCTGGCTAGTAAAAGTGACGAAGTTCAGGGCAGGGTACTGGGCGGAGGCTTTATGTGCCCTACTCACTGTGCCCAGTCAGAACTACAGTAATTCTAGAGCTTTCAGCATACTCTCCCAGGGCTTGTATAGGGCTGATGATAAGGACTTGGTATGAGTGCTATCGCTGATCATACCCAGGGCCCCAGAAAAGCCATTGAGAAGACATCCTCCCTAGTGGGGGAATTACCTTAGTGCATGTTAGCGATCTGTGGAATATTTTGGGAATTGAGCAGTCTGAAGTGAATATGAAGTGTCTTGCAGTAGGAGGATAATGCAGGCCTTCTCACTGCTCTCTTCAGTAAGGAGAAGGATTCTTCGAGTGGAAATGCAGTGTGGCTTGCTCAAGTGTCATTATTTCACAGGAATCCTGTGCACCATGCAGCAGAACACGTCAAAGGAGATCAGAAACGGAATGTGTTTATCTTTTGAGACCTTCCTACCATACATACCAGCTAGAGTTCCCTTACATCACGACTGAATGTCCTTGGTCCTGGGGGACCCACAGGAATGACCTTTGTATTTGATCATCAACACCTAATCGTCAAGCCCTGGATTAGTTGAATGAATCAGATGTGTTGGTGCTGGGCAAGAAAAGGTTTTGCCCCCCAGTGGGGCCCCAGGAACAGGACTGAGAAAGCCTGAGAAAACCATAGAAAGGTGTCTGAAAGAAGGTTTTCTAGGGATCATAGTTGGCTAATGTCAAGTCAACCACTCAGAATGTCTTCAACACCTGCAGGGGTCCGTCCCACTGGTTTTCCATTTCACATAATGGCGAGTCCCATTACATCCCAATTAAATAGTCATAATCACGCTCGTTTAATTGAAATGATCACGGCCTTCAATGAAGCGGTCCCAGTAGGTACCTATCACCCATATTCCATTTAATTCTACTGTCGATTAACCACACTTAGACACAAGGCTTGTATTTATCAACAACACAGTGTGCATCCCAATACATTTGTTATGCTTGTTTATATTTGAATATGTTATTCTCGCTCGCTTAACTACATATCAGCAGAGAGATTGATAATTTGCTTCTGGGCTGTTGTTTAGCAAACTGCCTATCTATTGGGTTTTGTTGGATGCTACTGCACCAAGAATGGTCTGCCGTGAGGGAAATGACAATAAGATGTTACAGTAACAACACTGCCAGGTGTTTTCTATGGCCACAAAGCACAGGTCTTGACCATCTTTCTGGGCATTGACGTTATGGAATTATGTAGCCTACACAGCATGTCCATCTCTCTTTATCTTCTTCTAAACTTAGCTCTTGCTATCCTTTCTTATTTCCCTTTGTTTGCGTGATGAGGTGCACATATGCTAATAAGCTTTCTGTGGTCTGTGTGGGTGTTCAAGATCACAATTAATTTAATGTCATTCCCACTGTCCTTCCTTTCGCAGGTGTTCCAAGGAAACTTTGACAATGACACGCACAGAAAGAACGTGATAGCTCCGCCCATCTACGCCCGATTTGTCCGGATCCTTCCATGGTCGTGGTACAGCAGGATCACTTTGCGTGCAGAGTTACTGGGATGCACAGAGGAAGAGTGACCACCCCTCCCCCTCCCCCCTTTAATAATGGATCATCTATCCCAGATCCAGTGTTTCAATATAAACTGTGCAACCTGTAAAAAGAAATCAATTTCAAATGGATTTTTCAAGAATACGTGTTTGGTTGTGTTGGGTTGCTGTTTGTTTTTTGTACAATGATTTAAACCTGTCCTTGTCCTATTTTTATTTTTTTGTGGTTAATGTCTTTTATTTTTCTCCAGATTTCCATCGTGTTTGGAATGAACTTGTGTAACATATTTGACTGGCAGGGGTGGGGGAGTGGGGAGGGGAATCACACCCTGATTTAAACGTATTGCCATGGAAGCTACTGTACAGTGTCACTTTTTAACAAAGACGACATGAAACCTATCTACCATGCTTCATTGGACATTATTAACCCCACTTCAACTCATAGCGGAACTATCCAAGAAATCCTTCAACGATGACAACTAAAATACTACAGTGACAGATATATTTTACACCTCTTCAAGCCAGGCTTTTACCATTGCTGACACTGACATTGTAACGCAAGTCAAAAACAACAACAATGCCATTGTATTTTATGTAAAACACTTAATAATTGCATGGTGCATAAATTATTATATTAAATGTATATTATGACAAATCATTTCTAACTCCTTCCCTAAGAGCAATCGCTTTGTTTTAGGGATCTATTTTTACGTGCATTTTAAATAGTTCTGATACACACCTCAAAAGCTTGAAGAGTGACTGATCTGCTCGACGAATAACAAGCAGTATAGACACTGAGCTTGATGGGCTGATTGACGAGTCCAAATGCTCTCAGCTTTTTATTGCTTCTTTAATTTATTTCAATGTAATAGCATTTCAAGAAATTTACTTGGAATTACGTCACAATTGTAGAATTGTATACTTTGTTTACTTTTCTTTTTGTCTGCTTTTTTATCCTGCCCAATTCTGCCTTTACAATATACTTTTGAATCAATTTGAAAAGCTCAGGATAGAAGACATCCATCCATACCCACAATTTTATAATTTCTAAGAGTAAGCCCTCCTTTTAATATAATATTTTACTCTTTTTTTTACATTTACAGACATTACCATGGCAATTAAATTAATAAAATGACAAACTTACTTCACAGAAATACTTTCTTTCTTTATTTTATTTTATTTTTTATATCAAAATACATAGTGACAGCATAACAAACAGCTTTCTATTCATCCATTTTCCAAAAAAAACGAAGTAAGAACTTTGAATATATAAATATCTGTCTTTGTCTTTGATATGTACAATGCACATTATCAGTTGTTGTTTCAGTATGTCACTGTATTTCAGTGTTGCATTTTAAAGTATCATTGCGTGCAACATAAAAAAATAATATTTGATTGACACCAGAAATATCAGAATAGTCAAGGACTTATGCCCATTTTTTGCAATATGATTAGGGAAAAAAGCCACATGACTTTTACCCTAGTTTGTGTAATTTCCAATCGGAATGTCCCTGGAGAGACCTTTATGATATTGGGACATTATGTCCCAAAAAGAAAGTTTCCCGATGTTATTCGTTCATAATCCTGAAACCCATATACGCTGATAGAGCGAATTTGTTTGAACAACATTGGATGTGAAGTTGCTATTGGTGTAAAACAGTGTAACATTTGTTAGATCCATGGACACAGCATAAGCGTCATGCCATACAACTAACTCACTTTTTATAATGGATGTATTTGGCTAGGCATAATGTTTTTTGTTTAATATTTTGATATCTTGGCTTTTGATCGAGCTATTTACTAGTATTTCTTGTCCAGCTGTTCCTGTCTCCATAAGGTTGTCTGCTTGATTTATCATCCTAGATGGCTGCCTGTGTGCACTTTTCACAACGGGATTTTTACTGACCAATGGATATGGCAGCATGACGTATTAGGAGGGATACAGTATCAAATATGTCCATGTCCACAGGCACATTTTGTTATAACATTATGTTACAGGTCCTTTACTTTGCACTCACCATTGCTGCATTGTAAAACCTTGGCTAACTGGTGAAGGGGAACCAGGATGTCCATATTGTGTTTCTGTGTCAACTCATTCTGAGTATCAAGCGCTATCTAGCAAAGTGTACCAATTATATGCTGATTAGTCCAAGCTTGCGAAGGAGAGTCAGAAACTAATACTGAGTACAGCTGAAAACAAATGTTGCTTCAAACAAGAGCTCTTTCAGTTTGACCAATAAAAATATGTCTGTGAATCGAATGGCTTTCCTTTTTTTGCTCGCAAAGGTGTCACGTTACCCGTCTTTAATAGGAGAGTCTTTTCTCGTTCTCTGATCATGCTCTGCTTTCTCCCAGTGTCTGATTACACGTGGCTGTGCTTTAGCGTGTCGCCTTCATTGATTTACCGTAGGCTGCCATGCTTAGTTGCACTTTCAACTTCATTCTCTTTGCTGTGGCAGGGGATCAAGACGTGAGTCGAAGGCCAAACGTGAAACTACACTGTCTATTAATGAATCAATTACGTGAGATCCCGTATGGGGAGATAATTGCCTCGTAACTCAGGTGAGTGAAGTTGCACACCAATTAAAAGCTGATTGGAAAACAATCTGTTTAGTCTGCCTGCCCCATCCGTTATATCAGGGGTGTCAAACTCATTCCATGGAGGCCGAGTGTCTGCTAATTTTTGGTTTTTCCTTTCAATTAAGACCTAGACAACCAGGTGAGGGGGTGGGAGCAGGTCCCAGTTTGGGGAAACCCTGCGTTAGAGCATGATCCGGAAAAGAAGAGATGCCGGTGGAATGAGGAGTGTGTCTTAGCAGAGCCCCAGCCTGATCTACAACTGCAGCCTGGTAAACAGGCTCTGGATGAAAGCTTCCTGGGGTATGTAGACTAGAAACAAATCGATGGAGGAATTTGAGAGAATGACAGATACACAGCCTTTTTTGCATTCCTAGCATAGACATAGCCATGCCTTCAACTTGCCTTGTGTGTAGTTATATTTCAAATGTATGTATATAATAAGAATCTAAAGCAGCTAACAAGGCTGTAACTTGGATAATAACATTGAGGTTGAGCATAAAGAGCTTTTATAAGAGGCTTTATTTTATTTGAGGTAAATGCATATTGTAATAAATAATAGTTTTGCACATAATCAAAGGTGTCTTTTTTCTTAGAGTAGAGGTAGTATTTTCTTTGGAAACCAATTTACATTCAATGTCTTCACCCTCTCACACATCTTTACTTATACAAAATATGTATGCTTTGTACCATTCTTTCATCTTGCCTTAAGGTTGTGCAAAAAAATAACCACGGAAAAAAGTAAACAAATGTCAGTACAGCAAGCTACTGTTCACTGACAGAAGGAAATTGGAATTCATAAGGTCACTTCACTCAAAGAACCCCAGACCAAAGGATTAGATGGAAATGTACTTAGGAAGGTCTCAGACTGTCAACCCAGACCAGGACCTTGAATTAGACCTGCCAGACTTTTACTCCATCACCTTGCTTCAGTGACTGGTGCATTCCCCATGCTGAGTGGTACCTATGGCCCTGACAGGTCCTGACAACTCCGTTGACTCCCTTGTTGAAGAGTGAGTGAAGATCATGTCAATCCATGTCAGTTCACCCCATGCATCTCTGTCTATATAGTAACCAGGTCTGACATTGCTGACACACTCACATGCTCTCAGCCTCACACCTTTCCCCTTCACTCGCCCTGTGTGTGTGTGTGTGTGTGTGTGTGTGTGTGTGTGTGTGTGTGTGTGTGTAACCATGCATGCAAGTGCTTTCAGAACTGCTGAGTTGTGACCAAAGTGTGAAGTATCGTATATAGTCTTACATATTTTACATTACTACAGATTATTGCTCATAATTATCAATACTGTAAATTGTTGTATGATTTCAAGTTAAATGTGAGTTTATTTGGAGATACAGGAAGTAATTTATTACCAAAACAGGACCACCTCTGAGAAAGATGTGTGTACACCTGAATAGAATGGCAGATCCAGTGTAAGGGAGATACAATTACTTTTCCATGATCCGTGTGACATTTCTGAAGCATCCCTGTGAACTATAGTCATCTGATTGCCCCTCAAAACCCAAACACAACCAACAACATGTTTCTGGCTACTGAACATCTACAATACAACCAAACACTCACTGTGCAAAGCGCATCTGCTTTCCCAAGACATCATTATTCCAAACACAAGCATTTGGGGACAACCAGGTCACCCGCGATACAAGCCCGTATTCAACGTCCATTCATGTCTGAGGACCTCTGGAGATATGGTGGAAATTGGCCACTAAGGGCAACAGTGAGCGCTGTTAGCTTCAAGTAGGTTCCACTTTTGCTACGGATGGGGGGAGGTGGAAGAACGTAAGCATCTGCCTCTGATACCAAAGGTTGCAAGTTGAAATTCAGTGACTGAAAGTAGTTTTTCATATTTTTGTTTGAAGCCTCTCCCAAACCTTAACCCTTATCTTAACCATTCGGAGTTCATGCCTAACATTAATCATTTGGAGTTCATGCCTAAACTTAGCCTTAAACACTTTGAAAGTTGACGTTTGAGAAGCATGGATGAACGTCTAATTCTGATGTGAACTGGTAGTTTGAGGAATACTTCTATTTCCATTTTAACATCCAATGTCAAATCTAGTGGGATGGCTCAGGTTCTGTACTACATGTATTTCAATTCCATTAAACGTCTCCAGCCGTTTACAGAAGAGCTGTATCCCCTGCCGTAATCCAGCTTTGTGAACAAATGTTATTCCCTCAATATGTATTGGAGCCAATACTTTTTTTCCTAAAATAATATCTGGATTATGTTATGGTTTCAATAGGGAAGGCATTGATATTTCCCATTTCAAAATATTGTTGTCTCTCTTTCTGCTCTCCAATTGTGTTCCCGACTGCAAGAGGAAATGGACAACACATAATCTGCTATTAATATCTGACGTTAAGTGCTGAGAACAAAAGTTGTGCTTGGTGAGTGGAATTTAATTTGGAGTCCTGTCTTTTTCCGTGAGGTTATTTGCAGAACGACATGGAGATTAAAGGTCTCGTTCCCATCAGGAGTTAGTCCACCCCTACCGGGGACGCTGTGAAGTGGCTCATTATCAGCTGAACAGGAATGACAGCACTTGCATGACAGAGACGTCTCCCCCGCTGTTCTCGTGTGTTCTAACAGGCAGAGCCCACACGCTCTGTCAGATGGGCTGACCAAAGGAGAGGCAGGGGGACTGATGAGGCACAGAATAAATAGCAGAGAAACGTTGTGTTGTTGCGTAACCTAATGAAGGGATGACCTGTGTGTGCGGAATCCTCGTTCGGGAACATGACATCCTTACTAGTGACATCTAGAGAACTAGTCATGAGGCATGTCAAGACATTGATCACTCCATATTCCATGTAGTGCAGACGACATGATGGAGATTTTCAGCAGTGGTTGTTCAAACCGAGGTCTGCAGTCACTGTCTTACATGCACATTAAAGCAGAGTCATGGTGGACAGTTTGCTGCTGAGCCCTTAATGATGTAGAATTATTGCATTAGCCAAATCAATATGTTTTGCCTATTGTCTATAAAGGAAGGAAAACAAACAAGTGTGTGCATGCGTGTGTGTACAGTATGTGTGTGTGTACATGCGTGTGTACAGTATGTGTGTGTGTACATGCGTGTGTGTGTGCGTGCGTGCGTGCGTGCGTGCGTGTGTGTGTGTGTGTGAGATTTAGAGACATATTCGGGAAAGAGAAAGTATGGCTGTGTAGGTAGCATCTTAAAATGCTATATTTTATGAGGTGTTCATAAGGAAATATATCATTACGTATGTCACAAGGATGGAGGATGTAGCACACTATTTGGCCTCATTGGTGGAATGTTATTCATATTTTTCTCAATTTCATAATTAATAAAGATGTTGTTTTTTTTTACGAAAATCCAGTGTTTCTATGTCCAACAGATTTCTTACATTTCCATCTTCTGTGATGTATATAAAGTGTAATATTGGGATGCAAACTCAAAATTGAATACATTTCAACTGTATATCTGGCATGGTGTCTTCTTCTTTTTGAGCCCATAAACATGTCTGTGAGGTGTATACTTTAGTTTCAAAGTAGATTTGTTTAAGAATACCAAGAATCACTCTGTGTGACCCTGATTTAGCCCACTGCAGTAAAAGGTTAATGAGATTTACTGCTGAACCACAATGGTAGCTTCCAGCTCATACAGACAGCTACATTTATGCATAATGTGATTTCAAGCACTGATTACAGGTTTAAAAAGTTTCCTTCTCTGTGGCTTCTGTGTCTGAGTCAAGATATATATACGGTTTTTGAAAATATGGAATCTGATGATCATGATAAGGTGCTTAAGGATCAATTTCATAGTTTCGTAGTTGCAAAATGGCTGAACAAGCATCTGGGAGTAGCGGATGGCTAGCTTAGTAGTTCACAGTGACCTTCACCGTCACCTTCCGGAAGAGCCAAAGTACAGACATCCCTGACAGATAGATACCTTCGTTTTATCGAACTGTAGTATATTATATACTAGTGTTGGTAGTTTTATGAGTATGCTATGTTATTGTGATAATATTGAATCCCGGAGCGGCTTAGTACTTGCATCGGCATTGTGGTTTCAGAGCAGACAATAGAACAGAACTACCAGTAACATTTTGTGGAGACTATGAATGCAGTTAACTAGCCTCCATCCAGGCTGCTGTGTGTATAAGCTACTGTACTGTATGAATGCAGTTAACTAGCCTCCATCCAGACTGCTGTGTGTATAAGCTACTGTACTGTATGAATGCAGTTAACTAGCCTCCATCCAGACTGCTGTGTGTATAAGCTACTGTACTGTATGAATGCAGTTAACTAGCCTCCATCCAGACTGCTGTGTGTATAAGCTACTGTACTGTATGAATGCAGTTAACTAGCCTCCATCCAGACTGCTGTGTGTATAATCTACTGTACTGTATGAATGCCACTTAACTAGCCTCCATCCGTACTGCTGTGTGTATAAGCTACTGTACTTTAGGAATGCAGTTAACTAGCCTCCATCCAGACTGCTGTTTGTATATGCTACTGTACTGTATGAATGCAGTTAACTAGCCTCCATCCAGACTGCTGTGTTTATATGCTACTGTAGTGTATGAATGCAGTTAACTAGCCTCCATCCAGACTGCTGTTTGTATATGCTACTGTACTGTATGAATGCAGTTAACTAGCGTCCATCCAGACTGCTGTGTGTTTATGGTACTGTACTGTATGAATGCAGTTAACTAGCCTCCATCCAGACTGCTGTGTGTTTATGGTACTGTACTGTATGAATGCAGTTAACTAGCCTCCATCCAGGCTGCTGTGTGTATATGCTACTGTACTGTATGAATGCAGTTAACTAGCGTCCATCCAGACTGCTGTGTGTTTATGGTACTGTACTGTATGAATGCAGTTAACTAGCCTCCATCCAGACTGCTGTGTGTATAAGCTACTGTACTGTATGAATGCAGTTAACTAGCCTCCATCCAGGCTGCTGTGTGTATATGCTACTGTACTGTATGAATGCAGTTAACTAGCGTCCATCCAGACTGCTGTGTGTTTATGGTACTGTACTGTATGAATGCAGTTAACTAGCGTCCATCCAGACTGCTGTGTGTTTATGGTACTGTACTGTATGAATGCAGTTAACTAGCATCCATCCAGACTGCTGTGTGTTTATGGTACTGTACTGTATGAATGCAGTTAACTAGCCTCCATCCAGGCTGCTGTGTGTTTATGGTACTGTACTGTATGAATGCAGTTAACTAGCCTCCATCCAGACTGCTGTGTGTTTATGGTACTGTACTGTATGAATGCAGTTAACTAGCCTCCATCCAGACTGCTGTGTGTTTATGGTACTGTATGAATGCAGTTTCCATGAACTGTACTGTACTGTCCATCCAGACTGCTGTGTGTTTATGGTACTGTATGAATGCAGTTAACTAGCCTCCATCCAGACTGCTGTGTGTTTATGGTACTGTACTGTATGAATGCAGTTAACTAGCCTCCATCCAGACTGCTGTGTGTTTATGGTACTGTACTGTATGAATGCAGTTAACTAGCCTCCATCCAGACTGCTGTGTGTTTATGGTACTGTACTGTATGAATGCAGTTAACTAGCCTCCATCCAGACTGCTGTGTGTATATGCTACTGTACTGTATGAATGCAGTTAACTAGCCTCCATCCAGACTGCTGTGTGTTTATGGTACTGTACTGTATGAATGCAGTTAACTAGCCTCCATCCAGACTGCTGTGTGTTTATGGTACTGTACTGTATGAATGCAGTTAACTAGCCTCCATCCAGACTGCTGTGTGTTTATGGTACTGTACTGTATGAATGCAGTTAACTAGCCTCCATCCAGACTGCTGTGTGTTTATGGTTGTATGTATGAATGCAGTTAACTGCCTCCATCCAGACTGCTGTGTGTTTATGGTACTGTACTGTATGAATGCAGTTAACTGTATGAATGCAGTTTAACTAGCCTCCATGCTCCACCAGACTGCTGTGTGTTTATGGTACTGTACTGTATGAATGCAGTTAACTAGCCTCCATCCAGACTGCTGTGTGTTTATGGTACTGTACTGTATGAATGCAGTTAACTAGCCTCCATCCAGACTGCTGTGTGTTTATGGTACTGTACTGTATGAATGCAGTTAACCAGCCTCCATCAGACTGCTGTGTGTTTATGGTACTGTACTGTATGAATGCAGTTAACTAGCCTCCATCCAGACTGCTGTGTGTTTATGGTACTGTACTGTATGAATGCAGTTAACTAGCCTCCATCCAGACTGCTGTGTGTTTATGGTACTGTACTGTATGAATGCAGTTAACTAGCCTCCATCCAGACTGCTGTGTGTTTATGGTACTGTACTGTATGAATGCAGTTAACTAGCCTCCATCCAGACTGCTGTGTGTTTATGGTACTGAATGCAGTTAACTGACTATGAATGCAGTTAACTAGCCTCCATCCAGACTGCTGTGTGTTTATGGTACTGTACTGTATGAATGCAGTTAACTAGCCTCCATCCAGACTGCTGTGTGTTTATGGTACTGTACTGTATGAATGCAGTTAACTAGCCTCCATCCAGACTGCTGTGTGTTTATGGTACTGTACTGTATGAATGCAGTTAACTAGCCTCCATCCAGACTGCTGTGTGTTTATGGTACTGTACTGTATGAATGCAGTTAACTAGCCTCCATCCAGACTGCTGTGTGTTTATGGTACTGTACTGTATGAATGCAGTTAACTAGCCTGAATGCAGTTAATGCAGTTAACTAGCCTCCATCCAGACTGCTGTGTGTTTATGGTACTGTACTGTATGAATGCAGTTAACTAGCCTCCATCCAGACTGCTGTGTGTTTATGGTACTGTACTGTATGAATGCAGTTAACTAGCCTCCATCCAGACTGCTGTGTGTTTATGGTACTGTACTGTATGAATGCAGTTAACTAGCCTCCATCCAGACTGCTGTGTGTTTATGGTACTGTACTGTATGAATGCAGTTAACTAGCCTCCATCCAGACTGCTGTGTGTTTATGGTACTGTACTGTATGAATGCAGTTAACTAGCCTCCATCCAGACTGCTGTGTGTTTATGGTACTGTACTGTATGAATGCAGTTAACTAGCCTCCATCCAGACTGCTGTGTGTTTATGGTACTGTACTGTATGAATGCAGTTAACTAGCCTCCATCCAGACTGCTGTGTGTTTATGGTACTGTACTGTATGAATGCAGTTAACTAGCCTCCATCCAGACTGCTGTGTGTTTATGGTACTGTACTGTATGAATGCAGTTAACTAGCCTCCATCCAGACTGCTGTGTGTTTATGGTACTGTACTGTATGAATGCAGTTAACTAGCCTCCATCCAGACTGCTGTGTGTTTATGGTACTGTACTGTATGAATGCAGTTAACTAGCCTCCATCCAGACTGCTGTGTGTTTATGGTACTGTACTGTATGAATGCAGTTAACTAGCCTCCATCCAGACTGCTGTGTGTTTATGGTACTGTACTGTATGAATGCAGTTAACTAGCCTCCATCCAGACTGCTGTGTGTTTATGGTACTGTACTGTATGAATGCAGTTAACTAGCCTCCATCCAGACTGCTGTGTGTTTATGGTACTGTACTGTATGAATGCAGTTAACTAGCCTCCATCCAGACTGCTGTGTGTTTATGGTACTGTACTGTATGAATGCAGTTAACTAGCCTCCATCCAGACTGCTGTGTGTTTATGGTACTGTACTGTATGAATGCAGTTAACTAGCCTCCATCCAGAACTGCTGTGCTGTGTGTATGGTACTGTACTGTATGAATGCAGTTAACTAGCCTCCATCCAGACTGCTGTGTGTTTATGGTACTGTACTGTATGAATGCAGTTAACTAGCCTCCATCCAGACTGCTGTATGAATTTAACTGGTCCATCTGTACTGTATGAATGCAGTTAACTAGCCTCCATCCAGACTGCTGTGTGTTTATGGTACTGTACTGTATGAATGCAGTTAACTAGCCTCCATCCAGACTGCTGTGTGTTTATGGTACTGTACTGTATGAATGCAGTTAACTAGCCTCCATCCAGACTGCTGTGTGTTTATGGTACTGTACTGTATGAATGCAGTTAACTAGCCTCCATCCAGACTGCTGTGTGTTTATGGTACTGTACTGTATGAATGCAGTTAACTAGCGTCCATCCAGACTGCTGTGTGTTTATGGTACTGTACTGTATGAATGCAGTTAACTAGCCTCCATCCAGACTGCTGTGTGTTTATGGTACTGTACTGTATGAATGCAGTTAACTAGCCTCCATCCAGACTGCTGTGTGTTTATGGTACTGTACTGTATGAATGCAGTTAACTAGCCTCCATCCAGACTGCTGTGTGTTTATGGTACTGTACTGTATGAATGCAGTTAACTAGCCTCCATCCAGACTGCTGTGTGTTTATGGTACTGTACTGTATGAATGCAGTTCCAGACTGCTGTGTGTTTATGGTACTGTACTGTATGAATGCAGTTAACAGCCTCCATCCAGACTGCTGTGTGTTTATGGTACTGTACTGTATGAATGCAGTTAACTAGCCTCCATCCAGACTGCTGTGTGTTTATGGTACTGTACTGTATGAATGCAGTTAACTAGCCTCCATCCAGACTGCTGTGTGTTTATGGTACTGTACTGTATGAATGCAGTTAACTAGCCTCCATCCAGACTGCTGTGTGTTTATGGTACTGTACTGTATGAATGCAGTTAACTAGCCTCCATCCAGACTGCTGTGTGTTTATGGTACTGTACTGTATGAATGCAGTTAACTAGCCTCCATCCAGACTGCTGTGTGTTTATGGTACTGTACTGTATGAATGCAGTTAACTAGCCTCCATCCAGACTGCTGTGTGTTTATGGTACTGTACTGTATGAATGCAGTTAACTAGCCTCCATCCAGACTGCTGTGTGTTTATGGTACTGTACTGTATGAATGCAGTTAACTAGCCTCCATCCAGACTGCTGTGTGTTTATGGTACTGTACTGTATGAATGCAGTTAACTAGCCTCCATCCAGACTGCTGTGTGTTTATGGTACTGTACTGTATGAATGCAGTTAACTAGCCTCCATCCAGACTGCTGTGTGTTTATGGTACTGTACTGTATGAATGCAGTTAACTAGCCTCCATCCAGACTGCTGTGTGTTTATGGTACTGTACTGTATGAATGCAGTTAACTAGCCTCCATCCAGACTGCTGTGTGTTTATGGTACTGTACTGTATGAATGCAGTTAACTAGCCTCCATCCAGACTGCTGTGTGTTTATGGTACTGTACTGTATGAATGCAGTTAACTAGCCTCCATCCAGACTGCTGTGTGTTTATGGTACTGTACTGTATGAATGCAGTTAACTAGCCTCCATCCAGACTGCTGTGTGTTTATGTTTATGGAATGCAGTTAACTGTATCCAGACTGCTGTGTTTATGCTGTAGTTAATGCAGTTAACTAGCCTCCATCCAGACTGCTGTGTGTTTATGGTACTGTACTGTATGAATGCAGTTAACTAGCCTCCATCCAGACTGCTGTGTGTTTATGGTACTGTACTGTATGAATGCAGTTAACTAGCCTCCATCCAGACTGCTGTGTGTTTATGGTACTGTACTGTATGAATGCAGTTAACTAGCCTCCATCCAGACTGCTGTGTGTTTATGGTACTGTACTGTATGAATGCAGTTAACTAGCCTCCATCCAGACTGCTGTGTGTTTATGTGTACTGTACTGTACTGTACTGTATGAATGCAGTTAACTAGCCTCCATCCAGACTGCTGTGTGTTTATGGTACTGTACTGTATGAATGCAGTTAACTAGCCTCCATCCAGACTGCTGTGTGTTTATGGTACTGTACTGTATGAATGCAGTTAACTAGCCTCCATCCAGACTGCTGTGTGTTTATGGTACTGTACTGTATGAATGCAGTTAACTAGCCTCCATCCAGACTGCTGTGTGTTTATGGTACTGTACTGTATGAATGCAGTTAACTAGCCTCCATCCAGACTGCTGTGTGTTTATGTTGTACTGGAATGCAGTTAACTAGCCTCCATCCAGACTGCTGTGTGTTTATGAATGCAGTTAACTAGCCTCCATCCAGACTGCTGTGTGTTTATGGTACTGTACTGTATGAATGCAGTTAACTAGCCTCCATCCAGACTGCTGTGTGTTTATGGTACTGTACTGTATGAATGCAGTTAACTAGCCTCCATCCAGACTGCTGTGTGTTTATGGTACTGTACTGTATGAATGCAGTTAACTAGCCTCCATCCAGACTGCTGTGTGTTTATGGTACTGTACTGTATGAATGCAGTTAACTAGCCTCCATCCAGACTGCTGTGTGTTTATGGTACTGTACTGTATGAATGCAGTTAACTAGCCTCCATCCAGACTGCTGTGTGTTTATGGTACTGTACTGTATGAATGCAGTTAACTAGCCTCCATCCAGACTGCTGTGTGTTTATGGTACTGTACTGTATGAATGCAGTTAACTAGCCTCCATCCAGACTGCTGTGTGTTTATGGTACTGTACTGTATGAATGCAGTTAGACTGCTGTGTGTTTAGCCTCCATCCAGACTGCTGTGTGTTTATGGTACTGTACTGTATGAATGCAGTTAACTAGCCTCCATCCAGACTGCTGTGTGTTTATGGTACTGTACTGTATGAATGCAGTTAACTAGCCTCCATCCAGACTGCTGTGTGTTTATGGTACTGTACTGTATGAATGCAGTTAACTAGCCTCCATCCAGACTGCTGTGTGTTTATGGTACTGTACTGTATGAATGCAGTTAACTAGCCTCCATCCAGACTGCTGTGTGTTTATGGTACTGTACTGTATGAATGCAGTTAACTAGCCTCCATCCAGACTGCTGTGTGTTTATGGTACTGTACTGTATGAATGCAGTTAACTAGCCTCCATCCAGACTGCTGTGTGTTTATGGTACTGTACTGTATGAATGCAGTTAACTAGCCTCCATCCAGACTGCTGTGTGTTTATGGTACTGTACTGTATGAATGCAGTTAACTAGCCTCCATCCAGACTGCTGTGTGTTTATGGTACTGTACTGTATGAATGCAGTTAACTAGCCTCCATCCAGACTGCTGTGTGTTTATGGTACTGTACTGTATGAATGCAGTTAACTAGCCTCCATCCAGACTGCTGTGTGTTTATGGTACTGTACTGTATGAATGCAGTTAACTAGCCTCCATCCAGACTGCTGTGTGTTTATGGTACTGTACTGTATGAATGCAGTTAACTAGCCTCCATCCAGACTGCTGTGTGTTTATGGTACTGTACTGTATGAATGCAGTTAACTAGCCTCCATCCAGACTGCTGTGTGTTTATGGTACTGTACTGTATGAATGCAGTTAACTAGCCTCCATCCAGACTGCTGTGTGTTTATGGTACTGTACTGTATGAATGCAGTTAACTAGCCTCCATCCAGACTGCTGTGTGTTTATGGTACTGTACTGTATGAATGCAGTTAACTAGCCTCCATCCAGACTGCTGTGTGTTTATGGTACTGTACTGTATGAATGCAGTTAACTAGCCTCCATCCAGACTGCTGTGTGTTTATGGTACTGTACTGTATGAATGAATGCAGTTAATGGTAGCTGTATGAATGCAGTCCATCCAGACTGCTGTGTGTTTATGGTACTGTACTGTATCCAGAATGCAGTTAACTAGCCTCCATCCAGACTGCTGTGTGTTTATGGTACTGTACTGTATGAATGCAGTTAACTAGCCTCCATCCAGACTGCTGTGTGTTTATGGTACTGTACTGTATGAATGCAGTTAACTAGCCTCCATCCAGACTGCTGTGTGTTTATGGTACTGTACTGTATGAATGCAGTTAACTAGCCTCCATCCAGACTGCTGTGTGTTTATGGTACTGTACTGTATGAATGCAGTTAACTAGCCTCCATCCAGACTGCTGTGTGTTTATGGTACTGTACTGTATGAATGCAGTTAACTAGCCTCCATCCAGACTGCTGTGTGTTTATGGTACTGTACTGTATGAATGCAGTTAACTAGCCTCCATCCAGACTGCTGTGTGTTTATGGTACTGTACTGTATGAATGCAGTTAACTAGCCTCCATCCAGACTGCTGTGTGTTTATGGTACTGTACTGTATGAATGCAGTTAACTAGCCTCCATCCAGACTGCTGTGTGTTTATGGTACTGTACTGTATGAATGCAGTTAACTAGCCTCCATCCAGACTGCTGTGTGTTTATGGTACTGTACTGTATGAATGCAGTTAACTAGCCTCCATCCAGACTGCTGTGTGTTTATGGTACTGTACTGTATGAATGCAGTACTGTATGAATGCAGTTAACTAGCCTCCATCCAGACTGCTGTGTGTTTATGGTACTGTACTGTATGAATGCAGTTAACTAGCCTCCATCCAGACTGCTGTGTGTTTATGGTACTGTACTGTATGAATGCAGTTAACTAGCCTCCATCCAGACTGCTGTGTGTTTATGGTACTGTACTGTATGAATGCAGTTAACTAGCCTCCATCCAGACTGCTGTGTGTTTATGGTACTGTACTGTATGAATGCAGTTAACTAGCCTCCATCCAGACTGCTGTGTGTTTATGGTACTGTACTGTATGAATGCAGTTAACTAGCCTCCATCCAGACTGCTGTGTGTTTATGGTACTGTACTGTATGAATGCAGTTAACTAGCCTCCATCCAGACTGCTGTGTGTTTATGGTACTGTACTGTATGAATGCAGTTAACTAGCCTCCATCCAGACTGCTGTGTGTTTATCCATCCAGACTGTACTGTACTGTATGAATGCAGTTAACTAGCGTCCATCCAGACTGCTGTGTGTTTATGGTACTGTACTGTATGAATGCAGTTAACTAGCCTCCATCCAGACTGCTGTGTGTTTATGGTACTGTACTGTATGAATGCAGTTAACTAGCCTCCATCCAGACTGCTGTGTGTTTATGGTACTGTACTGTATGAATGCAGTTAACTAGCCTCCATCCAGACTGCTGTGTGTTTATGGTACTGACTGCTGTGTGTTTATGGTACTGTATGAATGCAGTTAACTAGCCTCCATCCAGACTGCTGTGTGTTTATGGTACTGTACTGTATGAATGCAGTTAACTAGCCTCCATCCAGACTGCTGTGTGTTTATGGTACTGTACTGTATGAATGCAGTTAACTAGCCTCCATCCAGACTGCTGTGTGTTTATGGTACTGTACTGTATGAATGCAGTTAACTAGCCTCCATCCAGACTGCTGTGTGTTTATGGTACTGTACTGTATGAATGCAGTTAACTAGCCTCCATCCAGACTGCTGTGTGTTTATGGTACTGTACTGTATGAATGCAGTTAACTAGCCTCCATCCAGACTGCTGTGTGTTTATGGTACTGTACTGTATGAATGCAGTTAACTAGCCTCCATCCAGACTGCTGTGTGTTTATGGTACTGTACTGTATGAATGCAGTTAACTAGCCTCCATCCAGACTGCTGTGTGTTTATGGTACTGTACTGTATGAATGCAGTTAACTAGCCTCCATCCAGACTGCTGTGTGTTTATGGTACTGTACTGTATGAATGCAGTTAACTAGCCTCCATCCAGACTGCTGTGTGTTTATGGTACTGTACTGTATGAATGCAGTTAACTAGCCTCCATCCAGACTGCTGTGTGTTTATGGTACTGTACTGTATGAATGCAGTTAACTAGCCTCCATCCAGACTGCTGTGTGTTTATGGTACTGTACTGTATGAATGCAGTTAACTAGCCTCCATCCAGACTGCTGTGTGTTTATGGTACTGTACTGTATGAATGCAGTTAAATGCAGTAACTAGCCTCCATCCAGACTGCTGTGTGTTTATGTGTTTATGGTACTGTACTGTGGTACTGTACTGTATGAATGCAGTTAACTAGCCTCCATCCAGACTGCTGTGTGTTTATGGTACTGTACTGTATGAATGCAGTTAACTAGCCTCCATCCAGACTGCTGTGTGTTTATGGTACTGTACTGTATGAATGCAGTTAACTAGCCTCCATCCAGACTGCTGTGTGTTTATGGTACTGTACTGTATGAATGCAGTTAACTAGCCTCCATCCAGACTGCTGTGTGTTTATGGTACTGTACTGTATGAATGCAGTTAACTAGCCTCCATCCAGACTGCTGTGTGTTTATGGTACTGTACTGTA
This sequence comes from Oncorhynchus nerka, assembly GCF_034236695.1. Classification (NCBI taxonomy): domain Eukaryota; kingdom Metazoa; phylum Chordata; class Actinopteri; order Salmoniformes; family Salmonidae; genus Oncorhynchus; species Oncorhynchus nerka. Next base: position 18,162,093 of record NC_088422.1, on the reverse strand, counting down.
TGAATGCAGTTAACTAGCCTCCATCCAGACTGCTGTGTGTTTATGGTACTGTACTGTATGAATGCAGTTAACTAGCCTCCATCCAGACTGCTGTGTGTTTATGGTACTGTACTGTATGAATGCAGTTAACTAGCCTCCATCCAGACTGCTGTGTGTTTATGGTACTGTACTGTATGAATGCAGTTAACTAGCCTCCATCCAGACTGCTGTGTGTTTATGGTACTGTACTGTAGAATGCAGTTAACTAGCCTCCATCCAGACTGCTGTTTATGGTACTAGTGTCTCCAGACTGCTGTGTGTTTATGGTACTGTACTGTATGAATGCAGTTAACTAGCCTTCCAGGGCTGTAGTGTCTGAGAGCACACTACTGTTAGGGCTGTAGTGTCTGAGATGCACATGAATGCAGTTACTGTTAGGGCTGTGTGTTTATGTGTACTGTAGAATGCAGTTAACTAGCCTATCCAGACTGTTAGGGCTGTAGTGTCTGAGAGCACACTACTGTATGAGGGCTGACTGCTGTGTGTTTAGGTGTACTGAGAGCACACTATCTGCTGTGTGTTTAGGTACTGCTGTATGAATGTTAACTGCCTCCATCCAGACTGCTGTGTGTTTATGGTACTGTTAGAATGGTTAACTGTAGTGTCTGAGAGCACACTCCATCCAGACTGCTTAGGGCTGTAGTGTCTGAGACTGCATGGTACTACTGTTGAATGCAGTTAACTAGCTGTAGTGTCTGATGAATGCAGTTAACTAGCCTCCATCCAGACTGCTGTGTGTTTATGGTACTGTACTGTATGAATGCAGTTAACTACTGTTAGGGCTGTAGTGTCTGAGACTGCTGTGTGTTTATGGTACTGTTAGGGCTGTAGTGTCTGTTTGGTAGAGCACACTTAACTAGCCTCCATCCAGGCTGTGTGTTTATGTGTCTGTATGAGCACACTACTGTGTAGGTACTGTACTGTATGAATGCAGTTAACTGATCCAGAGCACACTGTACTGTATGAATGGTTAACTAGCCTCCATCCAGGCTGCTGTGTGTTTAGTGTCTGAGAGCATCCAGACTGCTGTGTGTTTATGGTACTGCCTCCATCCAGGCTGTATGAATGCAGTGATAGGGCTGTGTGTTTAGTGTCTGATGAATGCAGTTAACTAGCTATCCAGACTGCTGTGTGTTTATGGTACTGTACTGTATGAATGCAGTCTGCCTCCAGAGCTGCTGTGTGTTTACTGTACTGTTGAATGGGCTGCTGTGTGTTTATGGTGTACTGTATGAATGCAGTTAACACCTCCATCCAGACTGCTGTGTGTTTATGGTACTGTACTGTATGAATGCAGTGCCTCCATCCAGACTGCTGTGTGTTTACACTGTACTGTTGAATGCAGTTAACTAGCTCCATCCAGACTGCTGTGTGTTTATGTGTCTGAGAATGCACTAGCTATCCAGACTGCTTAGGGCAGTTAACTGTTGTGTCTGGGGCTGTTGTTATTGTCTGGAAGGGTTTAGGATGAGCTGAAGCCTGACGGGGAGCAGCAGGTATTGAGACTGCTGTGTTTTATTAGACAAAGGTGCCTCAGAATATTGATGGTTATCTCCATGTGGTTATATACCGTATCTTATACCGTACAAAGAACTATAAATACCATGGAAATCTATAAAGGCACTTTGAGTTGTGTACGGAGGCAAACTTTCCCTGCTGTGTGTGACTGGATGCTTTGGTATGGTGACTGAATGATGTGCATCCTGTCATTAAGAGACCTATTATATATGTACCCCTAATGGACTGTTTTCTTTAGTATCTGACTTAAACAACTGCCTCCATCAGACTGCTGTGTGTTTATGGTACTGTACTGTATGAATGCAGTTAACACCATGTCTTTGTTTATGTCTGTACACTAATTAGTTAACACTGCCCAGACTGCTGTGTGTTGATATGACTGCCTTATCTTTGGGACTGTAGGGTTCAGGGGGTTGTTTATGTAGACTGTATGAATGCAGTTAACTAGGATCCAGACTGGGTTAAAGAAGGGGGCTGTGTGTGGAGACTGAGTGGGAGGGGAGTTAAAGGCAGGGGGTTGGTGTTATGAATGCAGTTAACTAGGACTGCTGTGTGTTTATGACATTTTGAAGGTGGTGTTTTATGACATATTAAAGGTGGTGTGTTTATGACATATGAATGAAGGTGGTGTTATGACATATTTAAAGTGCTGTTATGACTGTATATTTAAGGTGGTGTTTATGACATATTGAAGGTGGTGTTATGACATATTTAACTAGATCCAGGTGGTGTTTATGACATATTGAAGGTGGTGTGTTTATGGCACTGTATGAATGCGTTAACATCCACCAGACTGCTGTGCCTTTATGGTACTGTACGCAGTCCCTACCACTGATGGAAGTATGAATGCAGTTAACCCTCCATCCAGACTGCTGTGTGTTTATGCCCAGTCAAAACTGCTTGTGTTTATGGTACTGCTGCTCTGGCCCCATCCAATGGTGGAACAATGACTCCCTCCACGACTGCAGTTAACTAGCGTCCATCCAGACTGCTTTGTTTATGGTACAGGACAGCGGCTGTGTGTTTAGTCAATCACCACCTTCCAGGAGACACCTGAAACCCCACCAGACTGCTTTCAGGAATACCTAGACTGCTGTGTGTTTATAGGTACTAAAATGCAGTTAATCCTTCTCAGACTGCCCCCTTAAAAGATTTATGATGCACTATTGTAAAGTGGCTGTTCCACTGGTGTGTTTATGTCTTAAGGTGAGTTAACTAGCCTCCATCCAGACTGCTGTGTAAGTCGCTGTACTGGATAAGAGCGCCTGCTAAATGACTTAAATGTAAATGATGCTGTGTGTTTATGGTACTGTACTGAATGCAGTTAACTAGCCTCCATCCAGACTGCTGTGTGTTTATGGTACTGTACTGTATGAATGCAGTTAACTAGCCTCCATCCAGACTGCTGTGTGTTTATGGTACTGTACTGTATGAATGCAGTTAACTAGCCTCCATCCAGACTGCTGTGTGTTTATGGTACTGTACTGTATGAATGCAGTTAACTAGCCTCCATCCAGACTGCTGTGTGTTTATGGTACTGTACTGTATGAATGCAGTTAACTAGCCTCCATCCAGACTGCTGTGTGTTTATGGTACTGTACTGTATGAATGCAGTTAACTAGCCTCCATCCAGACTGCTGTGTGTTTATGGTACTGTACTGTATGAATGCAGTTAACTAGCCTCCATCCAGACTGCTGTGTGTTTATGCCTACTGTATGGTACTGTATGAATGCAGTTAACTAGCCTCCATCCAGACTGCTGTGTGTTTATGGTACTGTACTGTATGAATGCAGTTAACTAGCGTCCATCCAGACTGCTGTGTGTTTATGGTACTGTACTGTATGAATGCAGTTAACTAGCCTCCATCCAGACTGCTGTGTGTTTATGGTACTGTACTGTATGAATGCAGTTAACTAGCCTCCATCCAGACTGCTGTGTGTATATGGTACTGTACTGTATGAATGCAGTTAACTAGCCTCCATCCAGACTGCTGTGTGTTTATGGTACTGTACTGTATGAATGCCTCATCCAGACTGCTGTGTGTTTATGGTACTGTACAGTTAACTGCTGTGTGTTTAGCCTCCATCCATCCAGACTGCTGTGTGTTTATGGTACTGTACTGTATGAATGCAGTTAACTAGCCTCCATCCAGACTGCTGTGTGTTTATGGTACTGTACTGTATGAATGCAGTTAACTAGCCTCCATCCAGACTGCTGTGTGTTTATGGTACTGTACTGTATGAATGCAGTTAACTAGCCTCCATCCAGACTGCTGTGTGTTTATGGTACTGTACTGTATGAATGCAGTTAACTAGCCTCCATCCAGACTGCTGTGTGTTTATGGTACTGTACTGTATGAATGCAGTTAACTAGCCTCCATGCCAGACTGCTGTGTGTTACTGTACTGTATGAATGCTGTATCCAGACTGCTGTGTGTTTATGACTGTATGAATGCAGTTAACTAGCCTCCATCCAGACTGCTGTGTGTTTATGGTACTGTACTGTATGAATGCAGTTAACTAGCCTCCATCCAGACTGCTGTGTGTTTATGGTACTGTACTGTATGAATGCAGTTAACTAGCCTCCATCCAGACTGCTGTGTGTTTATGGTACTGTACTGTATGAATGCAGTTAACTAGCCTCCATCCAGACTGCTGTGTGTTTATGGTACTGTACTGTATGAATGCAGTTAACTAGCCTCCATCCAGACTGCTGTGTGTTTATGGTACTGTACTGTATGAATGCAGTTAACTAGCCTCCATCCAGACTGCTGTGTGTTTATGGTACTGTACTGTATGAATGCAGTTAACTAGCCTCCATCCAGACTGCTGTGTGTTTATGGTACTGTACTGTATGAATGCAGTTAACTAGCCTCCATCCAGACTGCTGTGTGTTTATGGTACTGTACTGTATGAATGCAGTTAACTAGCCTCCATCCAGACTGCTGTGTGTTTATGGTACTGTACTGTATGAATGCAGTTAACTAGCCTCCATCCAGACTGCTGTGTGTTTATGGTACTGTACTGTATGAATGCAGTTAACTAGCCTCCATCCAGACTGCTGTGTGTTTATGGTACTGTACTGTATGAATGCAGTTAACTTAGCCTCCATCCAGACTGCTGTGTGTTTATGGTACTGTACTGTATGAATGCAGTTAACTAGCCTCCATCCAGACTGCTGTGTGTTTATGGTACTGTACTGTATGAATGCAGTTAACTAGCCTCCATCCAGACTGCTGTGTGTTTATGGTACTGTACTGTATGAATGCAGTTAACTAGCCTCCATCCAGACTGCTGTGTGTTTATGGTACTGTACTGTATGAATGCAGTTAACTAGCCTCCAGACTCCACTGACTGCTGTGTGTTTTTATGGTACTGTACTGTATGAATGCAGTTAACTAGCCTCCATCCAGACTGCTGTGTGTTTATGGTACTGTACTGTATGAATGCAGTTAACTAGCCTCCATCCAGACTGCTGTGTGTTTATGGTACTGTACTGTATGAATGCAGTTAACTAGCCTCCATCCAGACTGCTGTGTGTTTATGGTACTGTACTGTATGAATGCAGTTAACTAGCCTCCATCCAGACTGCTGTGTGTTTATGGTACTGTACTGTATGAATGCAGTTAACTAGCCTCCATCCAGACTGCTGTGTGTTTATGGTACTGTACTGTATGAATGCAGTTAACTAGCCTCCATCCAGACTGCTGTGTGTTTATGGTACTGTACTGTATGAATGCAGTTAACTAGCCTCCATCCAGACTGCTGTGTGTTTATGGTACTGTACTGTATGAATGCAGTTAACTAGCCTCCATCCAGACTGCTGTGTGTTTATGGTACTGTACTGTATGAATGCAGTTAACTAGCCTCCATCCAGACTGCTGTGTGTTTATGGTACTGTACTGTATGAATGCAGTTAACTAGCCTCCATCCAGACTGCTGTGTGTTTATGGTACTGTACTGTATGAATGCAGTTAACTAGCCTCCATCCAGACTGCTGTGTGTTTATGGTACTGTACTGTATGAATGCAGTTAACTAGCCTCCATCCAGACTGCTGTGTGTTTATGGTACTGTACTGTATGAATGCAGTTAACTAGCCTCCATCCAGACTGCTGTGTGTTTATGGTACTGTACTGTATGAATGCAGTTAACTAGCCCATCCAGACTGCTGTATGAATGCAGTTAACTAGCCTCCATCCAGACTGCTGTGTGTTTATGGTACTGTACTGTATGAATGCAGTTAACTAGCCTCCATCCAGACTGCTGTGTGTTTATGGTACTGTACTGTATGAATGCAGTTAACTAGCCTCCATCCAGACTGCTGTGTGTTTATGGTACTGTACTGTATGAATGCAGTTAACTAGCCTCCATCCAGACTGCTGTGTGTTTATGGTACTGTACTGTATGAATGCACTAGCCTCCATGCAGACTGCTGTGTGTTTATGGTACTGTACTGTATGAATGCAGTTAACTAGCCTCCATCCAGACTGCTGTGTGTTTATGGTACTGTACTGTATGAATGCAGTTAACTAGCCTCCATCCAGACTGCTGTGTGTTTATGGTACTGTACTGTATGAATGCAGTTAACTAGCCTCCATCCAGACTGCTGTGTGTTTATGGTACTGTACTGTATGAATGCAGTTAACTAGCCTCCATCCAGACTGCTGTGTGTTTATGGTACTGTACTGTATGAATGCAGTTAACTAGCGTCCATCCAGACTGCTGTGTGTTTATGGTACTGTACTGTATGAATGCAGTTAACTAGCCTCCATCCAGACTGCTGTGTGTTTATGGTACTGTACTGTATGAATGCAGTTAACTGCTAGCCTCCATCCAGACTGCTGTGTGTTTATGGTACTGTACTGTATGAATGCAGTTAACTAGCCTCCATCCAGACTGCTGTGTGTTTATGGTACTGTACTGTATGAATGCAGTTAACTAGCCTCCATCCAGACTGCTGTGTGTTTATGGTACTGTACTGTATGAATGCAGTTAACTAGCCTCCATCCAGACTGCTGTGTGTTTATGGTACTGTACTGTATGAATGCAGTTACTGTACTGTGTGTTTTATGAATGTATGAATGCAGTTAACTAGCCTCCATCCAGACTGCTGTGTGTTTATGGTACTGTACTGTATGAATGCAGTTAACTAGCCTCCATCCAGACTGCTGTGTGTTTATGGTACTGTACTGTATGAATGCAGTTAACTAGCCTCCATCCAGACTGCTGTGTGTTTATGAATGCAGTTAACTAGCCTCCATCCAGACTGCTGTGTGTTTATGGTACTGTACTGTATGAATGCAGTTAACTAGCCTCCATCCAGACTGCTGTGTGTTTATGGTACTGTACTGTATGAATGCAGTTAACTAGCCTCCATCCAGACTGCTGTGTGTTTATGGTACTGTACTGTATGAATGCAGTTAACTAGCCTCCATCCAGACTGCTGTGTGTTTATGGTACTGTACTGTATGAATGCAGTTAACTAGCCTCCATCCAGACTGCTGTGTGTTTATGGTACTGTACTGTATGAATGCAGTTAACTAGCCTCCATCCAGACTGCTGTGTGTTTATGGTACTGTACTGTATGAATGCAGTTAACTAGCCTCCATCCAGACTGCTGTGTGTTTATGGTACTGTACTGTATGAATGCAGTTAACTACCCTCCATCCAGACTGCTGTGTGTTTATGGTACTGTACTGTATGAATGCAGTTAACTAGCCTCCATGCAGACTGTCACCCACAACATTTGAATATAACAGCACTAGAGAATTAGATCAGCTGCCACTAAATATGTTTACCGATGCTATTCCAGGGATCACATTGACTTTAAACATGTTTTATCTCTAGAGCACTAATGTGCTGTAACAATGTCTAATGTACTGTATTTTGCAGACAGTTAAAATCACAAAACTGAATATAATATTCTTTCAATCATTCAGTAAACTCACTTTGTATATTGAGCAGTGTTAGGACAAACAACTATTCAATCAAATAATTCTCAACAGGAACATCAAAGGGCTTGTCAGCAGTTTTCCAAAGAGGGGACTGCATGAATTTCCATAGAAGCCAATGCTAGTTATTTATAGCAGATTTTTGTCGTAAACACTTACCTAATTTGTCTGTATGGCTCTGTGTTTGTCACACTCACAATTGTGGGCGCATGTGTTTTGCGTACGGTGCAAAATCTTTCTGGTTATCTTGTTTGTGGAGTCTGTGGGGAGTCTTTGGCAGACCTGGGCCAACCTTGTGCGCAGCATTTACTTCTCTAACTAAATTGTTGCTAATGTTATTTGGGATTCCAGTTACCTATGGACCATTGAAGTAAGTCAAGTATGCTACCAAAAAGCTTCAGAGATTGCCAGGCAAACTCCTCTCCTGGATCTTATTTAGGCCAGATCTACCGTGAGCTAAGCATTATGGGTCTTTCTATAACCTAGGCTACCAATGAGCATTTCTTGTAGTGGACAACTGTTTGGAGCTGTTCCAAAATCTTTAATAATAAATAGCTTTTCTTTCTTCATGTGAATACATTAAGATATAGAGGGGGAATGTAGATACATTCAATATGTATCTACATTCCATGAGGTGGCAGGTAGCCTAGTGGTTAGTGTTGGACTAGTAACCTGAAGGTAGGAACATCAAATCCCCCAGGTGACAAAGTCAAAATCTGCCTTCTGCCCCTAATAAGGCAGTTAACCCACTGTTCCTAGGCTGTCACTGAAAATAAGTATTTGTTCTTAACTGACTTGACTAGTCAAATAAAGGTAAAACTATATCATTAATTAATTAAATCAAAACCTATAGTCTATTTAAATCATTTCTCATGCTTGGATTCTTCACAGATTTGGCAACAATAGTGTGACATAAAACATGAACTTTCTCTCCTTACATTTATGAAACTGTTCTTTGTTGTTATATCACATACTAAACATAGAACAACTGAATTAAACATTGACCTTAATCCTGTGAAATTCCTGGATATTGCTGTAGGACTCTTTTTTTCTATGGAGATCTCGGAAGTGTACTGTAACCTTGTAACATTTCCCTATCTTACTGTGTGATTAGGGCTGTTGCGGTGACCATATTACCACCACATGGCAGTCATGACCGCAGTAAAGTTCTATGTGACTATTGAGTCACTGTAATCTCCTTTTATGCACTCTAGACATGCTTTGGTAGTACCCAATTTGGTCACGACCAACAGGTCCTAATGGCCTGATACTCAGGGCTCTATTGTCTCTCTAACCACTCTGACAATGCAAATGCAATCGAAAATCACATTCTAAACAGTATCTGCCTCACTGTGATAATCTGAAGAAAGAAGGTCAATAGTAGGTTGAAACTGAGTGTAAAATGTTTCGTTGTGGATATTATTTCAAAGCAATGTCCACAACGAAATGGAGAGCGATTTCTAAGGTGATGATTCATTCAAAACACCCAGACACATACAGTACCTTCAGAAAGTATTCAGACTTTTTACACATTTTCTTACACTACAGCATTATTCTCAAATGGATTTAAATAAATATAAAATCCTCAACAATCTACACACAATAACCCATAATGATGAAGCGAAAACAGGTTTTTATATTTATCTTTGCAAATGTATTACAAATAAAAAAACAGACCCTTTGCTATGAGACTCGAAATTGAGCTCAGGTACATCCTGTTTTCATTGGTCATCTTTGAGATGTTAAAACAACTTGATTGGAGTCCACCTGTGGTAAATTCAAGTGATTGGACATGATTTGGAAAGGCACACATCTGTCTCTATAAGGTCCCACAGTGCATGTCAGAGCAAAAAACAACCCATGAGGTCGAAGGAATTGTCTGTAGAGCTCCGAGACAGGATTTTGTAGAGGAACAGATCTGTTGAAGGGTACCCAAAAATGTCTGCAGCATTGAAGGTCCCCAAGAACACAGTGGCCTCCATCATTCTTAAATGGAAGAAGTTTGGAACCACCAAGACTCTTCCTAGAGCTTGCCGGCCTGCGAAACTGAGCAAATGGGGGAGAAGGGCCTTGCTCAGGGAGGTGACCAAGAACCCAATGGTCACTTTGTCAGAGCTCTAGAGTCCCTCTGTGGAGATGGGAGAACCTTCCAGAAGGACAACCATCTCTGCAGCACTCCACCAATAAGGCCTTTATGGTAGAGTGACCAGACCGAAGCCACTACTCAGCAAAACGCACATGACAGCCCGCTTGGGGTTTGACAAAAGGCACCTAAAGTCTCTGGTCTGATGAAGCCAAGATTGAAACCAAGAGTGCCACATGCCACAGTTGGAGGAAACCTGGCACAATCCCTACAGTGAAGCATGGACTGGGAGACTATTCAGGATCGAGGCAAAGATGAACGGAGAAAAAAGTACACAGATATCTTTGATGAAAACTTGCTCAAAAGCGCTCAGGACCTCAGACTGGGGCGAAGGTTCACCTTGCTACAGGACAACGACCCTAAGCAACACAGCCAAGACAATGCAGGAGTGACTTCGGGACACGTCTCTGAATGTCCTTGAGGGGCATGTCCTTTCTAAAACTTTTTTGCTTTGTCATTACGGGGTACTGTGTGTAGGTTGATGTGTAATTGATGTGTAAAACTTAATTAACATTATGATTGTGCTGTTATACAATACATAGCCTACAGCAAATTATTAATTTCCGAGAAACATAATTTGTTGCCTTTGAGTGTGGACTGTATTATTATGTAAACTGGATGGACTGGTTACCTTGTGCTACACTCCAACATTTCCATTGACAAGTCTGGGAGAGAGTGTATAGCCCTAGGCAATGCTGTTGGTTCATTGATTGTGCAGGGTAGCTTACATTTGGCCTACAATTATAGTGAATTTGTATTTGATTTTGAATACCCTACTAATAGGGAATTTGGCTGACACATTACATTTAGCTATACAGAATATCTCACCACCATGCATTTCCATCTCCTCCTCTCTCCTTTATTAATTTATCGAAGCGTGCAGCGGGGCTATCAACAGTTTAGTGAAATATGTTTTGCAAAAACATGTTACTATTGAAGTTCCCAAACAGGGTTGGAGAGCTCATGGCATACAGAGTTTGGCCGGAATATCACCTGTCAGTCAGTGAGAGCATGCTCCTCAAACAGGAATATCACCTGTCAGTCAGTGACAGCATGCTCCTCAAACAGGAATATCACCTGTCAGTCAGTGAGAGCATGCTCCTCAAACAGGAATATCACCTGTCAGTCAGTGAGAGCATGCTCCTCAAACAGGAATATCACCTGTCAGTCAGTGAGAGCATGCTCCTCAAACAGGAATATCACCTGTCAGTTAGTGACAGCATGCTCCTCAAACAGGAATATCACCTGTCAGTCAGTGAGAGCATGCTCCTCAAACAGGAATATCACCTGTCAGTCAGTGACAGCATGCTCCTCAAACAGGAATATCACCTGTCAGTCAGTGACAGCATGCTCCTCAAACAGGAATATCACCTGTCAGTCAGTGAGAGCATGCTCCTCAAACAGGAATATCACCTGTCAGTCAGTGAGAGCATGCTCCTCAAACAGGAATATCACCTGTCAGTCAGTGAGTCAGTGAGAGCATGCTCCTCAAACAGGAATATCACCTGTCAGTCAGTGAGAGCATGCTCCATCAAACAGGAATATCACCTGTCAGTCAGTGACAGCATGCTCCTCAAACAGGAATATCACCTGTCAGTCAGTGAGAGCATGCTCCTCAAACAGGAATATCAGCTGTCAGTCAGTGAGAGCATGCTCCTCAAACAGGAATATCACCTGTCAGTCAGTGACAGCATGCTCCTCAAACAGGAATATCACCTGTCAGTCAGTGAGAGCATGCTCCTCAAACAGGAATATCACCTGTCAGTCAGTGAGAGCATGCTCCTCAAACAGGAATATCACCTGTCAGTCAGTGAGAGCATGCTCCTCAAACAGGAATATCACCTGTCAGTCAGTGACAGCATGCTCCTCAAACAGGAATATCACCTGTCAGTCAGTGAGAGCATGCTCCTCAAACAGGAATATCACCTGTCAGTCAGTGAGAGCATGCTCCTCAAACAGGAATATCACCTGTCAGTCAGTGAGAGCATGCTCCTCAAACAGTCATTGATGTGTGGAGTGAAATAAGTGTTTTATATTTATTTCTCAGCTGCTCATATTAGGCACAGCTCCACTATAAGACTGAAGTAGTCTATCCAGCATCATTGAAAAACGGACTAGCGGGTGTCACGCTCGTCGTGGGTGGAAGAAGAGGAGGACCAATGCGCAGCGTCGTAAGTGTTCATATTCTTTAATGAAACAACTGAACACTGGAAAAAAAAACAAACAAACAGTCCTGTACTGTGAAGAAAAATGTGATAATTGGCCATCCTAAATCTGAACTAATTTTACATATTAGTAAAGACAAGATTAAGTTTAGAATAGTCTGATGGGTGAAAATATGATCACTTGATGAGAGAACAGCTGTGCAGCCTCAGGCAAGGAACAAAGAGCAAGCTTTCTAAAATAATTTTTATTTAGCCTTTATTTAACTAGACAAGTCAGTTAAGTGTTAGGGCGGCAGGTAGCCTGGTGGTTAGAGTGTTGGGAAACTTGCCGAAAGGTTGCTGGATCGAATCCCACACCTGACAAGCGAGAAATCTGTCATTCTGCACCTGAACAAGGCAGTTAACCCACTGTTCCCCTTTAGGCCATCATTGTAAGTAAGAATTTGTTCTTAACTGACTTGCCTAGGCAAATAAAGGTAAAAAATAAATCAAATGTATTTACAATGACAGCCTTCCCCAGGCCACACTAGTCCAATTGTGCACCACCCCATGAGTCTCCCAATCACAGCCGGATGTCATATAGCATGGATTTTTAAATTTCTATTTCATTTCACCTTTATTTAACTTCTTATGGCTGCAGGGGCAGTATTGAGTAGCTTGGATGAAAGGTGCCCAGAGTAAACGGCCTGCTCCTCAGTCCCATGCAGGATGTTTAATAATATGCTAATATATGCATATTATTATTATTATTGGATAGAAAACACTCTGAAGTTTCTAAAACAGTTTGAATGATGTCTGTGAGTATAACATAACTCATATGGCAGGCAAAGACCTGAGAAGAAATCCAAACAGGAAGTGGGAAATCTGAGGTTGGTCGATTTTCAGCCCCTATTGAATACACAGTGTGATATTGGTTATGTTGCACTTCCTAAGGCTTCCACTAGATGTCAACGGTCTTTAGAAACTTGTATGAGGATTCTACTGTGAAGTGTGGGCTAATAAGGGCTTTTGGAGCCAGGTGTCAGGCAAATTGCCACAGGTTCTGAGGCGCGGTCACGAGAGAGTTAGCTCTCGTTCCATTGCTTTTCTACAGACATAGGAATTCTCCGGTGTGAATATTAATGAAGTTTTATGTTAAAAACGTCCTAAAGATTGATTCCATACATCGTTTGACATGTTTCTACGGACAGTAACGGAACTTTTTGACATTTTGTCTGCAACTAGGGAACACGCTTCATGACTTTGGATTTGTTTCCCAAACGTGCTAACAAAAGTAGCTATTTGGACATAAATTATGGACATTATCGAACTAAATCAAACATTTAATGTGGAACTGGGATTTCTGGGAGTGCATTCTGATGAAGATCATCAAAGGCAAGTGAATATTTATAATGCTATTTATGACTAATGTTGACTACCCAATATGGCGGATATCTTTTTGGCTGCTTTGTTGTCTGAAAGCTGTACTCAGATTATTGCATGGTTTACTTTTTCCGTAAAGCTTTTTTGAAATCTGTCACAGCGGTTGTATTTTGTATTTATGTATTGTAATTATGCAATTATGTATTGTATTTTCATCGACATTTATAATATAATGTCATACACCTAGGTATTTGTAGTTGTCCAAGTATTCTAGGTCAGAACCGTCCAGAGTAGTGATGCTAGTCGGGCGGGCAGGTGTGGGCAGAAAATGGTTGAAAAGTATGCATTTGGTTTTACTAGATTTGATCCAGGGACTGTAGTGACACCTCTTGCACTGAGATGCAGTACCTTAAATCAAACCAAATCAAATGTATTTATATAGCCCTTCGTACATCAGCTGATATCTCAAAGTGCTGTACAGAAACCCAGCCTAAAACCCCAAACAGCAAGCAATGCAGGTGTTGAAGCACGTTGGCTAGGAAAAACTCCCTAGAAAGGCCAAAACCTAGGAAGAAACCTAGAGAGGAACCAGGCTACGAGGGGTGGCCAGTTCTCTTCTGGCTGTGCCGGGTGGAGATTATAACAGAACATGGCCAAGATGTTCAAATGTTCATAAATGACCAGCATGGTCAAATAATAGGTCTGGGACAGGTAGCACGTCTGGTGAACAGGTCAGGATTCCATAGCCGCAGGCAGAACAGTTGAAACTGGAGCAGCAGCACGGCCAGATGGACTGGGGACAGCAAGGAGTCATCATGCCAGGTAGTCCTGAGGCATGGTCCTAGGGCTCAGTTCTTCCGAGAGAGAGAAAGAAAGAAAAGAGAGAATTAGAGAGGGCATACTTAAATTCACACAGGACACCGGATAAGACAGGAGAAGTACTCCAGATATAACAAACTGACCCTAGCCCCCGACACATAAACTACTGCAGCATACTGGAGGCTGAGACAGGAGGGGTCAGGAGACACTGTGGCCCCATCCGATGATACCCCCGGACAGGGCCAAACAGGAAGGATATAACTCCACCCACTTTGCCAAAGCACAGCCTCCACACCACTAGAGGGATATCTTCAACCACCAACTTACCACCCTGAGACAAGGCCGAGTATAGCCCACAAAGATCTCCGCCACAGCACAACCCAAGCACAACCCACATTAGACTGCTGCGCCACTCAGGAGCCTGATCAGCAATAGACAATAGTCGCATCATCCAGCCCATATGTTTAGGTTTGTATCATTCACAACTACAGTTGCCAAATTGTTCTAAATCTAGCATATAGGACCTGTTTCAAATGATCACTTTCACGCTCAACTGACATTCCACATGCAAACTGCCTCTGGAATGGGATAAATATCCTTTCTACGTTATTCAGCTAAGTAATTATATTCTACTTACTATAAAATAATATAATATAAAATAATGGCACAGGACTTAAAAGCATACCTCTTTTGGATGTCAATAATTATCCTGTTGTGCCTATAGGCGGGAACTACACCCCCCCCCCCTGTTCAGCTCAAACGGTGGCGCAGGGAATGCAAAAATATTTTTAGAAATATTTAACCTCCACCCATTAACAAGTCCAATACCTCAAATGAAAGATAAACACCTTGTTCATCTACCCAGCGTGTCAGATTTTTTAAATGTTTTACGGCGAAAACATAGCACATATTTATGTTAAACCACCACAAACACACAGACAATATGCAGCCATTTTGTCGAACAAAAGATACAATCACAAACGCAGGATTAAAAGAAAAATCATTCACTAACCTTTTGAAAATCTTCATCAGATGACAGTAATATGACATGTTACACAGTACATTTATGTTTTGTTCGATAATATGCATTTTATATCCATAAATCTCGGTTTACATTGACGCCATCTTCAGAAAATTCTCCAAAATGTCCGGAGAAATTATAGAAAGCTACGCCAGATAACAGAAATACTCATCATAAACTTTGACTAAAGATACATGTTCTACATATAGTTAGAAAGATACACTGGTTCTTAATGCAACCGCTGTGTCACATTTTTTTTTAACGTTACGGAATTAGTTTACCATGCAATAATCTGAGACGGCGCTCAGACATAAACAATATTTCTCCGCTATGTTGGAGTCAACAGAAATACAAAATTACAACGTAAATATTCCCTTACCTTTGATGGTCTTCGATCAGAATGTAGTGGAAGGAGTCATACTTACACAATACATCGTTTTGTTTCATAATGTTCAATTCTAGTGTCCATGTAGTAGCATCTGCTAACACTTTCAGCTCAAATGCCCAAAAAATGACTTTGGTCCAGAATAATTGCGCATCAAAACTTCCAAATTACATATTACAGGTCGACGAAACTGGTCAAACTAAGTGCAGAATCAATCTTCAGGATGTTATAAACGTACAAAACGAATTGATTGGAACAAAGGAAGCACTCTTTCCCAAGCGCGCCTTTCACACACATGATAATCTTTGCAACACTTAGAACTACTCACCCCATAAGGTCAAAGTTCATAGCATATGCACCATTCAACGTTCTACTGAATGAGGACATCTAGTGGAAGACATAGGAAGTGTTTCCAGATCCATAACTTGTTGGGAAGGGAGGGGGCGATGACGTCAAAGTTGCCCCAACTTTCAGGATTCCAAAACTAGTTTGGACGATTGCCTGCCCTGTGAGTTCTGTTATACTCACAGACATAATTCAAACGGTTTTAGAAGCTTCAGAGTGTTTTCTATCCAATAATAATAATAATAATATGCATATATTAGCAATTTAGGACAGATTTTTATGCAGTTCACTATGGGCACGCAATTCATCCAAAGGGGAAATACCGCCCCCTATCCTTAACAATAACTGTCTTACAAAATTTCATGACTGCCACAGACCTAAGTGTGAAAACAGTTTTCATGGGCACACATATTTCAAATAATGTACAGTATGTGATTGTAAAATCCAATACTTGAAACAGAATGAATAACGTTAATATGTCAATAATTATGCATCATAGTTGTTTGATGGGCGTTTGATGTCTAGCTATTTAGTTACTTATGGACATTATTGCCGCAACATCAGCTGATTCAGGAAAGGATTTTTCTGAATGACAGTCAAGTGATAAAGAGCTTGTGTGATAGTGCACGCGATTTTACAACAGCCAAAGTGTATTAATTAATGTTGATCTGGAGGCTTGACAGAACATTTTGGTTTCTATGTTGTTACAGAGGTCAAGATAATTAGCTTGCTGTTTGGGGTTTTAGGCTGTGTTTCTGTACATTACTTTGTGACATCGGCTGATGTAAAAAGTGCTTTATAAATATATTTGATTGATTGATTAAATGGTGATATACAGCAAAAACAACAGTATCTATTGCTAGACTAGAGGTACCCTATACTTTGCTATAGTTTGTCAGTGGTTGCACATCTAACTATTTGGAATGAAGCCAGAGTGTGATTACTAGACATGTAAATATATACTTTATCTGTTTCCAGCAGGCCTCCAGCTACCCAGACCTGTCTGATCAGCCTGGTAGGGTGCCGTGGTTGTGTCCAGCTTACACCTGTGAAAATCTGTGTGTATAGCAATGGAATGAAACATCCAACCAATACCTCAAGTGTCATGCTGTAGATACACCACACACCTGAAGGGTTGTGGGGTCATGTTCTGAAACAACCCCTAGCCCCTACATCTAGACACTTATGGAGATCTGGACAGGTGTAAGCAATACTGCCAAAATTCCACAAAGCCACAATCCCTCTCAGATTTCCACAAGTTTCTAGACTCTGGGCAGTAAGGGCTAGGGGTTGTTTCTGGACAGGCCATGGGTATTACGGTAGCTCAGTTAGTCAGTCAGTCAGTCTGGCACTGTCAAACAATGTTAGATGTCAAATACTTGCTTCCTCTGTCCTTTGGAGAATCTCAATTGCATTTTCTTGATTCGTTGCATTCTCTCTCCTCAAAACCCATTAGAGGAGAAGGTCAGAGGAAAGAGGATTTGAGGAATGTGAGGAAGGAAGGACATGCGATTGAGATTGTTCCATTGTTTCCTCCATTCCTCCTCTCCCTCTCCCTCTCAAAGTACATTGGTTCCTCCCCTTGGGCTCCAATGCACTTTCAAGGAGAGGCAATGAGTGGAGAAAACAAGGACAGAGGAAGCAAGAATATGATGTTAAGTTTACACACACACACATTGCTTGAACAGTTTACTGATTATAATGATTTCATTATTGATTATTATTATTGTCAATTGTTTTGTTGACAGAACCCATTGTATTAAATTATTGTATTAAATGTTTATATCAACCCTAGATAAATATAGAAATGCTGTTTCATTCTTCTGGTTTAGCATGGCTATAAATGATTGATAAGTTGACTAAGGCACAAACAGACCTGGATACAATGCAGACTCTTATTCCTGTAGCTACAGATGTTAAGCTGCAAGAAAATCATATTTAAATATATATCAAAGCATTTAGAAATGCTGACCCTGAAAGACCCTTATACTTTGGGATAGGTGGGTTGCTAGTGCCCCATCTCGACAACGTCCGGTGAAATTGCAGAGAGTGAAATTCAAAATACAAAATTTGTAATATTAAACATTCATGAAAATACAAGTGTCTTACAATGTTTAAAACTTTAACTTCTTGTTAATCCAGCCGCTTTGTCAGATTTCAAAAGGGCTTTACGAAGAAAGCATACCATTCTATTATCTGAGGACAGAGCCCCGCGTACAAAAGCATTACAAACATTTCCCAAACAAGCAGAGGCATCACAAAAGTCAGAAATAGCGATAAAATAAATCACTTACCTTTGCAGATCTTCCTCTGTTTGCAATCCCAAGATTCCCAGCTACATAACAAATGGTTGTTTTGTTTGATAAAGTCCTTCTTTATATCCCAAAAAAGTCTGTTTAGATGGTGCGCTTGATTCAGTAATCCACCTGTTTCCCTCGTTCAAAATGCATGCAAAGCTACCAAGAAACTTCGCCCAAACAAGTCAAACAACGTTTCTAATCAATCCTCAGGTACCCTAATATGTAAATAAACAATCAAATTTAAGAGAATAGTATGTTCATTTAATAGTATGTTCATTTAAATAACGAAGAGCGCGCACTCATCCACGTGCACAATACTGCAGTCAAAATGAGAGCCACTTAGAAAAACTTCAAATTCTAGTTCATTTTTCAAAATACAAGCCTGAAACACTTTCTAAAGACTGTTTATTTTTTTTGACCCCTTTTTCTCCCCAATTTCGTGTTATCCAATTGTTAGTAGCTACTATCTTGTCTCATCGCTACAACTCCCGTACGGGCTCGGGAGAGACGAAGGTGGAAAGTCATGCGTCCTCCGATACACAACCCAACCAAGCCGCACTGCTTCTTAACATAGCGCACATCCAACCCAGAAGCCAGCCGCACCAATGTGTCAGAGGAAACACTGTGCACCTGGCAACCTTGGTTAGCATGCACTGCGCCCGGCCCGCCACAGGAGTCGCTGGTGCGTGATGAGACAAAGATATCCCTGCCGGCCAAGCCCTCCCTAACCCGGTCGACGCTAGGCCGATTGTGCATCGCCCCACGGACCTCCTGGTCGCAGCCAGTTACGACAGAGCATGGGAGCGAACCCAGGATCTCTTGTGGCACAGCTGGCGCTGCAGTACAGCGCCCTTAGCCACTGCGCCACCCAGGAGGCCCCCTTCTAAAGACTGTTGACATCTAGTGGAGGCCATAGGAACTGCAATCTGGGAGGTATTCCTTTGATTTTCCCATAGGCAGCCATTTCAATGGGTGGTGCACTCAAATGTTTTTATTCTCCACATGTTTTTTGCCTGCCATATCAGTTCTGTTATACTCACAGACTTTGGGAACGTCATTCATCCAAATTTCAGAATACTTCCCCCTATCCCTAAAAATATTTATACTGTATATGCTGCATCTGGGAGCAGTATGACTTATTTAGGCAACACCCAGCTCCCATATCTATTAGAGAGGAGAACAGTAAAACACACCATAGCAGCCCCATCTTAATGGCCTTTCCAAGGTCATCTCAGTAGCAACCCGGGGAGAATTCTGGCTCCCCACAGGGTGGAAGGAGGCATTGTATTAGTCTGACCTTTTCCCAAAGGTGCCTGCATGTGCAAACCAATTGTTGTCTAAGATCACCCCGGTTGCCCTCAGACAAGGCAGAATATATGTTACAGGCTGAGTGCATTCTGCTGTTGTTTACTGTAAATATGCTATTCTTCTGTCTGTGGTGGCTGGTGGGAAAGGACATTAAGTCCAGAAAGTCTATGGGTTTATTCTGTAGTCATGGGTTCACCAACAAGAGAGAAACCAGTCTGATGGCAAAATTTGGGGTGAACTGTTGTAACCTTTCAAGGGATATGTTCCGTTCCTTTCATAGACTCCTCGTATGTCTGCACCCTAACACAAGGCCATTGTGTTCCGGAACGGTTGCTTGTATAAAGAACTGTTGTGTAAACAGTATGATTGTATTGTTACCTCACACTATATAAGGGACATGGAACCATTCACTCTTGGAGTTCATCCCTGTGAAATCAGAGATACAGTAGATCTTCCCTGCAGCTGCTTGATTAAAGATTTTTCTATTATACAATTAAATAGTCTCTGCCTTCATCTTTGGATCTAATTTTCCACAACACCAGCTTTCACATTGGGCAAAGATTCACAGAGAAAGTGTTAAAATATCAACATAGATTGTATCCCTTAATCTTGTGCTATTCCTAAAAATGACTGCTTTCATGACTGTTACAATTGTGTTCTTCGCTGTGGATTTGACTTTGACTTTACCGAATTCAAGAGTTTTCTTGGAACTAATCCTTTGATATTAACACAGCATGCCGTCACACACAGAAATGGTCTCTGAGATTGTCTCTGAAGAAAAAGTGCATTATGTAATAGCAATTAAAGGAAGTCACAACGTACATCACCTTGGACTCATAAGTCCTCTTGTACAAAGATATTCTCTCTGAGTGTCTGAGCCCAGAGGGAGAATCATTTTGGCATGTCTTAATATGATGAAATTAACAGCCAAGGATAGTCAATGAAATCACTGCCAGCATCAGAGGATTATTATAAAGAATCAAGGTTTTAAATGAGTACTGTGCAGCAATTTTAATCAAACATAATTTATTTGATGATGAGAGAGGGTAACTGTTAAGAGATGTTTGCTGAAGCACAGAGGCCTATTTGAACACACAAGCTAAATATTATCAACCTATATCCTTTATGTGGTTACCAGGACACTGGTAAATGTGGTACAGTAACAGTGACTATTGAATTGCACCTTTGTGTCTTTAATGTATGCCACAAGGTCATGAGTGTCTATGACTCAATGTCTTTGACTGCACTGGTGCAGTGGTCTAAGGGTGGCGCAGCAGTCGAGGGCTCCCGAGTGGTGCAGCGGTCTAAGGGTGGCGCAGCAGTCGAGGGCTCCCGAGTGGTGCAGCGGTCTAAGGGTGGCGCAGCAGTCGAGGGCTCCCGAGTGACGCAGTGGTCTAAGGGTGGCACAGCAGTCGAGGGCTCCCGAGTGGTGCAGCGGTCTAAGGGTGGCGCAGCAGTCGAGGGCTCCCGAGTGGTGCAGTGGTCTAAGGGTGGCGCAGCAGTTGAGGGCTCCCGAGTGGCGCAGCGGTCTAAGGCTGGCGCAGCAGTCGAGGGCTCCCGAGTGGCGCAGTGGTCGAAGGCACTGCATCTCAGTGCACGAGGCGTCACTATAGTCCCTGGTTCAAATCCAGGCTGTATCACATCCAGCTGTGATTGAGAGTCCCATAGGGCGTTGCACAATTGGCCCAGTGTCATCTGGGTTTGGCCGGGGTAAGCTGTCATTGTAAATAAGAATTTGTTCTTAACTCACTTACCTAGTTAAATTAAGGTAAAATAAAAACATTCCATGAGTTTCCCTGCCAAGTAGTATGGTAAAACCATTACTGAGGATTTGTTAACCAATTACATGTTATGGTAAATCAACACTTATTTGTCAATTGCCTTGAATCAAATTATTATGATCTGATTCAATTAAGCAATAAAGCCTGAGGGGGTGTGGTATATGGCCCATATACCATGGCTAAGGGGTGTTCTTACACACGGTGCAACGCGGAGTCCTTAGTCGTGGTATATTGGCCATACAGTGTATATCACAAACCTCCGAGGTGCCTTATTGCTATTATAAACTGGTTACCGACGTAATTAGAGCAGTAAAAATAAATGTTTTGTCATACCCATGGTATACGGTCTGATATACCACGGCTGTCGGCCATTCAGTATTCAGGGCTCGAACCACCTAGTTTGTAATTGGTATTATGTTGTGTGTATTATGTGATTACATTTATTTTATTTTATATAAAATAATACATATATCCATTACATATTCAATCTACAATACAATCACCACAAGTAAAGAGCTAGAGATGATAACATTAAATGAGGAGAAATACAATAGAGAGAGAAATCATTGTTCAGTCACACGTGGCCCTTATCAAGACAGCTCTGGCATTTACTTCAGAGCTCACAAGTATGCAAATTACCTCTGTCAATTTGTTAAACTCGAGAGCAAATGTTGTCTTACCTGACAGCACCATCTGACAGGGAACCTTTATTACATTTGAAAAAATAACAACATACAGCTGTGTGTGTGTTTTTTTCTTTCTTTCTTTCTTTCTTTCTTTCTGTCTGTCTGTCTGTCTGTCTGTCTGTCTGTCTGTCTGTCTGTCTGTCTGTCTGTCTGTCTGTCTGTCCTGTCTGTCTGTCTGTCCTGTCTGTCTGTCTGTCTGTCCTGTCCTGCCTGCCTGCCTGCCTGCCTGCCTGTCCTGTCCTGTCTGTCCTGTCCTGTCCTGCCTGTCTGTCTGTCTGTCTGCCTGTCCTGCCTGTCCTGTCCTGCCTGCCTGTCCTGTCTGTCTGTGGCGCGTGTGTGTGTGGTTATTTGCAATGGTACAACAAATGACCTCCTCATTCTCCCATATTAAATGAGTTAATAGTGTGGGTAAAACATAATGGGTTCTGATTAAAAACATTACACTCTAGATTTCCTGCTGAATGTTTAAAAGGAAGTGATAATTAAAATCTAACTTTGTTCCACCCTAGCTACTGTTAGCTGCCAATGAAGCATTTCTCTGCTTTGACATAATGATGTACTGAGCAACACTTTAAGTGACAAATTGGAGAAAGAACAAGGAAGAAAGTGGCAGAGAAAGTGCACAAAGATAAAGAGAGACATAGGAACAGAAATACGGTGTCAGAGGCGGCAAACGGCAATAGAGTTACATGCTGGAGAGAGGAGTGACCAATGAGAGTGATGAGAGAGATCAGAGCCAGACAGAGAGACAGAGAGAGAGAGGGAGAGAGAGAGAAATGGGTCCATCTAGGCTGTGACTGCATTGTGTTTGCGAAAAGAAATCAGCCAAATCCATGCATGAGCGAGGTTCTGGTGAGCTCCCAGTCGATGTCCCAATCCATGTCAAGAGGAACGTGAGTTCTCAGGGCCTGAGAGTCACCTTTTAGCTCCCTGTCTCTACACTTTAAAAAAAAAAAAAAGCGGAAATATTCTCTCACTGTAACAGGAGAATTTGAATATATTTAAAACATTTATAATTGCTGCTAGGGGACAGCTGGAAGTGGTGATTATAGGCTATACAATGCAGTAACTTACCTAGGGGGCTATGGTTTGGAGAAGGCTCTGCAAACCAACCAACCTCATACCATCAAGTATTCTCACAGCTTGTTAGAACATTGTGAACTGCCATAGCACAGTGGTCTGAGCAGCATGCTTCAGCTTTGAGCATCACGAGTTTGAACTCAGTGCTGGGCAATGGTTTTGACACTTTGTATGAATAAATACTAATGTTGTTATTTAACCAATCCAACGGCTGCTGCGTACCTACCTCCAAAGGCACCTAACTTAGTAGGTAGCACTTTTCCTGTCGATTATGGGATTTGAAGGCTGCATCACTTGATAACACATTTACATTCCACTGAGCAGGAGACGTTTGTAGCCACTGTATACGTGTGAGAAAGTAGTGCTAGCAATTCAGTGAACAACTAACCCAAAATGGAAATATCTGACACAAATAACAAGTAAACAAGTAACAGAATCAATCTCCTCAGTAGCTGTTAATGAATGAAGTTGACCCCAACCAGAATAATTATCTTACTATGGTATAGCTTCCTCCTCTCCAACCTGGTCTCAGAGCATTTCTTCTTATTCTGTACGTAAATCCATGACACTCCATTTAGAATGATGTGATACTCTGATCCTGTAGGTAATTTTGGCGCATGTTAGTGTTATGAAAGTACGTATGAATGAAAAAGCAAATGGTTTGGAGAGCCTTTACGCACAACAAATATTGATGAATAAAAAACGTTTGCCTATGGTCCACTAATGCTATCGACCTTCAGAATTAACTTACAATGACGTAACAGAGGCAAGAAAGGGACAATTAATGGAATGGAATGATGCAAAAATAAATGTATGTGGGTATTACTGATGGTGGCTCCCAATAGTGGCTAATATTTAACCTGATGCAAATTGTAAAATAAAACAGAGAAAAGCCCGGGCATATAATCGAAACATTCTAAATCGCATACATCAACCCGGCAGGTTCAGCACTACAGAAGCCCTATAGCTTGGGTCTTCTTAAATGCAAATTCTGAGGGCACACAATTAACATTCTGAATAACGGCACAGCTATGTATATCCTACTTCACTGTGGAAAAAGGTCTGCAATACATGTCACGCTGACGTGTTTGCTTCCATATGGACGCTTTCACATTCGTCTCCAGGGATCTTAAGGAAAAATCATCTAAAACAATTGTGTGTTTGCAATCACCTTCTCCAAATGTATTATTTACCTGGCTCTTATGAATGTAGAAATTACAGTGCATGGAGAATGCTGTTATTTCTAGCGGGGAAAAAATTAAGTGGATACTTTTTCCATTTGGAACCGGCAGATTCGCTCAACCTTATTCATGATTTCCTTGTGCATTAAAGATAAACCTCTTGTTAATCCAACCGCAGTGTCCGATTTCAAAAAGGCTTTACGGCAAAAGCATACATTGCGATTATCTGAGGACAGGGCATAGTCGCAAAAATACATACAGCTATTTTCCAGCCAAAGAGAGAAGTCACAAAAAGTCACAAAAAGCAGAAATAGAGATAAAATAATAAAATAAATCACTAACCTTTGATGATCTTAATCAGATGTCACTCATAGGACTTCATATTACACAATACATGTATGTTTTGTTCGATAAAGTTCATATTTATATCCAAAAATCTCAGTTTACATTGGCGCGTTATGTTCAGTAATGTTTTGTCTCGAAAACATCCGGCGAATTTGCAGAGAGCCACATCAATTTAAAGAAATACTCATCATAAACTTTGATGAAAGATACACGTGTTTGGCTCTCTCTAAACTTCACCTTAATGCAACCGCTGTGTCAGATTTCAAAAAGCTTTACAGTGAAAGCACACCATGCAATAATCTGAGTACAGCGCTCAGCCACCAAAACAAGCCATACAGATACACGCCATGTTGCGGAGTCAGTAAATGTCAGAAACAGCGTTATAAATATTCACTTACCTTTGAATGGGATGCACTCCCAGGAATCCCAGTTCCACAATAAATGTTTGTTTTGTTCGATAAAGTTAATCTTTATGTCCAAATACCTCCTTTTTGTTCGCGCGTTAGGTTCACCAATCC
Organism: Oncorhynchus nerka; assembly: GCF_034236695.1. NCBI lineage: Eukaryota > Metazoa > Chordata > Actinopteri > Salmoniformes > Salmonidae > Oncorhynchus > Oncorhynchus nerka. Next base: position 18,137,145 of record NC_088422.1, on the reverse strand, counting down.
AAATGCACAGTCCAGACAAAAAGTCAAAAAAGTTCCATTACAGTTCGTAGAAACTTGTCAAACGATGTATATAGTCAATCTTTAGGATGTTTTTATCATAACTCTTCAATTATATTCCAACCATACAATTCCTTTGTCTTTAGAAATGAAAGGGAACGGAGCTTGTGCTCACGGCCGCGTGCGATCAACAACTCAAGGCTTTCAGCCAGATTCCTGGTTCAAACAGCTCTCATTCGCTCCCCTTTCACAGTAGAAGCCTGAAACAACGTTCAAAAGACTGTTAACATCTAGCGGAAGCCTTAGGAAGTGCAATATAACCCCATTTACACTGTATATTGAATAGGCAATCACTTGAAAAACTACAAACCTCAGATTTCCCACTTCCTGGTTGGATTTTTTCCAGGTTTTCGCCTGCTATATGAGTTCTGTTATACTCACAGACATCATTCAAGCAGTTTTAGAACCTTCAGAGTGTTTTCTATCCAAATATACTTATAATATACTTATCCTACCTTCTGGGCCTGAGTAGCAGGCAGTTTAGTCTGGGCACGCTTTTCATCCGGACGTGATAAATACTGCCCCCATCCCAAAGAAGTTTTAAGTATTGTCATAGATTTTCAAGCCACTTTTCGTCTAAACTGTAACTAGGCCACTCAGGAACGTTCATTGTCATCTTGGTGAGCAACTCCCGTGTATATTTGGCCTTGTGTTTTAGGTTATTGTCCTGTTGAAAGGTGAATTTGTCTCCCAGTACCTGTTGGAAAGCAGACTGAACCAGGGTTTGTTCTAGTTTTGTTGTCTGTGATTAGCTCTAATTTGTTTATTTTTATCCCAAAAAATGCCCTAGTCCTTGCCAATGACAAGCATATCCATAACATGATGTAGCCACCACCATGCTTGAAAATAGAGTGGTACTCAGTGATGTGTTTTTTTTTTTCCCCAAACATGACACTTTGTATTCAGGATATATAGTTAATTTCTTAATACTTTTTTTTGCAGTTTTACATTAGTGCCTTATGACAAACAAGATACATGTTTTGGAATATTTATATTGTGTTAAGACTTTCTTTTTACTCTGTCATTTAGGTTAGTGTTGTGGAGTAACTACAATGTTATTGACCCATCCTCAGTTTTCTCCTATCACAGCCATTAAACTCTGTAACTGTTTTAACGATGCAATTGGCCTCACGGTGAAATCCCTGAGCGGTTTCCTTCCTGGCAAGCAACTTAGTTAGGAAGGACACCTTTAGCTTTGTAGTGACTGGGTGTATTGATACACCCAAAGTGTAAGTAATAACTTCACCATACTAAAAAGGATATTCAATGTCTGCTTATTTTTACCCATATACCAATAGGTGCCCTTCTTTGTGAGGCATTGGAAAACCTCCCTGGTCTTTGTGGTTGAATCTGTGTTTTAAATTCACTGCTCAACTGAGGGGCCTTACAGATAATTATATGTGTGGGGTGCAGAGATGAAGTAGTCATTCAAAAATCATGTTAAACTATATTATTTTGCACAGAGTGAGTCAAAGGAACTTATTATGTGACTTGTTTAGCACATTTTTTATTAATAAAAAAATATATATGTAAACATTATTCCACTTTCACATTATGGGATATTGTGTTTAGGCCAGTGACACAAAATCAAAATGTAATCAATTTTAAATTCAAGCTGTAACACATTTTTTTTTTGAAAATGTCAAGAGATGTGAATACTTTCTAAATGCAATGTAAGTCATTCCCAAGCGAGGGACATCTCATGGAGATGAACCTCCGACATTCATAAGCTTTTTCAGTACTTGAGGTCAAATTTTGTCAGACAGCCACAGGTATTTTTTATACACAGGACATGAGTTTAAAGGTTTTTGTTCTAGCCCTTCACTAACACCTAATTTATCTAATTGTGGTCTAAATCGATGACTTGAACTCAGTGCAATCCTGTGGCAGTCAGTGCCATTTAAGATTAGGGAGGATATATTCACCCTCTGGTTGGTACTGTCATGGCAACAACTTAGTCCTTTTTTAACTGACTAAAGGTGATTTATCTATTTGACAAGCATGCCATGCAATGTAAATAAAGCATTTCCTTGTTTGCCACGACAAATCTAATGTGGCAATTTACCCTAAAATGTGTATGAATGGAAACTAATGTTGATTATTTGTTTCCTATTTATGTTATCCAAAAGTGTCTGGTATGGTCATTTCCTGTCAAGATCGGGGATAAAATAACCTTGGACTGCCCATATTTGAAATGTGTAACCACTATACATCATGTCAATCATATGATTGAGTTATGTTTGTGCCAGAAGGGCATGGGTGGGAATCAAACCCATCCCGACATGGTAGGTTCTATTGTTGAGCGCTGAATGCAGCGGGCCTAACCGCTAGACCACCCCAAACCACAATTGACCTCAATTTTGACATCATTTGTAACCTTAAGGTACACTAGACACTTGTATGTCGTAGCCTAGTGAAGACCAACATCTATCTTGTTTTATTAGGCTATGTAAAACGATGGTGGTTGATGTGTATGGCTGCATTTCAAATACTTTTTTGTACATTTAAATGTTGCTGTAATAGGGCTTATGCCTAGCATTTGAGAGAGAGCGAGAGAACATCATTTTGATAGCAAGTCCTGATCCCAATAACTCTACTGCCTGCGCAAGGAGAAAAATATCTTCTCATTTTCAGCCACTCACGAGGCTCATTTCAATTTCCTGATGCATCAAGAAAAATTCTCGGTGACAAGAGAGTGAACGAGTTAAGATCCGACATCTGTAGGCTATGCTTAAAGAGTGATGAGATATGTTTAAAGGTTCAATGTCTAACGTTTCCCTGGGGCCTCTCTCTATTGTTGCTAGCCTTAATGTCAGCATTTCACAGACTCTGCCGACATAACTTTCTCTTTTTTTATGCCAAACTTTTGTGCAAAAACCAACACCCCCCAAATCCCTTGTCTGAGAAAAATGCAATAGGAATTTCTGAACAGAGACATCTAAGGCAGAACTAGAATATTGGACCTTTTTTTATTTGAAACATTGAACATATTCTGACATCCACACCATAAGCAATATACATTTGGAAAGGGAGAGAAATAGAAATATAGAAGACGATTGAAATTCAAATCAAATAAAATTGTATTTGTCACATGCGCCGAACAGTGCATTGAAATTCTTACTTACAAGCCCAAGTAAGAGATAAGATAAACAAATCATTAAAGAGCAGCAGTGAATAACAATGCTGTCTCATTGTGATGTTGGTTTTCTGACAAAGTGGGCTAGAAGGGTTTCTAGGCATACATTGATTATAAAGAGTATCTTTCAGTGCTATGGACAAAAGTCTGTTCCAATTCTCATAAGACTTTGTTTACTATCTTGAACTAAGATGCCATTCAAAGATTTATTTGACAACTTTGTCCCCTGTGCTAAAAATGTCAAATGCAGTAGAGTAAAAGGGAATTGTAGAGAAAGGAAAGATTTAAGTTGCATTAGAATGAGTGTGTGGCAGGTAGCCTAGCGCTTAAGATTGTTGGGCTGGTAACCGAAAGGTTGTTGCTCCCAATCTCCGAGCCAACTATGTGAAAAATCTGTCGATGTGCTCTTGAGCAAGGCACTTAACTCTAATTGCTCCTTTAAGTAATCTGAATAAGAGTGTTTGATAAATGATAAAAATGTAAAATGTCATGATTGAACCCAGTACCCGCTGGAAGCACTTGTATCCCTATTTTCCCCTTTTCAATTTGAGAATATGTAACTTGTCCAATAAAACTGCTTATTTTCATTCAAATCAAAAGAAGCATGCCTCCCTATTTTAGGCCTCTGGTAACATGAGAAATAGGTTGTGCTTTCATAACAAGGAATTTAATGACAACAATATTGAGAACACAGAATGGAGAAATTGATTTCAATGTAATATCCCACAAGTCTGACAAAGTGATTCATGACCCCACCCCACTCTCTCTCTCACTCAGAGGATTTGGGAGTCACACTCTTTCCTTCAGTCTTCACAAAATGTCTCTTTCTTGAAACTTGGTTCCAGAGGGGGAATTTTTCATTTGATCAAATACTATGTATTATATAAAGGGTGAGCAGTTCCAAGGGCAAACACATCAACTCAGTGCTTTGTCATCTAATGACTTTGAGACTTGAATAGGTTATGGAAGCTTTTATCTTCCCTTAGTGCTACAGGCTTATGAAACACAGTCAACATGCTCACATTGCTTGTTTATCTTCACTTTGAATATGCATGCTGCTCTACACTCACTTTGGACCCAATTAAAGTCACATCATACAAACAAAAAACCCTCAAGGTAGCATTAGTGAGGTTTGAATAGTCGACTGTGGACAGTGATATATGGTGTTTATGGGGCTTTAAGTCCTTAGGCATTTTCGCTACAGTCTGGAAATGTAATTGGTCCAGTAACCGAAAGGTTGCTATTTTGAATACCCGAGACAACAAGCTGAAAAATCTGTCGATGTGCCTTTGAGCAAGGCACTATACCATAATTTGCTCGCTGGGCACTGTACTACTATGGCTGACCCTGTAAAACAACACATTTCACTGCACCTATCCAGTTTACATGACAATAAAACTGTTTAAAATGTTTTACTAATCAACCTTAACCCTTACATGCCAGAGGTAACTGTATTTAAAAACTGCTTGTCTACAAACATATATGAATATTAAATTACTTAATAATGTCAATTCCAACAGTAGACAACTGCAATTCCACTTGTATTGTAGATACTGCTGCTTGTTATGATATATTTTCAGGAATTATGAGTGTGTGGACCATCATGTTCCATATGACGGTGGAAATCCCGCAGCATAGAAGGGTCCAACACGTCCTCCTCTGGAACCCATCATCTCTCCTCCGAACCGTACCCCTCCCAGTCCACGAGGTACTGAAGGCCCCTCGCCCGCCGTCTCAAATCCAGGATGGATCAAACGGAGTACGCTGGTGACCCCTCGATGTCCAGAGGGGGCGGAGGAACCTCCCGCACCTCAGATTCCTGGAGCGGGCCAGCCACCACTGGACTGAGGAGAGACACATGGAACGAGGGGTTAATGCGGTAATTGGGGGGAAGCTGTAACCTACAACATACCTCGTTCACTCTCCTCAGGACTTTAAACCGCGGACCCAGCTTCCGGCAGGCCAGGCGAAGGGGCAGGTTTCGGGTCGAGAGCCAGACCTGGTCCCCCGGTGCAAACACCGGGGCCTCACTGCAGTGACGGTCTGGGCCAACTTTCTAGCGCAGCACGGCGCGCTGAAGTTGGACATGGGCGGCGTCTCATGTCTCCTCCGCGTGCCGGAACCAGTCATTCACCGCAGGAGCCTCAGTCTGACTCTGATGCCAAGGAGCCAGAACCGGCTGATACCCCAATACACACTGGAAAGGAGAGAGATTAGTGGAGGAGTGGCGGAGTGGCGGAGCGAGTTCTGGGCCATCTCTGCCCAGGGCACGAACGCTGCCCGCTCCCCCGGCAATTCCTTGCAATAAAAACTCAGAAACCTACCCACATCCTGGTTAACTCTCTCCACCTGCCCGTTACTCTCGGCGTGACAACCTGACGTAAGGCTGACTGAGACCCCAAGACGTTCCATGAATGCCCTCCAGACCCTCGACGTGAACTGGGGACCCCAATCAGATACTATATCCTCAGGCACCGCATAGTGCCGGAAGACATGAGTGAACAAGGCCTCCTCAGTCTGTAGGGCCGTAGGGAGACCGGGCAAAGGGAGGAGACGACAGAACTTAGAAAAACAATCCACAACGTCCAGGATCGTGGTGTTACCCTGTGAAGGTGGAAGACTGGTTATGAAATCCACCGACAGGTGCGACCACGGCCGTTGTGGAACGTGAAACTTACCTCTGGGCAGGTGCCTAGGAGCCTTACACTGGGCGCACACCGAGCAGGAGGAATCATAATCCCTCACATCCTTAGCCAAAGTGGGCCACCAGTACTTCCCACTAAGACAGTGCACCAGCCAGTCATGGATAGCAGACAGAATGTACAGACGCCCAGCTGGACACTGAGGGGGAGTGGGCTCTGCACGTGACGCCCGCTCAATGTTCGCATCCAGCTCCCACACTACCGGAGCCACCAAGCAAGAGGCTGGGAGTATGGGAGTGGGAACCATGGGCCACTCCTCTGTGTCATACTGCCGGGACAGTGCGTCTGCCTTAACGTTCTGGGAACCTGGTCTGTACGAAAGGGTGAAAACAAAAAACGGGTGAAAAACTTGGCCCACCTTACCTGGCAAGGGTTCAGGCTCCTCGCTGCCCGGAAGCATAGCAGATTGTGGTGGTCAGTCCAGATGAGAAAAGGGCGTTTAGCCCCCTCAAGCCAAAGTCTCCACCCCTTCAAGGCGTTGACGACAGCCAACAGCTCCCGGTCCCCCACGTCATAGTTTTGCTACGCCGTGCTGAGCTTCTTCGAGAAGAAGGCACAGGGGCGGAGCTTCGGTGGCGTGCCCGAGCACTGAGAGAGCACTCCTCCTATCCCAGCCTTGGATGCGTCCACCTCCATATGAACGCCAAAGAGGGATCTGGATGGGCCAGCACGGGCACCGAAGTAAACAGAGCCCTTAGTTGCCCAAAAGCCCTGTCCGCCTCAACTGACCACTGTAGACGTACAGGACCCCCCTTCAGCAGTGAGGAAATGGAGCAGCCACCTGACCAAAACCCAGGATAAATCTCCGGTAGTAATTGGCAACCCCTAAAAATCGGTTGGGATGGTGTTCATCGGCTTGTAAGCCTCCCCTTTTCCCTCCAAACATAACGATGGTCATTATGACCAAACAGTTCTATTTTTTTGTTTCATCAGACCAGATGACATTTCTCCAAAAAGTACTATCTTTGTCCCCATGTGCAGTTACAAACCGTAGTCTGGCTTTTTTATGGCAGCTTTGGAGCAGTGGCTTCTTCCTTGCTGAGCAGCCTTTTAGGTTATGTCGATATAGGACTCGTTTTACTGTGGATATAGATATTTTTGTACCTCCAGCCTCTTCACAAGTTCCTTTGCTGTTGTTCTGGGATTGATTTGCACTTTTCGCACCAAAGGACGTTCATCTCTAGGAGTCAGAACGCGTCTCCTCCTGAGCGGTATGACGGCTGCGTGGTCTCATGGTGTTTATACTTGCATACTATTATTTGTACAGATGAATGTGGTACCTTCAGGCGTTTGGAAATTGCTCCCAAGGATGAACCAGACTTGCAGAGGTTTACTATTTATTTTCTGAGGTCTGATTTCTTTTGATTTTCCCATGATGTCAAGCAAAGAGGTACTGAGTTTGAAGGTAGGCCTTGCAATACATCCACAGGTTGACTCCTATTGACTCAAATGATGTCAATTGGCATAACAGAAGCTTCTAAAGCCTTGACATCATTTTCTGGATTTTTCCAAGCTGTTTAAAGGCACAGTCAGTTTAGTGTATGTAAACTTCTGACCCACTGGAATTGTGATACAGTGAATAATAAGTTAAATAATTTGTCTGTAAACAATTGTTGGAAAAATTACTTGTGTCATGCACAAAGTAGATGTCCTAACCGACATGCCAAAATTATGGTTTGTTAACAAGAAATGTGTGTAGTGGTTGAAAAATGAGTTGTAATGCCTCCAACCTAAGTGTATGTATGTAAACTTCCGACTTCAACTGTATATGTAAAATTGTAAAAATGTTTCTATGAAGTACATATGTATAACATTTTATAACACCCTTTATAATGTGTTATAACGCTGACTATAAGCATCTATAATTACTCATAAGTCGTTATAAAACGTGTGATGTTTGATGTTTCATAGATCATTAACTATAATGACTTATTGGACTAAAGTAGGCCCTATAAAACACTAACAATAGCTCATCATTTATCATAAAGCTTTATAAAGCACTATACATGTGTTTTTGTTTGCTTTAAGTAAAGTGCTTCACTATATTTTAAATGGCAAAATAGGTTGTAGGCTTTAAGTAGTGTGATCATTTTCCACAAAGAAAGATATTTAGTTAATTACACTGGTAACATTTTATTTTCCATTATCATATGGACATCTTTAAACAAAACTGTTCATTTAAATACACAACAAATGTAGCTAGCTAACATTAACATTAATAGTTAAGAGTAGCTACTAGGAAAGTGTTCTGTTGGCAAGATGGTCATTCCACCTCCCCACCCACAAGTCTGTAGCTCACTGCTCCGAGCTACCTGACACATCTATCAAGTCTGTAGGCTACCGCTGCTTGCTACCTCGCAGGTCTATCAAGTCTGTAGCCTAATGCTGCTAGCTACTTCGCAGGTCTATCAAGTCTGTAGCCTAATGCTGCTAGCTACTTCGCAGGTCTATCAAGTCTGTAGCCTAATGCTGCTAGCTACTTCGCAGGTCTATCAAATCTATACTACTTCAAAATGATAAAGTCCTCAATGGCGCTGCCCATGCTAAAACAGGAGTTGGGGCATTAGAGTCCTTTATCTAACTTTATGTGGCAAACCTACAGCAAATAGCTAACATTGACAACAATAATGTAATTTAGATTGAGTGAAATACTGTGTATTAAGTTGTAGGGAAATGTTTTTAAAGAGTAAGTGAAAGACAGTATTGATGTATGATGTGCTGCAGACTAAGGTTTTTAATTCAGGCGCCAGTAGCTAGTGAAGTTTCCTAGCTAACGTTACTACTAGCAGATAGATAAGATACCCATCAGCATCTGCGGGTCACTCATGCTCATGGGCTACTACAGATGTAGGATCTTAATTTGAGCCAGTTTGCTACAGCAGGAAAACAATCCTGCAGCAACAGGAAATGTGAAATATTATGTTGATTATATATTAATGCACATTTTTGAGTGGTTGATACATTTTTCGTAAAGGAAGATGAAGTCTGAAATTTCAAAGTGGAAATTACAAACTTAAGAAGCCTTTTTACCCTCAAATACACTACACGTTCTACATTCACTGCATCACATGATCAAATTAAGATCAAACATCTCTATTGTGACCCGATTCAGGAAACTAGGCTTATGTCGCAAATCACTTCACAGGAGAGCAGTTTGAACGTAAACATTTTTTAAAAATCAAAATGCGTTTTTTTGGCAGAAATGCCTTCTTGAACATGAGAACGTTCATGTGCCTTAATAACAAACGTGTATGCCATCTGTAAATACGAATACAATTGTTAAATTACGAGCCTTGTTGGTTAAGCCACAGAAAAAGTTTGCAACCTTCACACTAGCCATGATTGGCAGAGATAATGAGTGTGCTGGACATGCAGCCCCGCCTACCCTAGAGTGGGAGTGCTAGAGTAGCTTATTGGCGGCAGGGTAGCCTAGTGGTTAGAGCGTTGGACTAGTAACCGAAAGGTTGCAAGTTCATATCCCCGAGCTGACAAGGTACAAATCTGTCGTTCTGCCCCTGAACAGGCAGTTAACCCACTGTTCCTAGGCTGTCATTGAAAATAAGAATTTGTTCTTAACTGACTTGCCTAGTTAAATAAAGGTAAAATAAAAAATAAAAGAGAGAGGAGTTTGGATTGGTCTGCCATAGAAGGCTTCTGTCTTATTTGAGATTGTCAGTCTATGTTGGTAATCCTGTCGAGCGTGACTTTAAAAATATATATATTGTCTAGTGGAGTTGCAAAAGTGTTGCTCTCCACTTTCTGGAGGATCAAGTTTTGAAATCAGTGGAATTAGAGTATGACAGCTAAAGAGATGGAGAAAACACCTGTCTCCGGATTACATCTTCAAACTAAGGGCAAACGTGGCATGACATTCCTGACAGGGAGAAGCGTCCATCATGCATGATGATGTTTACAGGTAAAATAGTCTAGCGTTAGCTAGCTACATTTTCAGATATTACACGTTTTCTAATTTTGACAGAAAGTGGTTTCATTTGAAGCTAAAGTGTACTGTTAGCTAGCTAACGTTAGTTGGCTGGCTCCCTAGCTGACATTATTATTTGTTTCCCAGAGCTGTTTTCTGTTCTAGTTACAGCCTGATATTAGCATTGAACATGGTTGGTTAGCTCCCAGCACCATGGCACTGTTCATTGTTGTTTAACTAGCTAACGTTAGCTGGCTGGCTCATTAGCTAACGTTACATGATGTGTGTACAACACCCTATGAATATGACCTGTGTCAGAAAACGTCTGCAAAAAAGCATAATGAAATTTTTGCCAGCAGAGCTAGTTACGCTGTTTTCATGTTATCCAGAGGTAAACAAATCATCAGCCAGAGCGTCAAGTGTGCGCTCTGAGAGTGAAACATGATGGGTGGAGCTAAAGCTTAAGATGGTGTGAACAATGCTGAATGGGTGTAAACAAAGAAGAGCTCTTCACTAGATAGCAAAACATTCAATGGCGATTTTCTCAAAAGTGAATTTACAAGTTGATTGACTTTCAAAGCAGAATTACTTTCCCATTGTTCCTCAAATGCTGTGTATGATATACCATTTTGTAAATCAAATCAAATCAAATTTATTTATATAGCCCTTCATACATCAGCTGATATCTCAAAGTGCTGTACAGAAACCCAGCCTAAAACCACAAACAGCAAGCAATGCAGGTGTAGAAGCACGGTGGCTAGGAAAAACTCCCTAGAAAGGCCAAAACCTAGGAAGAAACCTGGAGAGGAACCAGGCTATGTGGGGTGGCCAGTCCTCTTCTGGCTGTGCCGGGTGGAGATTATAACAGAACATGGCCAAGATGTTCAAATGTTCATAAATGACCAGCATGGTCGAATAATAATAAGGCAGAACAGTTGAAACTGGAGCAGCAGCACAGTCAGGTGGACTGGGGACAGCAAGGAGTCATCATGTCAGGTAGTCCTGGGGCACGGTCCTAGGGCTCAGGTCCTCCGAGAGAGAGAAAGAAAGAGAGAATTAGAGAGAGCATATGTGGGGTGGCCAGTCCTCTTCTGGCTGTGCCGGGTGGAGATTATAACAGAACATGGCCAAGATGTTCAAATGTTCATAAATGACCAGCATGGTCGAATAATAGTAAGGCAGAACAGTTTAAACTGGAGCAGCAGCATGGCCAGGTGGATTCGGGACAACAAGGGGTCATCATGTCAGGTAGTCCTGGGGCATGGTCCTAGGGCTCAGGTCCTCCGAGAGAGAGAAAGAAAGAGAGAAAGGAGAGAATTAGAGAACGCACACTTAGATTCACACAGGACACCGAATAAGACAGGAGAAGTACTCCAGATATAACAAACTGACCCTAGCCCCCCGACACATAAACTACTGCAGCATAAATACTGGAGGCTGAGACAGGAGGGGTCTGGAGACACTGTGGCCCCATCCGAGGACACCCCCGGACAGGGCCAAACAGGAAGGATATAACCCCACCCACTTTGCCAAAGCACAGCCCCCACACCACTAGAGGGAGCTCTGAGTATCTATTTTTTATCTAATGTAAAAAACACTCTTTCAAATTTTGCTACATAAGACCGAAACCAGGTTGTGAGTCACTATTTGTGTGTGAATGGAGAGCTAGCTAATGAGTGATAAGGCATTATAAATGTTTGAAAGAGCTGGCCTGGGACTAAGCTCGTTGGCAGCAGTAACAGGCTACAGACTTGAGGTGGAAGGGAACGTTATGCGATGCATGTGAACCACCTTGCTAGACAAACACTTTCCATGTACTTGTCAACATTATGTTTGTTGTGTATAGAATCTAAGCTTTGGTAAAAATTTCCATATCATACTGACATACAAACAATGTAATGTTAGTTAACTCTGTTGCACTTTTTTCTTTCTATTTTGGAAAATGATCACACTTTACTTAAAACCAACAAATACTTATTATGGTGTTTTATTAGTAAGTGAATCTATTGCTGTAGAATAGTATAGGTCCTTGTGTGTATTAACTGTCTTGTCTGTGATTTCAAACAAGTATTGCTATAATACATTATGCACCATAGTATTATAAGTCATTATAGTTAATAATCTATGAAACCTCATACTGAGTTTTATAACCACTTATGAGTTATTATAGATGCTTGAAGCCAGTGTTATATTCCATTAGAAAGGATATTATAATGTGTTATACGTATGCACTTCATAGATAGTGTTACCAAATGTGTAAATGGGAATGTTTTGGCAGAAACATATTTTGTTGGAATTGGTACCATTCCTTCAGCATTGTCCGGTGGAGAGAGTGAAAACAAGGGTCTGTTTTTCCCAGTGAGGTATTGAGAGCCAAGGCTTATGACTGTCCAATACTAAAGTAGGATCTTAATTTGATCACTCTTTTGTTGCTATGAAATTTCCTGCATCACGAAAAATGTATCAACCCAATCCATATAATAATCCACATTTCATGTTTGCTGAAGGATTATTTTCCTGCTGTACCAAACTGGATCAAATTAAGATCCTAAATCTGTAGCTTCTTGGACGGGACAGAGGCAGTCAAATGGCCAAAGCTGTAGCAAGTAAGTACTTGAACTTCATTTGAGTGTGCAAGCTTGTGTTGTTTATGAGAAGTCAGCTCTGTCCAGAAGCCACCCCTACACACTTGTGTAGCGTTGAAATTATTTGAAAGGTTTAGGCAATATAGTAGCTCATGGCTGTGTTTTATTCCAGGAAGATGTTCCCTCCAATCTGCACTTGTTCACTCTCCTTCACAGATCTCATGGGACTGGATTTGTGAAACAACATGGCGGAAACTAGGTGGAGCTGTTGCTTACACCTACCCATTTGTCTCATATTCATAGAGATGAGTGAACAAGGGGAGTGGGAAGGTAACTTTGCAGAATGAGACCCCTTTCTCGTCTTCTCAGGTCTACACTACAAGTGCCTAGCCCTGTGGGGGAGGGGCAATAGGGTGTTTCTAGATGGGGACATGGTGAACTATATTAAGTGTTTGTAGACGGGGACATGGTGAACTATATTAGGTTAGTGTGATGTATTCGCAGCAGGTACCCTAGTGGTTAGAGCGTTGGGACGTTAAAAGTTGCTGGATTGAGTCCCCTAGCTGACAAGGTAAAAATCTGTCGTTCTGCCCCTGAGCAAGGCAGTTAACCCACTGTTCCCCGGGCGCCGAAGACGTGGATGTCAATTATTCAGAGGGGTTGGGTTAAATGCAGAAGACATGTTTCAGTTGAACATCTGACTAGGTATCCCCCTATTCACAGGACTTGGGGAAAAAGTGTGTTATATTTTGCCACATCTTGCACATGATCACATAGAGGTCATCGTAAGTAGACTAAGACTGACTAAATAGGTCATTGTGATATATGTACCATTCTCTTGATCAATTGTGGTTCCAGTCCATCTCACCTTGCTAGCCAGTTAATGTGTTATTCATTGTTAGTAGATTGCAACGCAGTGGGATTCACATGTGTGAAATTGAAGATAACCTTTAAGGGTTTGCTAATAGTGCATAGCCTTCCATTTATATTGTAATTTCAACCAACCTGACAATTATTGATGAGTCATGTACATGCTATCTTATGAAACTCTGTTTATTAGGGGATTGGTGAAATTAAAACTATATTCAACTATGTATTTTTTATTTATTTTTGTTCTTTTTTTATTTGGGGCGGCAGGTAGCCTAGTGGTTAGAGCGTTGGACTAGTAACCGAAAGGTTCAAATCCCGAGCTGACAAGGTACACATCTGTCGTTCTGCCCCTGAACGGGCAGTTACCCCACGGTTCCTAGGCCGTCATTGAAAATAAGAATTTGTTCTTAACTGACTTGCCTAGTTAAATGAAGGTAAAATAAAATGAATGCATAAAATGTATTCACAAATGTTGTTATGATGTGTCATCTTCCGACTAAAAGTTTGACTCAACAGGGGATGATATACAGTACATACACCAAAGACCAAACTATGTGGACATATGCCTGTCAAACATCATATTCCAAAATCATGGGCATTAATATGGAGTTGGTCCCCCCTTTGCTGCTATAACAGCCTCTACTCTTCTGGGAGGCTTTCCACTAAATGTTCGAACATTGCTGTGGGGACTTGCTTCCATTCAGCCACAAGACCATTACTGAGGTTGGGCACTGATGTTGGGCGATTAGGCCTGGCTCGCAGTCGGTGTTCCAATTCATCCCAAAGGTGTTGAGGTCAGGGCTCTGTGCAGGCCAGTCAAGTTCTTCCACACCAATCTTGACAAACCATTTCTGTATGGACCACGCTTTGTGCACAGGGGCATTGTCATTTTGAACAGGAAAGGGCCTTCAGCAAACTGTTGCAACAAAGTTGGAAGCAGAGAATTGTCCAGAATGTCATTGTATACTGTAGCTTTAACATTTCCCTTCAATGGAAGTAAGCGGCCCGAACCATGAAAAACAGCCCCAGACCATTATTCGTCATCCACCAAACTTTACAGTTGGCACTATATGCATTGGGGCAAGTGGCATTCTCCTGGCATCCGCCAAACCTAGATCTGTCAGTCCGACTGCCAGATGGTGAAACGTGATTCATCACTCCAGAGAATGCGTTTTCCCTGCTCCGGACTCCAATGGCCGCAAGCTTTACACCAACCCAGCCGACGCTTGGCATTGCACATGGTGATCTTAGGCTTGTGTGTGAAATGGAAACCCATTTCATGAAGCTCCTGACGAACAGTTTTTGTGCTGATGTTGCTTCCAGGGGTAGTTTGGAACTCCGTAAATGAGTGTTGCAACCGAGGACAAGCGGTTTCTACGAGCTACACGCTTCAACACTCGGCGGTCCCATTCTGTGAGCTTGTGTGGCCTACCAGTTTGCGGCTGAGCCGTTGTTGCTTCTAGACGTTTCCGCTTCACAATTACAACACTTACAGTTGACCGGGGAATCTCTAGCATGGCAGAAATTTGACTAACTGAATTGTTGGGAAAGTGGCAACCTATGACGGTGCCACGTTGAAAGTCACTGAGCTCTTCAGTAAAGCCATTCTACTGCCAATGTTTACCTATGGAGATTGCATGGCTGTGTGCTCGATTTTATACACCTGTCAACAATGGGTGTGGCTGAGATAGCCGAATCCACTAATTTGAAGGAGTGTCCAACTACTTTTGTATATATAGTGTACATGTTATGTGTATAGAAATGTGTATTACATTTGAAATATCAAGATCAGAACAAATAGACATCAATGCCCTCAGGATTAGAGGAGTTTAAGACTTTATCCACCAATAATTTTCAAGGCCATTTTGTAATGCAAAAACGTGTCCTGCTTTAGTATATGTCTCAATAGGGAAATACAGTATACACAGGAAGTCCATGTGTATATGCATTCATTTAAATGTGCCCTCCCCACTCTGAAATCTCTTTTAGATTTGTAATAGCAAAGATCACAAAACATTTACATCAAAGCCCATCAAGCCCTAACAGAAAACAATGTTTCACTTCAGAGAGCGTTTCAAAACAGCCACACTCTCATCTCCTCCGATGAAGATTCCATGTCATGAAAGTTTAATGACCAAACAACAGAGTGAGTCTGAAGATTCACAAATAAAAATAAATGTGAATTGAAAAGCCCAAGAGGAGGAAGGAGGTGAAGAGATTAAATAATATATATTATTACAAATAATATATTCTTGGTTGAAATGAAATAAATGCTCAAACATTATATATTTTTACTAGATTTTTAAGAGAAAATGTGACAGTATTGGTTTTAACATCAGACATAAGACTCACACATATTGTATTATGATTCATGTACTGTAGTTTCTCTATTACTGTAACGCTCAGGTGTATAAGAAAAATGGTCGCGACTGGTATATTGTAAAATTGTCTACACACAAACTTGCCGAAGTTCAATTCTCTCTGCCTCTCTATTTTATTCTCTGTAAAACTTATCCAGCCAAATATCTTTCAGCTAGAGCTTCATTTCTTGATGAGATTGAGCCTTGGAAAACCTTTCTTAACTCTGTCTGAGAGTTCAACGGCTTGGCTGCTGACATCCATACTGTAAATCAGCAACTTGTATCTTGGGCTGTCATTTAAACCTCACAAAAGAGACCAAAATGAAGAGTGCACTGGGCTGAGCATAGAGAAAGAGAGCGCACAATCAGGCCTGTGCAGAACAGGGAGTAGACAAGGAGGCGGGAGTGGAAGAGGAATATGGCGAATGGTGAGAAAAGAGAACTGCTCCAGTAAAGTTCCTGTGGATGAAATGTAAATTTGCACAATCAGCAATTGAAGTTCATTGAAGGCCTCATGAGAAGACTCAATACGACATTGTGTTCACTATCACAGGGTTTAAAGCAGAAGGACAGTGGGAAAGTGCTGATGGCAAGGTGCAGTGCATGGGTTGGTAAAGGCAACAGTCTTAAGTTAATATGCATTTAATCTTTCAAGTGTTTGGGAAGTTGTTTGTCTTTGAAGCCTGACCACATTAAACAGACATCGGGTTTGGAATCAGGCACAGCAACTACACCAGGGCTAGGGGGAGCTATAGCCTCGTCACAAATATGCGTAGCCCCAGTTAAGCTCCCTCAAGCATTTTAGCATTTTTTTATTTTTAAATAAAGAAATATGCAAAAGTTAATAACCAGCCATTCTGTTCCCAACTCCGACCCTGGCTGCGTGTGCTCGTGCCGCACCTGAACCCTATGTAGTGTGTGTGTGCATTTGTGTGTGTGTTTGTGTGTGTGTGTGGGGGGGTCTGGTGTTAAGCTACGGTATGTGAGCTAACTTCTAGTTACTGTCACGACTGTCCTGATCAGGTCAGGTTACAAGATACCACAACCTTACAGATTATCTCTCAACCCCAACAAAGGAGGAGAGATCTAGGGGTCTGAAGATGTGGGGAGTTTATGACCCCTCATGCCCCTGGGAAATCTCAGGCCACAGACAAATTCCTTTGTCCTATACGACGTTCAGAACGAGATTGGTAGAGGTAACTGGTTAATTAGCGGCTGTTGTGAAATCGATATTCTGATATTTTTTGAGTTAATTTGGGAAATAGAAACTCAATAAAAACGAGTTTTCCCATGGTGCCCCAGGTTAATGAGTTAATAATTGCTTGCTTCAGATAATCACGCAATTAGAAACGTTTAATCATTCGATGAACAACAGTCGTCACATTAACTAATACAACGTCACGACACTAGCTAGGCGCCCATCTCGCCCCGTTGCATTTGACCATTTTCTGATCAAGAGAAGAGTGCGGGTAGAAAATTAAAATCCAGACCCTGTCTCCAAGGGGGCCAAAGAAGAAGAGTGAGATAAGAAAGATGAGTCGAAGAGAGAAACTCGTGAGCCACGACGTGAGGGAGCACAAGAGTAGTTCGTCGCTGCTAGCTGCTGCACAGTCACCGTTAGCTGCACTGTTAGCACAGCCACCTCTCCCTCTAATTTAAGTCAGTCACCTGTTGAAGAACCAAGGCGCCCTTTTCTTCGGCGTTATCCAGCCACAAAAGTTGGACAGCAGGACCGCTACTTCAGGACCGTGCTTTCTGCTTCGCATGCCGCCACTTTCAACGTCCAGGAAACCATGGTCAAATCAAATCAAAGTTTATTTGTCACATGCGCTGAATACAACAGGTACCTTACAGTGAAATGCTTACTTACAGGCTCTAACCAATAGTGAAATAAAGGTATTAGGTGAACAATAGGTAAGTATAGAATTTAAAACAACAGTGAAAAATTACAGACAGTGAAAAATAACAGTGTACGGAAGTGAGGCTTTAAAAGTAGCAAGGCTACATACAGACACCGGTTAGTCAGGCTGATTGAGGTAGTATGTACATGTAGATATATTTAAAGTGACTATGCATATATAATTAACAGAGAGTAGCAGCAGCGTAAAAGTGGTGTTGGGGGAGGCACACAATACAAATAGTCCGGGTAGCCATTTGATTACCTGTTCATGAGTCTTATGGTTTGGGGGTGAAAACTGTTGAGAAGCCTTTTTGTCCTAGACTTGGCACTCCGGTACCGCTTGCCATGCGGTAGTAGATAGAACAGTCTATGACTGGGGTGGCTGGGGTCTTTGACAATTTTTAGGGCCTTCCTCTGACAACGCCTGGTGTAGAGGTCCTGGATGGCAAGCAGCTTAGCCCCAGTGAAGTACTGGGCCGTACGCACAACCCTCTGTAGTGCCTTGCGGATGGAGGCGCGAGCAATTGCTGTACCAGGCAGTGATGCAACCAGTCATGCTCTCGATGTTGCAGCTTTAGAACCTTTTGAGGATCTCAAGTATTCTTTGCAATAGAAATATAATCGCTAAGATTGTAATGATAGCCAGTATTGGTCAAGCCCCCCCTTAGCACCAGGAGAGAAAAAATCCTGGTGCCGTGCCTGTCTGGAATGTACAATTGTGTACCTTCATTTAGTATGTTATGTTACATTACATTACGAATGGAATAATGGTCTGGTTACTTAAGGCAGAAACAAAAGTCATGAGGTTGGCCGGGGAGGATGGGTGGGCGTATACCGTGACCGTCTACCAATCAAAAGGTTGCATGTTTGAGTCGCGTCCAGGGACAACTGTAGCATTTTAGCTAACCCTTCCCCTAACCCTTTTCCTAACCTTAACCTACAATGAGTGTACCAAACATTAAGGACACCTTTCTAATATTGAGTTGCACCAGCTCCTTTTGTCCTCAGAACAGTCTCAATCCGTCAGGGCATGGACTTTACACGGTGTCAAAAGCATTCCACAGAGATGCTGGCCCATGTTGATTCCAATGCTTGACAGTTGTGTCAAGTTGAGTGTAAAAAACCCAGCAGTGTTGCAGTTCTTCATACAAACCAATGCATGTGGCATCTACTACCATACTCCGTTAAAAGGCACTTAAATCTTGTGCCTTGCCCATTCACACTTTGAATGGCACACATACACAGTCCATGTCTCAATTGTGACCCACCACCTAGATGAGGTCCTATACAGCACTACTACATGTGTTATTTCATAGTTTGGAAGTCTTCACTATTATTCTACAATGTAGAAAATAGTACAAAATAATAAGAAAAACCCTGGAATGTGTCCAAACCTTTGACTGGTACTCTATATAGAATTTAAAGAAAAATATCTCTAATTAATATGCAACCATTTAAACAACTGCATTAGCATGACAAGCAAAAATGCATTTTACGTACTGATCTAAATGTGGATTTTTTCCTTCCAAAAACATTTCTTCCACGCTGGAATCAAAACTGTGCTCACTCAAAGTCCTACCGTGCACCCTGTTTGTTTTCAGCTTGAGAATGAACACTGTTGCACACAGCTCTAGCATGATGGCTGTTTGTCGTACAAATGGTGATCACATACTGCTGTAAAGCCCAGCTCATTGGATATCTAGCTAGCTACGTTTCAAAACGATACGTGGTCATTGGACCAAAACACTGTCAATCAAGTGAACACCGCTTGTCTCATTGATGCGTAATGCTGGCTGACCTTCATGGGCTAATTGACGTGTTGTGTAGCCAAAACGTAATGTAGAATGATGAAACACAGTTTGGTTGTCCTCTGTCTGAGGATTGCACAGAAACCAAACTTGACTGGGTTCCACAACAGAATTCATGCAAAACACTCTATACAACATGGATCATGTTGGATTATAAAAATGGATTTTATCAAACAAAACAATGCTACATTTTGTCCGTGGGACCCTCAGGATGACAAATCAAAGCAAGATTACTGAATGTAAGTACATTATTTACCGTCAGACATGAATGTATCAAACCAATTGCCCTGATAAAAGTGTTTTGTTGTCGTGCACTATCCTCAAACAATAGCATGGTATTTTTTGTATAAAAGTAAAGACTCAGAGCTAAAAAATGGCATATCATACACTGCAGTTGAGGAACAATGGGAAAGTAATTCTGCTTTGAAAGTTGAATAACTTGTAAATGGCCCATGAATATGTTGGTACACCTACTGGAGAGTTCTTCTTTGTCTACACCCATTCAGCATCCATCTCTTTAAGGATTTACTTGTGATGAAATGTCCTAAACAGAGTGAATAAGGTAATGTAGTGAACAACCAAAGATTTCAAGACTAACAGGGGTGAAAGCAGTAGCAAAAAGTAGCAGTAAAAATACACGTTATCTAGTCCTTGGCCTATATCCTAATCTGACTTTAGTGGAGGTTGTGTTGTTCTTCACATTACCGTCTCTGGTAAACACACACTATATCAAACAACATCTATGTTTATTTGTCATGTGCACATGATACAGAAGGTGTAAATGGTACAATGAAATGGTTACTTGCATAGTGGAGTCTAGCTAGCAAGCTAAACAATTAACCATAATCCCAACTCATTCTACCATGCACCATGCATGAATCTAGAGACAGCTAAAGCTAATCAACTAGGTTCAATGTTAGCTAGCTAGCTAATATTAGGCTATAACTAGCAATGCAAATGGCTTTCTGAGATACAAATAATATTATTATACAGATCATATACGAAACATTAGCTAGCAAGCCAACCAGCTAACATTAGCTAGATAGCTAACAATATGCTTATCTTCCAATGAAAGTGACTTTCTGACTAAATTTGCGTGTATAATATGTAATTGCATGTATAATATCTGAAAATGTAGCTAGACTCTTACCCGTATACATAGCTGAATGCTTCTCACTCTCAGTTTTTCTGTGGCTAAACCAACTAGGCTTGTAATTGAACAATTGTATTCATATTTACAGATACAATTTTGTTGTTAAGGCACATGAAGGTTGACACGTTCCAGAAGGCATTTCTGCCCTCAAATATATTTTTGATACAAATAAAAATAAAACGTTCAAATGCTTCTCTGGTGAAGTAATGATGTGTGACATATGCCTAGTTTCTAGAAACGGTCATCTTTTTCTCAATGCTTAAAAATCCTTCTTTAACCGGTCTCCTCTCCTCCATCTACACTGATTTAAGTGGTTTTAACAAGTGACATCAATAAGGGATCATCACTTTCACCTGGATTGAGCTGGGCAGTCTGTCATGTAATTCTCCTAACCTACTAGTTAACGACGCAACGACGCAACAAGCAGCCCTGACTTCAGAGCAAGTTGTATACTACTATACATTCTCCAAGACCTTGATGCATTATGTCATCCATTTCATGTGAGATTGTATGACCGGGTAGGACTTATGATATTATACATCCACTAATTTGTATGACATTGTACGACCACTACTCCATTCATAACATAATGTAATATATCATACTACATTCAAAATACTACAAATTACCCTGAGGCCAGGTTGATCTATGATACATCAATAGTTTTACCATCGCTAGTTGCAACACTGCCTGAATGTCCAAAGAAGTCTAATTAAAATACTCCACATAGAGTGAGCTTCACAATCAAGACTGAAATAATTCACACTCTAGATATTGACGGTTTTTGGGAGGTTTTCTGAGGTTTCTCACATGCACTTAGCTAAATTATAGATGAGCAGTCCGTACACCTAAAATAATTGCCTCCAAATGATCAAGCTTACTTCTCGCTATCAAACATGAAAGGTTGAAGCGTGTACATCATTTGCCCTCATATGTCATTTGAACAAATTGTTTTGATATGAAAGGATGAGAGCATTATTTATTCATGTGACAAAGTTATTGAATGCAGAGGGAGCCTCATTAAATGTGTCCTTTTTCTCTCTGAGTCATAAAAAGGCCAGATGAGCCCATCAGTAGCTGAGCTACCAGCAAGCCTGTATATCCCATGTAAGCAAAGTCTGGCATCTCTCACTGTGTGTGTGTTTTCATGTGTTTATGCACGTGTGACAGTGAGAAACAAAAATAGAGAATAGAGAGAGAGCAAAAGGAGACTTGCAGTGCAACAGCAAAACAGATTTCTCCTTCCCCTCCCACGTTAGAACTTGGACGAGTTGGCGGTCACACAAGTTCATTTCAATAAATCAGTGTACTGAGGCAGAGAGAGCCTGCCTGCCCTATCTGGATTCCCACCCAGTGTACTGTGCCTGGCACCCTCCTCATCAGAAGGATTCTTCAGTGACACAACACAATAACATGGATGGTTAAAAACCCTGCTTCTGCTTTGCAAACACGGCATCTGTCCCCTGCAGCTGTCCTCACTCGTGTTCTCATCTGCGGAGGTCAGGCCACACACGACCCCTGGGCTGGCCAGGTGCCCCCGGGGCATGGTTGCCCTGCCACCCGCTCAGATGAACTGTCTTGGCTGCTTCCAGGCCTCACTCAGGCTTTTGATCTATCTGCCCTGTTTTGTGAGAACAACAAGCACTCGTGCCACGGACAGTTTTGTTCAACACCAGGCATGCTCTGAAACGACGGCTGTTAAAACTCCCCTAGGTATCAGGTAGAGGGAAGCCAGTGAGAACTTTGGGCAGAGTTGTATCAGTGGTTTCCGACACCCACACTTTGAAATTGATTATTTTGCCATGTCCAAGTAAGAAATGACTTGGACAATGTGATAAGTCTCCAACTGAATCATGAAATTTTGATTTGATCTCTCTCTCTCTCTCATATATTTTGCAGACATATCTCTTGGTAGTAAAATATGTAATAATAGGAAGTGGTTGTGGTGGTCTGTTGTTGCTGTCAGCCTCAGATGGAGTTGGCAAGGTCCTTTATAGCAGCTGGGAAAAGGTAGCTGAATAGTGATCTACTGCTGGCATACTATACTGAACAAAAATATAAACACAACATGCAACAATTTCAATGATTTTCCTGAATTAAAGTTCACATAAATAAATCAGTCAATTGAAATAAATCTACTAGGCCCTTATCTAAGGCATTTCCCATGACTGGGCAGGGGTGCAGCCATGGCTTGGCCTGGGAGGGCATAGGCCCACCCAATTGGGAGCCAGGCCCACCCAGTGGGGAGTAAGGTCCAGCCAATTAGAATGATATTTTCCCCACAAAAGGGCTTTATTCCAGACAGAAAAACTCCTCAGTTTCATCTGCTGTCCGGGTGGCTGTTCTCATACGATCCCACAGGTGAAGAAGCCGGATGTGGAGATCCTGGGCTGGCGTGGTTACAAGTGGTCTGCGGTTGTGAAGCCCAGTTGGACATACCACCAAAATCAATTTATGGTAGAGAAATTAACATTCAATTCTCTGGCAACAGTTCTGGTGGACATTCCTGCAGTCAGCATGCCAATTCCCCGCTCACTCCAAACTTTAGACATCTGTGGCATTGTGTTGTGTGACAAAACTGCACATTTTAGAGTGGAATTTTATTTTCCCCAGATGAAGGTGCACCTGTGTAATGATCAGGCTGTTTAATCAGCTTCTTGATTTGCCACACCTGTCAGGTGGATGGATTATTTTGGCAAAGGAGAAATGTTCACAAACAGGGATGTAAACAAATGTGTGCACAAAATGTGAGAGAAATAAGCTTTTTGTGCATATGGAAAAACGCTAGGATTTTATTTCAGCTCATAAAACATGGTACCAACACTTTGTTTATATTTTTGTTCAGTATAATTATAGTCTCTGATGCGCATATTGGCCTCCATGGCCTGCCAGTTTAGTGATGAGGGAATTGAATTTGAAACCTACAACTTCAAGTTTCATAACTCATATTGGATTTCCTTGGATACTGATATTAATTGTTCTACCTATTTAGGTTAGTGTAATGTAATGACATACTTCCTTATTCAAACTGCACGTTAGATTGTACGAATGAGCAATGTACCCTTAATCATTGAAAAGCATTTATATTTTTCCTCCATTTGCTAAAATGCATCATATATATTCATTGCATATTATTGTGTGTCTAACCCTCACTAACAATTCATTTCTCTTTACTCCTCTGACCATTTCATCTATCTACTTTATGCAAGCCATGAAACCGTGATAATGCTTTTCCATTCCAATCCATCCTTTGATTTCACTCGAATAGCCCACATGGAATGGCAGTGGTTTTATATTACGATGACCAGGTTCGAAATTACACAGACATAACAATTTGGACATATCTGGCTGTGGGGAATGCAAATCATTGACAATATCAAGATGAAAATGCCTGTCACAGCACAATATTATAAAGCTGCCACACTCAATATATTCATTTGTATAGGGGGACAAAAGTGTCAAAGAGAAAATAAGTGTGTGTGTGTTGGGTTGATGAGGTTGTGAATCATCAAAGCCACTCAATTAGGTGATCATGAACGTAATTTACTTTTTTAATTAGATATTTTCAGGGAGACACTATTTCTACAAATTTAAGTCAATATAACACAAATGAAATGTAATTGGTTAGTTGTCAAAATGCACTGCAGTCTGTTCCAGGCACATACTGAGTATCCCATTATTGAGATATGCTGATTGGTGACTATAAGCGGCGTATGATGGGCCTACGCACACCCACTCTATCTTCCTCTCTCACTCACATTAAGGCCTGTCTGTGCTGTTCGATAAGGGCCTTGAATTAACATTTTAATAACGGGACTGTTCTAGTTGTCTGTCTTTGTCTTTTCTTGGAGAACAAGGAAATAAAACTTACCCTAGGCCAGTACAATATCTGTGCAACCCAAGATGGCCTACTAAAGAAAACAATGAATGTATGATTGGCAAGTACATTGATAGTGTTCATTTCAAACAAAATGAATTAATCTACTGAGAATGCCAAATAAATGGCATCCCAAAGTCCAACATCACTGCTAAATGTTAGAATGGCATCCCAGAGTCCAACATCACTGCTAAATGTTAGAATGGCATCCCAGAGTCCAACATCACTGCTAAATGTTAGAATGGCATCCCAGAGTCCAACATCACTGCTAAATGTTAGAATGGCATCCCAGAGTCCAACATCACTGCTAAATGTTAGAATGGCATCCCAGAGTCCAACATCACTGCTAAATGTTAGAATGGCATCCAAGAGTCCAACATCACTGCTAAATGTTAGAATGGCATCCCAGAGTCCAACATCACTGTTAAATGTTAGAATGGCATCCCAGAGTCCAACATCACTGCTAAATGTTAGAATGGCATCCCAGAGTCCAACATCACTGCTAAATGTTAGAATGGCATCCCAGAGTCCCACATCACTGCTAAATGTTAGAATGGCATCCCAGAGTCCAACATCACTGCTAAATGTTAGAATGGCATCCCAGAGTCCAACATCACTGCTAAATGTTAGAATGGCATCCAAGAGTCCAACATCACTGCTAAATGTTAGAATGGCATCCCAGAGTCCAACATCACTGTTAAATGTTAGAATGGCATCCCAGAGTCCAACATCACTGCTAAATGTTAGAATGGCATCCAAGAGTCCAACATCACTGCTAAATGTTAGAATGGCATCCCAGAGTCCAACATCACTGCTAAATGTTAGAATGGCATCCAAGAGTCCAACATCACTGCTAAATGTTAGAATGGCATCCCAGAGTCCAACATCACTGTTAAATGTTAGAATGGCATCCCAGAGTCCAACATCACTGTTAAATGTTAGAATGGCATCCCAGAGTCCAACATCACTGCTAAATGTTAGAATGGCATCCAAGAGTCCAACATCACTGCTAAATGTTAGAATGGCATCCCAGAGTCCAACATCACTGTTAAATGTTAGAATGGCATCCCAGAGTCCAACATCACTGCTAAATGTTAGAATGGCATCCCAGAGTCCAACATCACTGCTAAATGTTAGAATGGCATCCCAGAGACCAACATCACTGCTAAATGTTAGAATGGCATCCCAGAGTCCAACATCACTGCTAAATGTTAGAATGGCATCCAAGAGTCCAACATCACTGCTAAATGTTAGATGTATTTAGAGCAATAAAGATTTTATCTTTATAACTGATGGGTCACATACCAATTCACGAGATAACTTAAATTTCTATTCATTTCAAATGACACATTCCTCATTTTGATTACATTTCAGTAGGAACCTTATCTTGGTAAAGAGGAGATGAGACACCAACAGCTATTCACATAGATAGTGTTTGGGCTGCATATGCTATTGATTCCTGGTACATAGCTATTCCCCTTAATTTCACCCCAAACCTAACAACAGGGACAACAATTGTCTGGAGCTGGCTGACCAAGTAGGTCATGCAGATCCAAGAGAAGTTGAAGATTCAGGTAATTTGACTGTCTCTGATTGCAACATACACTAAACCTTTCATTGGTCACTGTCACGTTAAACTGCTACAAATAGCCTATTTAGCCTGTGTTCCCCTAGACTAGTAATGAGTGTATTGAAGTAGTTAATTAAATTAGCATAGGTGGTTTAGCAGTAGAGCCAAACTCTGCAATGAAAGCCTAGAAATTGCCTCTGTTTACGACCCCCCTTCTCCCCTTCTCCTATATTCAGCCAGGCAGCCACACAAATGGACTCTTTGGCTAGCACATTCAGCGGTAAGTGGCTATTTGTTGTCTCTGTGCTCTTGTCTGTGTTCCATTGTTAGAACTGGGTGCAATAAGGCTATTTTGTGCTTACTTTTTTTCTTTAAATGCTGAGCCAATTTGGATTAAATACAAGTTAGCATTCTACTCACTGTGAACAGGAATAGAATGTAGCTAAATCCCATTCCATTTGGGACTGACTGCCTAGTGCATTGACAGTGTTACCTAATTGTTACATTCTCTAAATTTATCCAAGCTAAAGACAGTTTCAGGACTCAATCATTTTGTGTCTGCCCAACAGCCAGACTCCAATGAGAAGAAATGTTTTTGAATAGCATTGCATTGAATTAAAACACAGTCAAATGCTGATACTGACAAGTCACACTTCACAATGCATTTGCTGTACATCTTTCTCAGTAGTGCATTGATGAGCTTTCTCAGTATTGTTTTGATGAGCTTTCTCAGTAGGGCTTTGATGAGCTTTCTCAGTAGTGCTTTGATGAGCTTTCTCAGTAGTGCTTTGATGAGCTTTCTCAGTAGAGCTTTGATGAGCTTTCTCAATAGTGCATTGATGAGCTTTCTCAATAGTGCATTGGTGAGCTTTCTCAGTAGTGCTTTGATGAGCTTTCTCAGTAGTGCTTTGATGAGCTTTCTCAGTAGTGTTTTGACAATGCACTTGCTTTACAGCTTTCTCAGTGGCCATCCTCTGCTAAATCAAGTTATTGGGGGCCAGGTGATTATGCGTACTCAAACTTGCATCTTGTATAATTTTTGTGCTGTTTACGTTTTTTTTTTTTACATTGATAAGAAAAAAAAATCTGTATTACCTCTTTTTCAAGTCTTAATAAAACACTACTATACTCTGCCCCTGAATGTTGCCCATATCAGGCAGAAAAGACGCACCTCAATGTCAAGAATCATATCTTGTGATTTCAGGCGTGTAACCGGAGGGGGCAACACCACTGGCGCCTCTAACGTTTAATTTGGAGATTAGAAAAAGAAACACATTTGCATGAAAATAACATTACTGAAACTGCAATCAGACGGAGATGGTCTAGGCTAAAGTGTCATTCTCCTGAGACGAGGCTAGGGCCGTATCTTTAATTGAAACGAGAAATGGGGATAAAACCTTTCGGAGATAAGCTGAGCGGGCGTTTTCATCTTCTTTCACCTCCGTCCCCTCATTTTCTCTCCTCCTCCACCCTCATGATTTATTTATCTCCTGTTTTTGCCCAGACTGTATTGGGGTTTCTACATTGTATGCTGAATTACTATGAGCAACAGCTATTTGATATTTTAGGAGACAGATATTTTACTAGAATGCGTGCCTATAGTGGATCAGTCAAGCAGATATAGTCATGTCAGTGAGTGTGTTCTTCCTTGCTCACATACAAAATTCACACAGTCAATCTTTTGTATTGTAATGAACCTTACCTTCGTACGTAGGCTCAATGCTATCTCACCCAAGGGATAACACTTTTGGAGCAGTGGTTAGCAATTTTCATATAGGCTGGGAAACCTGAGGTCGACACCTGCAAGAGATGTTGCACTACTGCCGACCACTACGGTATGCTCAGTGCTCACTTACCCATCCACTGCTCTCTTTATTAGAAAAGTCATTCCCTGACTTACTGTCACTGAATCACTGGTGCCAATGAGTGCCCATATCTTTCGTCAGGCAAATGAGAAAAGGTTAATTCTGGCCTAACGAGCTGGATGAAGTTTGTGGTATCGCAGTGGGCCACGCGGCTCTGTGATGCATTAATGAGGAGCGATGGCTGGGGCGAGAGGAGAGGCTGAGCAAATGAGTGAAGGCTGCTAATTCTCCTTCTCGCCTGGAATGGGAGATAAGAGACAGATTAAGATTAACAATGTCCAGCCTGTTGAATGCGTGATTATTAAGCACTCAGAACAGCCACTAACTTCCTTAATGGCACTTCACATAAGAGAAAGAGAGTGAGAGAGAGTGTGTGTGTGTTTGCTGTGTGTGTGCCTGCATGCGTGCATACAAGCGCACGTGTGTGTTACAAGACAGACCAGGAGCAATGTTCCACTTGCCATCCCTCAGAACATGTCTGTGTAGATTCTTGTCCTTTTTGTTCACCCTCTCCACGGCTCCCTATGTTCAGCCTCTTCATCCCTCTATTGTTCCTCCTCTCCACCACTGTTTAGTGACTAAATGTCAACACTTGGCTCCATGGAGACTCCATTTTCCATACTGTGAGAATGGCGCTGTTTTACGGGCTCCTGACCAATTCTGCTATTTTGTGTATGTTTTTAAACTGGTTTTATCTTTTTTTGTACATAATGTCTGCGCCATCATTTCCTATGACGAACAGCTTCTGGAGATCAAAACAGCAAATACTAACCTTGATCTGGATGATAATATCATCTTCAATGAGTCGGCAGCTCTAGACGTTCTACTTACTTTGGACTAGGCCCTAATCCACGGGACTCGAAAGAGGAAGCGACGGTGCAAAAGAGGAAAACGAGCCAGCATCCTGACTACGTTGGCGAGCAACTACTGCCTCTACCCTCCGTTCTGTTGGCGAACGTACAGTCACTAGAGAACTGGACTAGCTCCGTTCGAGACTCTCCTATCAATGGGACCTGAAGAACTGTAATATTCTATGTTTTTTGGGGAGATGTGGCTGAAGAAGGACGTGGATAAGATACTGTACATCTCGCTGGCTTTTCCATGCATCGTCAAGACTGTTTGGCAGCCTCTGGTAAAATTAAGGGGGAGGGGTATGTCTCTTTGTTAACAACAGCTGGTGCCGATCTTTAGTGTTAAGGAAGTCACACGTTTTTGTTCGCCTTGTGATAAACTGCATACCGTACTATTTACCAAGAGAGTTTTCATCTATATTTTTCACAGCTGTCTATTTACCACCACAAACCGATGCTGGTACTAAGACCACAGTCAACTGTATAGGGCCACAAGAAAACGCACACCCAGAGGCGGCACTTCATGTGGCCAGTGATTTTAATCCAGGAAAACTGACATTTGTTTTATCTTGTTTTTACCAGCAGGTCACCTCAAAATCGAATCAAATCAAATGTTATTTGTCACATGCTCCAAATACAACAAGGCTAGACTTTACCATGAAATGTTTACTTATGAGCCCTTTCACAACAATGCAGAGTTACAAAGTAAGACAAAAATTAAAGCCATGGATTACAGGCAACATCCACAATGAGCTAAAGGTTAGTGCTGCCGCTATCAAGGAGTGGGACTCTAACCTGTACGCTTATAAGAAATCCCGCTACGACCTCCGATGAGCCATCAAACAGGCAAATCGTCAGTACAGGACTAAGATAGAATACTACTACAGCTTCCAGTGCACATGCTGAAACATGCTGCTGCTTCTTTATGGGACCAAACTCTATCAAAACTGTTTTAATTTAAACGTCTTCAAAGTTTAAAACATAGTAATCGGATCGTAAACGGAGGCAGCTGAAGTCTGAATCCCGTGAGGGTGAAAAACAGTCAATAGACAGACTTGTTGGGGATAGTTTGGTGAGTAATCTAGCTAGCCTAGCTATAACGTTACATTTAGCTGGCTCTCTAATGTTACCTTGGACAGCAATAACGGAAACAATTAACCGCTAAAACATATGGACTCCGGTAGAAATCTACACAGTGATGAGAAAAGGATGGAGCTGAATTTATCAAAGAAAGAAAGTGCCAATTACATGGGTAATCTCATGACAGCGATAAGGGGTCTAGATACAAAAATTGGAAAAATGATGGACGAAATGAAGCTGAGTATTTAAAAAGGAATTAATAGTAAAGTTGACAGCTTACATGCATCTTTGGAGAAAGCCATTCAGGATAATCATACAGCTTTGCTGACTCAACTGGAGAATAACAACAATCAGCTACAAGACCACATAGCTCTTGAATTTGGACTTCTGGAGTCCCGTGTAGAATTCCTAGAATTTGGGATAATAGGCTCTGCCAAAACAGCAAAGTTCGACCCAGACGTGTCTATCATTGTCACGTTCTGACCATAGTTCTGTTATTTTATTCTTAGTTTTAGTATGGTCAGGGCGTGATTTGGGGTGGGCAGTCTATGTTTGTTTTTCTATGTTGGTTTTTGCACTCGCCCTAGTATGGTTCTCAATCAGAGGCAGGTGTCGTTAGTTGTCTCTGATTGACAATCATACTTAGGTAGCCTGGGTTTCACTTTTGGTTTGTGGGTGTTTGTTTCCGTGTGAGTGTTTGGGCCACACGGTACTGTTTCGGTTTTCGTTTTGTTCACATCGTTTATTGTTTTGTATTTCAGTGTTCAGTTTAAATATCATCATGAACACTTACCACGCTGCGCTTTGTTCCGATCCTTACTCCTCCTCAGACGAAAAGGAGGAAATCCGTTACAATCACAGTGGCAGGACTGCCAGCTGATGAAAATGAGGACCTAATCTCCAAAGTGAAACAGATGATATCAGTAGGCCTAGGCTGCGAAACAGAGGTGATTGCAGTTGAGAGGTAAAGGTCCCGGGTTGTGAAGGTGGAGTGTTGGTCCGTGGAGGAGAAAGTGGCTCTGTTACAAAAAAACACAAGCTGCGAGACCATCCTCATTGTGACAAAGTCTTCCTTTGATCAGCCAAGTCCCACACCGATCGCCTTATAGAACTGAACTTCAAGACGCTTCTGAGGGAAATACCAGGAGGAAAGGACTATTTTGTCACGGGAAGCGGACGGGTCATGAAACGAGATCAACCAGAAGGACAACGCAGACATGGGGTGTACAGACCTACTACATACTGAGGGGCTTCCCATCCCCTACGAGATTCGATTTCAATAGAGCATTGGAATGTTACGGATGAACTACATTAAGCAATAAATTACGAAAAATAATGCTAAAATCCTTAAACCCAGACATTATCTCAATAAATGAAACGCATTTGCGTCGGCAAAAAACTATTGATATTGAAGGGTATGTATGATATGGACACAACATAAACACTTATGTGAAAGCACCCAGGGGCTCTGGGGGAGTGGGAATATGTCTAAAGTATGATTTGATGAAAGCATATAACATTTAAGTGATCGATAAAGCCATACAAGGAATTATTGGTTTGCGCTTTGAACATAGGGAGATTATTGTTTTGTACAATTGCTTGTATTCCGAGTCTTTCTTATTACATAAATAAGTACTAAGTGTTAAGACACTACAGTTTTGTAGTATATTCATGGTATTTGCCACCATAACAGTCCACATGGGGTAGAGATGCATCGTCCTTCTAAAGTAATTTGTTAAGTCAAGTATACCTACATACAGAAGCAGATGCTATTTACATATGTGGAGATCTTAACAGTCGAATTGGGAGGGTAGATGACTCTATAAAGGATATTGATGATGTTCCATTGCGTGTTGCTTTGGATGGCTGTGTTGGGGAAACCCATGGGGAAACCCATCATCATGGGGAAACCCTATAAGAATTCCTTTGGGACTCTAAAATGTGTATCACTAATGGAAAGATATGCCACTTTCTCAACCAGGTATTGCTGCGCATCACAAAGGGGCAAAAGATACATACCCCGCCCGGATAGGCCTAAATGTAAGAAAATAAATGTGCCAAATGACTTTCTATGTCCTGAAATGGCATGTAGAGCTCTGATGGAACTCATCGTAACTCTGCAAAGATGCCAAGAAACAACACTTGATTTAGATGTGTGGTATGAAACATTTTGTGATATTATATATTCTGGAATGGGCAAAAATGATGTGAATAAAGAATACACTCCCAAGTCCAGGAAAGTTTACAAGCCGAATAAACCTTATTGGAATGATGATTTAATGGATCTATGGTGAAAAATGCGCCAGGGCTGAGTACTTGTTTTTACTGTGTAAAGATAGGAATACAAGAGAACAGTGTCGGAAGGAATTTAAGAAATTACAGCAGGTGTTTGATAAAAGATCGTGCCTAGATATCAGAGATGGCAGTTATTACACCTTGAGGAGATACAGACAAGAAATCCTGAACAGTTTTGGAGCCAAATAAACAAGTTAGGACCAAAACGACATGAGAAAATTCCAATGGAAGTCAGGGAAGAACTCAAATATTTCACAGGTACTCAAGGAGTGGGAAAAGGGGTTTGCTAGTTTGTTCTCAGATAACAAAAATGTGGCATATTTTGAGGAAGAATTTCATAAAGACATATGTTCCCTGAGAACTAAACTGGAAAATACAATGTTAGAACCCTCTTATATATGTAACCCGTACTGAAAGGAGGAGCTGTCTGTGGCAGAAGTTAAGAAGGTGATTGACTCTGTAAAGAAATGGGAAAGCGTTTGCCATTGAACTACATAATGACATTTTAAAATCCCTTAAATTAATTGATGTTCTATATGACTTGCTCCAAATTTCTTTTGGGTACAGTATACTGCCATCCACTTGGTATGAGTCTATAGTGAATCACATTCCCAAATCTTTAAAAAATGGCCCAAGAGTGCCGCTGAATTATAGAGGCATAAGTTTATTAAGTACAATATATAAATGATATTCATCCATCCTCAACAATAGGCTAATTACATTTCCGGAGGATCAAAACATTCTGTTTTTCATAAATCCAGAGCCTGTACAGATCATATCTTCCTGGTCTGTACAATAATCAGAAATAGATTACATGAAGAGAAGCCTACTTTGCATGTTTCATTGATTTCCAGAAAGCTTTTGATTTTGTAAATAGGGATCTTTTAGCCTATAGTTTGTAAAGACATAGGTTGATGAGAAATTGTATCAAGCAATCCAGTCTCTTTACAAAGTACCAATTGCTTGTGTACGTGTTAATGAATATCGTGCAGATTGGTTTCCTACACCCTCCGGTGTAAAACAAGGTGATGCTTATCACCAAATTTCTTTGCTTTGTTTATAAATGATTTGGTAATATAAATTAAACAGTTAAATATTGGAGTAAGAGGTGATGATGAAATGCTAAGTATCCTTTTATATGCTGATGATATTATTTTGATGGCAGAAACTAAACAAGACCTGCAGAACATGTTATTATGTGCAGTCAATTGGTCTAGAAGACTCATGATTAAATCAGACAAAAACACAGATAATGCATTTTAGAAAAACAGCTACTAAGAGAAGTGTTTTTTTTTTGTTGTTTTGGTGAAGACGTTCTTGAGTTTACTAGCATTTATAAACATTTGGGTTATTTTTATTGATGAACCTATTACCTTTCTATACGCAACATCTGCCTTGGCCGACTCAGCAAGTAGAGCTCTTGGAGGAGTTATAGGAAAAACAAAACCACTCAAAGATATTGGTTATGCTACGTATTCCAAATTGTATCAGACATGCGTGTGTCCTGTTCTGGACTATTCAGCAGGAGTGTGGAGTGCTAAGAGGTATTTTAAAAATGAACATGTTCATAACAGGGCATTACTTTTTAGGTGTCCACAAGTGTGCACCTATACTTGTAATAACTGGAGACATGGGCTGGGAACCCTGTGAGGTGAGATGGAAGGCATGTACTGTATGGTGAGACTTTGGAATAGACTGTTAGATATGCCAACTGCCAGAATAGCTCGTAAAGTTTTTCAATGGGATCCATCCATAGAGGGAGCCTGGGCAACTGAAATGTCTGACCTTTTTCAATAGTCTGACTGTGAACATCTGTAAGGATGTCACTCCCTGGCCATAGAGAGGCTTTTTATTCTCTATATTGGTTAGGCCAGGGTGTGACTAGGGTGGGCGTTCTATGTTATTTTTTCTATGTTTTTATAGTTCTATGTGTGACCTGGTATGGTTCCCAATCAGAGGCAGCCTGGGAAAACAGGTGAATTTGTGTGTGAGAGATATATTATGTATAACCAACCTAAAAGCAAGAGATCGCTATGTGCACAGGTAAGATCAGGGATATTGTCTCAGCGCATTGAAACAGGTCAGTGTTGTGGTGAAATGGAAGAGGAAAGACTATAACTATTGTCACCTCGAAGAAATAGAGGATGAAACTCATGTTATCCTCTATTGCCCTTTCTATCACGATATACACTTGCTCTTATTCCAGAAAGCACACCAGACAAACCCTGGCAGTATGTGGCTGAGTGATGAGGAGAAATTTAAATGTTTTTTTGTCCATTGTGTATTTACTTTTGTGGACTATTTACATAAAGCCTGGAATCAAAGAAAAAGTGCTACCTGTAATTAAATTGTACAAATATTTAGCTTCTATGTGGTAAATGGCAGCTGTGTATATAGATTGTGTATAGGCTTGTCTCCCATATTAATCTTCTCTTTGTGTCAGACTGGGTTCAAGTGACTTCTTTCTTTTTTTCTGTATTTGTCTGGATGTGGTATGTATGTGAACAGTGCCTTGCAAAAGTATTTACCCCAAAATGTATTTTTATTTGTATTTCATGTAACGGACATACACAAAATAGTCCAAATTGGTGAAGTGAAAAAAAAAAAATTCAAAAAAGAAGTATGATCATTTAATTACCATGGTGAATTATCGTAATGTTTGTTTATGTGTCAATTAATCCCATAAGGGATGGGTTAACAATTGGCAATTTTACACAAAAATAAAATGTAATTAATTAATTAATTCACTACAACGGTTCTGATGCTCGTCGGATGTGGCATGGCTTGCAAACTATCACGGTGTAATGGCTGTTGGAAGTAGTGGACCAAAGCGCAGCGTGGTAAGTGTTCATGATTTATTAATAGAACTGAACACCGAATAACAAAATAACAAAGTGAACGACCGAAACCGAAACAGTTCTGTCTGATGCAGACACAAAAAACAAAAAACAACTACCCACAAAACACAGGTGGGAAAAGGCTACCTAAGTATGGTTCTCAGAGACAACGATAGACAGCTGCCTCTGATTGAGAACCACACCCGGCCAAACACAGAAACAGAAAACATAGAACCCAAAACATAGAATGGCCACCCCAACTCACACCCCAACCAAACCAAAATAGAGACATAAAAAGGATCTCTAAGGTACCCCCCCCCCCCAAAAAAAAAGGTGCGGACTCCAGAAGTAAAACCTAAACATATAGGGGAGGGTCTGGGAGGGCATCTATCCGCGGTGGCGGCTCTGGTGTGGGACGTGGAGGGCGACTCTGGCTGCCAGCGCCAGACAGGAGGGCGACTCTGGCTGCCAGCGCCTGACAGGAGGCGAACTCTGGCAGCGCCGGACTCACCGGGCTGGGGAGACACACAGGAGGCCTCTTCCTTGGCCGAGGCACCGGATGCACAGGGCCATGGAGGTGCACTGGCAGTCTCGAGCGCAGAGCTGGCCCCACCCGTTCTGTCTGGATGCCAGATTCCACCCGGCAAATGCGGGATGCTGGCACCGAGCACACCGGCCCGTGAATGCTCGGCCGAGACACAGTGCGCATCATCCCGTAGCATGAGGCCTGACCAGTCACATGCTCGCCCCGGTAGGCACGGTGAGTGGGCTCAGTTCTCCAACCTCAGGTCTCCAACAATGCATCTTCCCCTTCAGGAGATTTGGCATGGGCCCAAAGGAGTACATCACTGGGGACAAGCTCCCTGCCTTCCAAGAGCTCTATACCAGGCGTTGTCAGAGGAATGCCCTAAAAATAGTCTAAGACTCTAGCCACCCAAGTCATAAACGGTTCTCTCTGCTACCGCATGGCAAAGGGTACCAATACACCAAGTCTGGAACCAACCGGACCCTGAACAGCTTCTACCCCCAAGCCATAAGAACGCTAAATAGTTAACCAAATAGCTACCTAGACTATCTGCATTGACCCTTTTCGTACTAACTCTTTTGATTCATCACATATCCTGTTGCTACTATTCATTATCTGTCCTTTTGCCTTGTCACTTTACCCCTACCTACATGTACATATCTCCCTCAATTACTCTGTACCCCTGCCCATTTACTTGGTACTGTACCCTGTGTATATAGCCATGTTTTCATCACACATTGTGCAATTATTCATTTTTTGTTGTTGGTATCTGTCATGGTCAAAACATTTAAAGATGTAAAAATGGAGAGAGGTCTGTTCGTAATAAAGAGATACTCTCATTTATTGACCCCACACTCCACAAAGCAAATCCTGCAGGCTCTAGTTCTATCTTAACTTATCTTGATTATTATCCAGACATATGGTCAAGTTCTGCAAAGAAAGACCTAGTTGAGCAGAACAGAGCCACACACCTTGCTCTTCATTGTATTTTCTTTATTTAACTAGGAAAGTCAGTTAAGAACAAATTCTTATTTACAATGACGGCCAACAGCCAAACCCTAATCCGGACGATACTAGGCCAAATGTTCACCCCCCTATGGCACTCCCAATCACAGCCAGTTGTGATACAGCCTGGAATAGAACCTGGGTCAGTAGTGATGCCTCTAGTACTGAGATGCAGTGCCTTAGACCACTGCGCCACTCAGGAGCCACTTGTAATCAGAGGGCTAGTATTAATATTAATACTATGCATGCCAGTCTCTCTTGGCAAAGAGTTGAGGAAAGACTGACTGCATCACTTCTTGTTCTTATGAGAAACATGAAAGTGTTGGAAATTCCAAATGGTTTACATAGTCAACTTACACACAGTAACGACACACACACTTATCCCACCAGACATGCCACCTGGGGTCTTTTCACAGTCCCCAGGTCCAGAACAAATTCAAGGAAACGCTCAGGTATTATTCAGAGCCATGAGTGCCAGGAACTCCCTTCGATCTTACATAGTGCAAGTGGACCGCGAACAGACGACTCACAAGTCCTCAACTGGCAGCTTCATTAAATAGAACCCAGCAAAACACCAGTCACAACGTCAACAGTGAAGAGGCGACTCCGGGATGCTAGCCTTCTAGGCAGAGTTGCAAAGAAAAAGACACATCTCAGACTGGCCAATAAGAAAAAATATTAAGATGTGCAAAAGAACACTGGACAGTGGAAATTTGCCTAGACGTTCAGCATTCCGGAGTCGCCTCTTCACTGTTGACATTGAGACTGGTGTTTTGCGGGTCCTATTTAATGAAGCTGTCAGTTGAGTACTTGTTAAGCGTCTGATTCTCAAACTAGACACTCTAATGTACTTGTCCTCTTGCTCAGTTGTGCACCGGGGCCTCCCACTCCTCTTTCCTCTTTGCACTGTTCTTTGAAGGGAGTAGAACACAGCGTTGAACCAGATCTACAGTTTCTTGGCAATTTCTCGCAATTTCTCCAAAAAATAATAGACTGACGAGTTTCAGAAGAAAGATCTTTGTTTCAGGACATTTTGAGCCTGTAATCGAGCACACAAATGCTGATGCTCCAGACACTCAACTAGTCTAAAGAAGGCCAGTTTTATTGCTTCTTTAATCAGGACAACAGTTTTCAGCTGTGCTATCATAATTGCAAAAGGGTTTTCTCATGATCAATTATCCTTTTAAAATGATAAACTTGGATTAGCTAACACAACGTGCCATTGTAACACAGGAGTGATGGTTGCTGATAATGGGCCTCTGTACGCCTATGTAAATATTCCATAAAAAATCTGCCGTTTCCGGCTACAATAGTCATTTACAACATTAACAATGTCTACACTGTATTTCTGATCAATTTGATGTTATTTTAATGGACAAAAAATGTGCTTTTCTTTCAAAAACAAGGATATTTCTAAGTGACCTCAAACTATTGAACTCTAGTGTAAATGTGATATTTCAGTTTATTTTTTATTTTTTTTAGCAAACATTTCTACAAAACTGTTTTTGCTTTGTCATTATGGGTAATTGTGTGTAGAATAATGAGGGAAAAAAACTATTTTAAATCAATTTTAGAATAAGGCTGTAACCTACCAAAATGTGGAAAAAGGAAAGTGGCACTGTACATACTGACATGCATGTGTAACTGATAGATGTGCACAAACACAGACTACATGTTAATGCTTTTAACTGTATGTACATTTTTAAGTATTTAGTCTATAATGTCTTTTTCATTATGTGTCTGGTGTAACAGTTTCGCTTCCGTCCCTCTCCTCGCCCGTACTTGGGCAAGAACCAGGGAGCATTTGCACACATCAACAACTGACACCCTCAAAGTATCATTACCTATTACTCTACAAAAGTTGCATGAGACAACTACTTCAAGGTCTCAGAGCGAGTGATGTCACCAACTGAAATGCTATTAGCGCACACTCTGCTAACCATTTCACACAGGTTACACTCACCCCCTTTTCGCTTTCGCAGTGACCTGTGATCCGGGTCAACAGCATCAATGTAACAGTGTTCCTTCCATCCCTCTCCTCGCCCCTACCTGGGCTTGAACCAGGAATCCTCTGCACACATCAACAACAGTCATCATCGAAGCACCATTACCCATCGCTCCACAAAAGTCAAGGCCCTTGCAGAGCAAGGGAAACAACTACTTTCAGGTCTCAGAGCTGAGTGATGTCACAGATTGAAACGCTATTAGCGCGCACCCCTGCTAACTAGCTAGCCATTTCACACCAGTTTCACTGGCACCAGTAAGACTACCTGTCACCATTGGCATCGGCGAATGGGACTCCTAGTAAATTCAATCTAAATCTATGCAGTGTTGGAAAGGGACCGTAAGTAAGCGTTTCACTGTTAGTCTACACCTGTTGTCTATGAAGCATGTGACACATAACATTTTCTTTGATTTGATTCTCCTAGAGAACTTTCAAAGGTCAGCTATTTTGACCTCATCAGGCTTTAAAGTGTTTAACGGGAAAGTATTTTTCTCCTTCAAAGATTGAAGGAATATTTCTTCAAAGCCGTATGGGTGGGGGATCAAACTATCACACTACTCCATGTTTGCTTCTATGACTTCATAAGGTTTGGGCAACATAATATGTAAGCTTTTATGAAATTAAATACAAGGTCATTTGATTTGCAGTGGTGTAAAGTACTTAAGAAAAAATACTTTAAAGTACTACTTAAGTTGTTTTTGGGGGTATTTGTACTTTGCTATTCATATTTTTGACCACTTTTACTTCACTACATTCCTAAAGCAAAAATTTGACTTTTTACTCCATACATTTTCCCTGACATCAAAAGGTACTCGTTATATTTTGAATGCTTAGCAGGACAAGAAAATAGTTTAATTTAAGCACTTCAAAAGAACACCTTGTCACGGCCTCTGGCCTGGCGGACTCACTAAACACAAATGCATCTTTTGTAAATAATGTGTTGGAGTGTGCCCCTGGCTATCCATACATTTTAAAAAGAAGAAAATTGTGTTTTCTGCATTGCTTAATATATTGAATTTGAAATGATTTATAATTTCACTTTTGATACTTAAGTATATTTGAGCAAGTACATTTACTGTTGATACTTAAGTATATTAAAACCAAATACTTTTGGACTTTTACTCAAGCGGTATTTTACTGGCTGACTTTCACTTCTACTTGAGTAACTTTCTATTAAGGTATCTATATTTTTACTCAAGTATGACAATTGGATACTTTTCCCAGCATTGTTGATATGTCTGCTTCTTCTGTGTGCATAAGATTGTTAAATAAAGAGTATTTCCCTACTTTAAAATAGGCGTAGGATCTTAATTTGGTCACTCTTTTGTTGTTGAGAATTTTCCTGCACCGCAGGAAATTTTTTGTGAGCTTTGTGATTTAGATTTATTCACTGAAAACCCATATTAACACATGGTTATATTAACAGTATTGCACTTTTAATGTAGTTTAATTTCGGCCAACTAATAGCCTAACCACCGATCAAGCAACATTATGGACTAAACATTAAAATCCTGTTTCTTCAGGATTCTTTTTGCTGCCACGATAGTGGTCTAATTAAGATCCTACACCTGTAAATGGGTAATGTATTCCTCTGTCTCTAGTTATTTGGCAACACGTTAGTTAGCCT
Source organism: Oncorhynchus nerka (assembly GCF_034236695.1). Classification (NCBI taxonomy): domain Eukaryota; kingdom Metazoa; phylum Chordata; class Actinopteri; order Salmoniformes; family Salmonidae; genus Oncorhynchus; species Oncorhynchus nerka. The sequence continues at coordinate 18,097,114 of NC_088422.1, read as the reverse complement.
CAGGAGTCAGCCTTGTCAGGCAGGTCTAAGCCTCTCCTGTCGGGATGTGCTTAGAGCAGTAGTAGTAAGACTGCTAGGGCCCTAAGTCTCCCCGTGTCGGCTTCCAGTGTCAAGACATAATACTCCCTCCTAGTATCTGCACAATGCACGCACAGCCAAGGTACATTGGGTCTATTTTGTTTCTAGGCTCAGTCAGTTAAAAATATTTAAATATAGAGCGAGGTCTTCAATTAATCATATTCATCTTAGATTTCTGAAGATGTAGTGGGATTTTGTCCATCTGTTTATGGCTCATCCAGGGATAATGGAGTACTGGGTAGTGTTGGGGGTTGGGTTGATTTCCAGGAGTAAAATCTTTGAGCAGCGGTACATGTTTTACTGGTGCTAAGAGGACAGTGGGTGGTCCACAAGGCTTACTGCAGGAAAAAACAGCCACAGAGCAGACCACAAATCAATGACATCTCCCCTAAATTCTCACACAATAATCCCTAATTCAAGTGTCTAATCGCACCCAAGATTTTTAATTTGTATTTGCTCCAGTTGGATTCTAGTATCTCAAATCCTCTGAAGCAGTATCTTCCCAATTATATTCTCCCCCTCACCCCTCTGTATTGCCCAAGGTAGGTGTCTTTGGAGACCGTTTCTATCACTCCATTGAGTGTTTGAGAGTGTCACAGGGCAGCTCTGTCTGCAGTAACATATGGTTTGGTTCCCAAGGATGATTCTCACCCATTGTCCGCACACTTGCCTGGGTACACCACATGACTAAGGGCAGTGGTGTGAAGTACTTAGGTAAATATACTTTCTCAAGTAGTTTTTTGGGGGGTATCTGTACTTTCACTTTAACTTCACTACATTAAATTGTGAATAATGTACTTTTTACTCCATACATCTTCCCTGACACACAAAAGTACAAAAGTACTTACATTTTGAATGGTTAGCAGGACAGAAAAATTGTCCAATTCAAACACTTATCAAGGGAACATCCCTGGTCATCCCTACTGCCTCTGATCTAGAGGACACACTAAACACAAATGCTTCATTTGAAAAGTATGTGTTGTAGTGTGCCCCAGGCTATCCGTAAAAAATATATATATATATAAATAAAATGGTGCTGTCTGATTTGCTTAATATAAGCAATTTGAAATGATTTATACTTGTACTTTTGCTTTTGATACATACGTATATTTTTGCAATTACATTTACTTTTGATACTTAAGTATATTTAAAAGCAAATACTTTTAGACTTTTACTCAAGTAGACATTTACTGGGTGACTTTTACTTGAGGCATTTTCTATTAAGGTATCTTTCCTTTTACTTAACTTTGACAATTGGGTACTTTTTCCACCACTGTTGATTTGTAACAGAATTTGTACGCAGTTATGAAAAGCTTGAATAAAGCAAACACAAAATGCAAATGAGAGAAATGCTCTTGATATCAGGAAGTGGGTATGCTACGCAGTTATTAATTCATATTCTCCAGTAATCAACCACTGCTGATTTGAGACATCGACCAAGCATCATTAACATTACCAACAATATATTGTAAATCACACAAACCAGACAGGACCTTCCCAGAGTGAGGTCAGAGTGAGTTCAGGGCCTCTGAGTCTGGAACAGCTGACTGCTGGATGCACTGCTGCTTGCATCAGGTTTGTCATTTTTGATCACTCATGTTATTTTATTGTGGCTCCTCACATAAGCCCTGTAACAGAACAGCAGATGGTGAGACCTGAGAGTTTCCTTTTAAAGCAGCTTTAGGCTGCCCTCTGAGTTGACTTGTGTGTGTGTGTGTGTGTGTGTGTGTGTGTGTGTGTGTGTGTGTGTGTGTGTGTGTGTGTGTGTGTGTGTGTGTGTGTGTGTGTGTGTGTGTGTGTGTGTGTGCGTGTGTGTGTGTGAGCATGCACGTGCATGTGCACACCTAATACCTTTGTGTGTTTGTACAGGATCAACTTTATTGGAGTTTGTCAATAAGACTGTTAAAAACTGCACCAATGTCATGTGTGTAACTATGAATATGTGAGTGTTCTTTTATCCTGCTTCCTCTACCTCCCCATGCATAATACATCCCTGTCACCTTTGCTCTGTCTGAGCGAGTGACTCTCCTATCTTATCAAAGGAGTTTGACCTGAGGAGAAACCAACTCCAGTGCTGCATAAACAGGCCTGTGGTCCATAGCAGGGAGTCAGGGGCCCAGATGAAATCCCAACCCTAAAGCAGGCCAGAGTTTTGATACTAGCCTATATCTATTAACCTTAAAGGCCCAGTGCAGTCAAAATTCATTTCCAACAGCTGATGAAAAAAATACAAGTGTTATTTCTTGATAGCTGCTGGTTGAAAATATAATCTGCACAGGACTTTCTAATCAGCAGGTTTGCACGGGCAGGAGTTTTGCTTAGCCTGTTGACATCACCAGGCGATAAATTGGTTAATAGACCAATAACAAATAAGAGTTCCAAACCTCTCCACCAATAACAGCTAGTTGTCAGATTCTCCTCCCCACTCACACCATTCCTAGACAGTCGTAGCTTAATTCTATTTTTGTCCATTTTAATGGAAAACTATTACAGTAAGGTACTTAATTACCCAGAAATTATTTAAAATTGATATAAAAATGGCTGCATTGGTCCTAATATTTAAATGTGAGTCAAAACTAAATCTGCTCTTCAAGCCAAACTAGGAAAAAAAGAGAGTAATATTACCCAGCGTTCCACTGTGCTAGTGGAGATGCATGTTTGGCTTTCTGTTTGTTGGCGATGAGTGGTGGATTACATTTGTGTGTATGTACATGAGATCTCCATTTGTGGCACTGAGAGTGACTGCCCACGGCAAGGCTTCTTCTGGTGGTAAAAAAACAACATCTGACCGAAATAAATACAGAGACAGGCATCTCTGCATGCCATTAGTGTTCTGTATCTACATTTTCTTAATGGCATCCAGTGAGAGTGTGGCACCTCTTCCTCATCCGGATGTGTTTTCCACAACACATTACTTCTGTTCATAAGAACAAATGTAATTTCCCTCTCACACATACCGTATACACACAATATACACACAAACAGCCTTCTTTGAATATACATACTCTACCTCTCATGCTCACGCAGACACAGTTGAAGTTGGAAGTTTACAAACACTTAGGTTGGAGTCATTAAAACTTGTTTTTCAACCACAAAATATTGTTTTGGCATGTCGGTTAGGACATCTACTTTGTGCACGACACAAGTAATTAATCCAACACTTGTTTACAGACAGATTATCTCACATATAATTCACTGTACCACAATTCCAGTAGGTCGGGAGTTTACATACACTAAATTGACTGTGCGTTTAAACAGCTTGTAATATTCCCCAAAATTACGTCATGACTTTAGAAGCTTCTGATAGGCTAATTGACATAATTTGAGTCAACCTGTGGATGTATTTCAAGGCCTACCTTCAAATTCAGTGCCTCTTTGCTTGACATCATGGGAAAATCAAAAGAAATCAGCCAGGACTTCAGAATATTTTTATAGTCTGGTTCATCCTTGGGAGAAATTTCCAAACGCCCGAGGGTACCACTTTCATCTGTACAAACAGTAGTACGCAAGTATAAACACCATGGGACCACGCAGCCATCATACCGCTCAGGAAGAAGACGCGTTCTGTCTCCTAAAGGTGAACGTACTTTGGTGCGAAAAGTGCATATCAATCCCATAACAACAGCAAAGGACCTTGTGAAGATGCTGGGGGAAACAGGTACAAAAATGTCTATACCCACAGTAAAACGAGTTCTATATCGACATAACCTGAAAGGCCACTCAGCAAGGAAGATGCCACGGCTCGAAAACCGCCATAAAAAAGCCGGACTACATTTTGCAACTGCACAAGCGGACAAAGTTCGTACTTTTTGGAGAAATGTCCTCTGGTCTGATGAAACAAAAATAGAACTGTTTGGCAATAATGACCATCGTTATGTTTGGAGGAAAAAGGGGGAGGCTTGCAAGCCGAAGAACACCATCCCAACCGTGAAGCACGGGGGTGGCAGCATCATGTTGTGGGGGTGCTATGCTGCAGGAGGGACTGGTGCACTTCACAAAATAGATGGCATCACTAGCAAGGTAAATTATGTGGATATATTGAAGCAACATCTCAAGACATCAGTAAGGAAGTTAAAGCTTGGTCGCAAATGGGTCTTCCAAATGGACAATGACCCCAAGCATACTTCCAAAGTTGTGGCAAAATGGCTTAAGGACAACAAAGTTAAGGTATTAGAGTGGCCATCACCAAGCCCTGACCTCATTCCTTTAGAACATTTGTGAGCAGAGCTGAAAAGGGTGTGCAAGCAAGGAGGCCTACAAACCTGACTCAGTTACAGCAGCTCTGTCAGAAGGAATGGGCCAAAATTCACCCAACTTATTGTGGGAAGCTTGTGGAAGGCTACCCGAAACGTTTGACCCAAGTTAAACATCTTAAAACCTCTTGCTCCTACCTGGCACGCAGGCGTCCCATCTAGAGCTCTGGAAATGCAAATGCGCTACGCTAAATGCTAATAGTATTAGTTAAAACTCAAACGTTCATTAAAATACACATGCAGGGTATTGAATTAAAGCTACACTCGTTGTGAATCCAGGCAACAAGTCAGATTTTTAAAATGCTTTTCGGCGAAAGCATGAGAAGCTATTATCTGATAGCATGTAACACCCAAAAAGACCCACAGGGGACGTAAACAAAATAATTAGCATATTCTGCGCTACACAAACCGCACAATAAAATATAAAACATTAATTCCCTTTGACCATCTTCTTTGTTGGCACTCCTAGATGTCCCATAATCACTATTGGGTCTTTTTTTCGATTAAATCGGTCCATATATAGCCTAGATATCGATCTATGAAGACTGTGTGATAAACGGAAAAAAATAGCGTTTCATAACGTAACGTAATTTTTTTAAATTCAAAAAGTCGACGATAAACTTTCACAAAACACTTCGAAATACTGTTCTAATGCAACTTTACGTATTAGTACACGTTAATAAGCGATAAAATTCATCAGGAGGCGATGTAATTTCTAAAGATGTCCGTTTCGAAAAAATGTCTTGGAGAGAGCTCGACCAAAACATCCGGTCGGAGACCGGAGGGAATCGGTTCCCTTGTTTCGGTTTGACCAAGAATCAAAGCCGAATCAAATGACAAGACTCTATACATCGTGTGGAAGCTGTAGGCACTGCAACCTCGGCCTCATTTAATTCGGTTCACTTTGAACAATTCCTGGAAGTAGCGCAAGGATATTTATTTCCATTTTCAGTGATCAGATTTTCTTGCACTTTTCGATGAAACACACGTTCTGTTATAGTCACAGCCGTGATTTAACCAGTTTTATAAACGTCTGAGTGTTTTCTATCCACACATACTAATCATATGCATATACTATATTCCTGGAATGAGTAGCAGGGCGCTGAAATGTTGCGCGATTTTTAACAGAATGTTCGAAAAAGTAGAGGGTCGACTTAAGAGGTTAATTAAAGGCAATGCTACCAAATACTAATTGAGTCTATGTAAACTTCTGACCCACTGGGAATGTGATGAAAGAAATAAAAGCTGAAATTAATCATTCTCTTTACTATTATTCTGACATTTCACATTCTTAAAATAAAGTGGTGATCTTTTACTGACCAAAAACAGGGAATTTTTTACTAGGATTAAATGTCATGAATTGTGAAAAACTGAGTTTAAATGTACGTGGCTAAGGTGTATGTAAACCTCCGACTTAGACTGTACATACGACAGGTCCCACAATTCTCACACACAAGAGAATATAATTCACTTGTCTTCAGTGTTCACCAAGGCCATGCGGGAGCTTCCTGTCAGAGATACAGATTATGTTACAGAGGTGGTTCTACAGTATGGGTTTTGTTACCTTGGATTAATTGGTAATTTGCAGCAAGGTCTTGAATGTGAACAAGTACACAAGACCAAGTCAGCGAGCACTATGTTATATGCTATATTGTGGCAGTGTTTCTTCTCCCAATATGTTGGCTGTTAACAACAATTCAAATCCAACACCAGCAGCATTATTTGACATTGGATTGGGTTGCTGTTCTGGAAAGCCAAAAGTAAACACCATTTTCTTTTAGTGAGACTCTTGCAGCCTCTTACTCTTCTTCAACTCTCTCAATATCCAATTGTGTGATGGGTTACATACTGATTCAAATAACAACCAACACAGGTGTCCCAGAACTAAAATCTTGCGTAATTGGCCAGATGCCAGTTCTGGGTCCCATTGTGTTAGTAGCGATAGATCCAGGATCAGAACCAGAACAAAGAACTCACCTTCTCTCTTTGCAAGTTAAGGGCAAGTATATGGGCTAAATGTCCCCTTCCCTTCCCGAAATTTGAAAGATGCCAACACCTGCGAATTTTTTGATTTGTCCAAAGTACCGGAACTAATGCTGCTCGTTATCTCATGCATCCTGTTGTATCATGACAGATCTATGATACAATGTCTGTTTATGTAGTCTTTCCACTAGAGATTACCTGTGATATATCCAGTTTCCGTAAGCAGTCATACTTTTATTTCAGTTTGCAGAGGAAACAGTTACAGTGTCTTATAACAGGCTACATCTAATGCTGCATGGATGTAAATACCTCAGGTCTTTCAAGATGGCTGCCATGGATTCATCCCTGACTCAAGGGCTTCCCTGGGGCAGTCAGCAGGAAGTCGGGCTGTGAGTATAGATGCTGTGCGGATCAACATAAGGCACGAAAACAAGAATAACACATCCTCTTTGCTCCAGGCAGTATCGTCTCCACTCCTCCTCCCCCAGTCTCATGGAGCCTCTCAGACGGTGTGAAGCTATTGCCTGGAAATCAGCAAACGTTAGCGCTTATCATGGCCCACCTGTTACCATGTGGAGGATTGGCTGTGTGCTGTCTTCCCTTCCAAGATTAGCTCAGTGTGGTCTTGCTGTGAGGGGCCAGGCAGCCTCTTTAGAAGTCATTTAGGGAGAAGGAGTGAAGAGGATCAGAAGGCACAGCATAGAAATCCACAATTATCAAAACACGCTGACAAAAATATAACCACAGACACACACAGACATGCACGCTCGTACACACACAGATAGATTTAAATGAACCTCAAGGTTGCAGATAAAATCAAATGAGTCTCCATTCCTCTGCTCACTATGCTATCACACCATCACCCACCTCCATTCACCTCCCATAGCACTCAATCTAATTCAATTAGAGGTCATAATGTTATATAGTATTATTCTCCTGTACCAATGGAATTAGTAATTCAAGGTCATTCACGTGATGTAAACCAGTGATTGGAATAATGTGCCAGCCAGACTGCTGTGCTGCCTAGGTCACATGGTTTTCATTCCTCTCAAGGTAGAGCTTCTATGAATTATCTTGAAGCTTATTTGACTCTCCTGAGTAATGTAGCACAATATAACCTGCATCTGTTATGTTCATGAATGTGCACCAGTATGACTGGGTCTGCAGATGGCACAGATATAAACCAATTCTTTGCCTAAACAACATTAATTTAGGCATGTCCTTTTAGCACTGTTTCCCAGTACTTGTTCGAATAGACCGAGTTTCCTTGTCTCTGTCCAGTTTTTGTCTCTCTTCATTGCGATAATGGAATTCTGCCCATTCTTGCCTCCTCAGCGACCCAGAGAAGATCAAAGATGAATTGGATTGGCATTCCCAGTGATCCCGTTGGCACAGGAACATTGCTTAAGCCTACTGGAGTTCTGTTCCCGGAAAAGAGTGGAATGCTGAATAAAATGCTTCAGGTAGCCAGAACAGCACATTTCCTCCTCGGGATAGCAACAACTTTGCTTTTCCTGTACCGTGTGGTGGTACTGCAAATACACGACCCATAGCGTTCGGGTTCTACTCCATTGCATGTCATGATTTTTCGCAATCTCCAGCCTCTCCCAGTCTCTTTCTCTGTATTTGAGACAGGGAGCCACTCTCACATTTCTCTCTCTTCCCCTCTCTCTCTCTTTCCCTCTTATTCCCTACCTTCTTCTTTCCTTTCTACCTCTCTTTCTGTGTAACTTAAGAAGCTTCAGAAAGTGTCCAGAAAATGCTTGTCCCCACACATACCAGTGGCAGAAAGACTTAGCGATAGCACTGTAAATATATTCCTCGAATCCCAAATGGCCTTTTGTTAACCATTATCCCAGAGGCACATGCCTCAGAGACTCTTAAATGATGCGTTTTGTTTCCCCAAATGGGAGGGTTTAAATGGGACTGGTTGTGGTAATGTGGTTTGTATAGGCGTAGACTGAGAGGCGTGTATGATGTGATAGTCAGTGCTGGTTCAGATGGAAGGAACCCAATGCTTTCACTAACACCATGTTTGTTTGTTTCATCACCATAGCACGTTTTCGATCTGGAAATTAAAAAACACCCTGTGTAGCATTTGGTTATCGATCCAAACATGTTGTGATCCGTTTTTTCATTAACGCGTGTTGATAGGGATTAGGCCCCTTGCACTGAGCATCACTGATGTTAAAAGAGCGACAGTCGCATTCAGAGATGATTAAAAAAAAGTCTAACTCAATTTGTGAGGTAATGTGGCCCTGTGTTAGTCCCCATGGCATTCCTCCTCTGGATCAAACTTAATCGTTCCTGAGCCACTGTTTCCAGGGCTTCTGCCACACTGACTCTAACATAGTCTCTTCTTTACTGCTTATCCTGAGAGTGCTTCTCCCTCTCCCCAAGTGAAACTCTAATCCTGATTGTGGCCCAGACTGAAAAAAGAGAGGATTTGAAATCAATACTCAGTATTCAATACTGTGAGTAATATGGTTTTATAGTAACATCTCAACAATTGTTTGCAGTCAAAATGGAGGCCAAAGACACTGACAGTAAATCTACTAGTACACAGACTCTCCAGTTTCATGGATTCTGGAACTATGGCTCTAGACCAACACTGTGTGACACAGATAATGCTTTTGGACTGAAACCCAGTTTGTCTTTTGCCCTGGTCTCCAGTTTCACTGATCCTGGGACTGTAACTCCTGACACTGAAGCACTGTTTTTGGACTCAAATTGTCTTTTGCAGTTGATCCTGTTTCAGTAGCCCTGACTGGGTCTCCTGTCTGCTGTTCGCCATGCTCAATAATGCAGGTTCAGAGAGCAGTGTTGTCCGGTGAGCTCAGAGTAGACCTCAATCCTGCCCTCCCTCAGGGAAGCACTCTCTCTCTCTATTGAGAGAGAGAGAGAGAGAGAGAGAGAGAGAGAGAGAGAGAGAATATATGCCATTTAGCAGATGGTATCCAAAATGACTTACAGTCATGCGTGCATATATATTTGTTATGTGTGGCCCCAGTGGGAATTGAACCCCCTAGTTTGCCCTTGGTGTTTCAAGCCCCCTGCTCACCAACTGAGCGACACAGGACCACGTGAGTGTGAGGATAAAACACACTGGCTTATGTTACAGTAACATAGAGCCATCTCCAGTCTTCTAAAATAATTTAAAGTAATTCTGTCTTATCAAACCATCTGAGTCTTAGGTCCATGACCTGGAAGTTGAACTAAACCGTATGGAGCCAGTGAGTGGGTTGTGGTGAGCGCAGCCTCTTTCAGTAGCCTCCTGAAGGAGATCTACTGGCCCTAATCTTAATCACAGTAATTAGATGGGATTTCCACAGCGGGAAATGGACTAATGGAATTTATAATCATCTGGAATAGCACACTTTAAGCTGGAGAAAATGGCTGGATAGAGACGGCGCCTTTTCAAAACAGCTACACCTGCTTTGCATAAACTTCTAAACATAATACTTTAGTTGGAGTATGCCTAACATATTTGGAGTGTTTGATGTGCAACTAACTGTGGTTTGAGTCGGACTGTGTTGATGTTCGATAGGATATGTAATACTATATCAGGTAAGTTAAGTATGAACGCTCCATGGAGGAAAACTGTAAATGTACAAGTTTACATCACACATTTATAACTCAGTCTGTGCATTGTGTAAAAAAAGTGTCCTCCCCTGAGGTGAAATACTCAGTATTCCACAATGGATCCCAGAAAAGAGCAGCTTTCATAGATTGATTCATTTAACTGAGGGGAAAAGGATAGCCTTTAACCCTCTCAGGTAAGGCCAGACATACATCATCATCCTCCTCTAGTCTCTGCCATCCACTTGATCTGAAAATGGCAACAATCTGTATCACTCTCTGTCTCACCTTCATTTACAGAGTTCTGCCCCATTGTCCATCACCTCTGTAAAGACCATAGACTGATTTTCTGAATTCAATTGAATTCTGGTTTCAGGCCATTACCCTGTGCTCCAAAGAAACTCACCATATTCTTTTTAGTGTTCCTACATCATTATATAACCCCGATCAGTAAAAAGAGGTCAGGACAGACTTCCACATGGAAGAAGAGTGGATTCAGACCATTACAAGTCAATAAGGGGGTACTGGTTACAGTTTTTTAGCTGAAGTGAACAGACAGTTGGCTACTGATTGCTCTCCTCAACCCACTCCTACAGCAAAGGTCGCAGTACTATATACCCTTAAGGACAGACTAGAGCAGTGCTGTTCAATTTAGGTCCTGGAGGGCCGAAACACGTCTGGTTTCTATTTATACCTGGTAGTTAATTGCACTCACCTGGTGCTTCAAGTCTGAATCAGTCCCTGTTTAGAAGAACAGGATGAAAAACAGAAGTGTTTTGACTCTTCAGAACCGGAATTTAACAGCCCTGGACTAGAGGCTTCCAGGACTTAATAAAACAGTGTCTGATGGCACCATCTGCTGGTAATTGTGTTACACTGCACTTACTGCCCCAAGGTTGAGTTTTTTTTATTTAACTAGGCAAGTCAGTTAAGAACAAATTCTTATTTACAACAACAGCCTACCCTGGGCAAACCCAGACAACGCTGAGCCAATTGTGCACTGCCCTATGGGACTCCCAATCACAGCCAGATATTATACAACCTGGATATGAACCAGGGACTGCAGTGACACTTCTTATACTGAGATGCAGTGCCTTAGACTGCTGCACCACTCAGGAGCCCAGTGTCCACATCATTTCAGAAGATGCTCCATAGTGTCATGCATCTTACCTCACACTGATCATTTATATAATTTCATAAAAAATATATACATATTCATTCTCGGTCTCTGTTTTAGCATTCTTCTCCTAAAAGACAGGGTGTATATATGGAATTTAGGATAAGCCAGATGTAATATAAGGAAGCTAAACTTCAGAGGTCTGTGGACAGTGGAGACAGCCCCCCCTGCTGGCTCATTTGGGTTGAACATTGTCAAGAGAAATGTCAAGAGAGGCTGGCTGTCCGTAGGGTAAGGTGACAGGCAGATCATTCCAATAATATCTATCTGCAGACTGCAGTAACTACAAGGAACACCCCTACACAAAACCCAGTTGGCATCACGTCATCGCACAACACTCCCACTACACGATGGGTTAGGATTAGCAATGGGTTAGGGTAAAGGTTTAGCCTCTGTCAACCGAATAGACCAACTTCGGAGCCAATAAAGGAATAAGTACATATTTGTGTGTAAATCGAGCTTATCAATTGAAACATAATTCTTGCTTGGTTTTGCTGTGCTATTTTGTCAGAATTGAAGTATTCCTTAAAACTCTTGCATAGCTCTCTACTTGGTGGGCATTCATTGTAATCAACTCTCCTACAAGACACTCCTCCAGTCTGTGGTCTGCAGATAGATACTGCTTCGGTAATTGGGGTCCTATGATCATGCTATTCAAGGAGCAGGCATTGCAATTCAAGGAGAATAAACCATGCAGGCAATGAGTGAGAGCACTCATCTCTCGTGGGATATTGTTCTTAGCCTCTTCTTGCTCTCATTAGGGAAAGAAATGCACTGCCTGTCCCATTTTCAGCAGTAAAATAAGTAAAATAAGATAACACATTACTTATACTACTCAGCACCAACGAGCTCTCATTTCAGCCTCACTCATACACAGAACAAAGCCCTATGCATAAAAAAGAGCAAATCAGTAAATGTATCAAATTGAATTGTTATAGCACAATTTGGCATTCGACCGCCAGTTGTGTGCATATGAAATCTCTGTGGCTATGATGAGTTGCACACTGAAACACAAATGGGCCAGAATGAATATGTTGTCGTGTGCATAGCTATTTGGGCCGTGTACATCTGTCTTAGAAGGCGTGTAAGTGCATTCTTTCTGTGTGTGTAATGGGAGTAGATGTAATCATCTTCAGCACCGAGTAGCATGTTCCTGTGAGCCGGCTGACACACATCTTGCTCAGTGGAGAGCATCACTCTCAGATCTCTCAGAACAAATAGGTACTGCATATCATTTAACCCTCCTCTCCTCCCTCCCATTTTTTTTCTACCCCTGCTCCTCACTACTCCTTCCGTCTTGGTAATTAGGTGGTCTTGCCCCATTACCAGTCCCCCTTGATGAACGGTATCCCCATGGTAACATCTGGAAAAAGAAAAAACAGAGCCATGGAGACGCCCATGATGGATGATCCATGGGGATCAACGTATAAAACCAATCACTGCTGAATAACACCAACGCTAAGGAGGGAAGGCTGCATAGATGTGTAGATGCGCATCTGCATAGATGCGTACGTGAGTGTGTGTATGCGTGCATGCGTACGTGAGTGTGTGTTTGGAGGGGGGAGGGTGTACAATGAACATGAGAGGGGGAGTCTTTAGAAGTGAGAAAAGGTGGGTTGGGGAGCAAAGAAAATAAAAGCAGATTGTGTTTTGACACAGAATTCCTCAGTAAAATGGTTTGGGACCAGGAAAGAGTGTGTGTCAAATGTGATATTTTATTTATTAGGATCCCCATTAGCTATTCCTGGGGTTCAAACAAGGTTAAAACAGTTACATCACAACAAAACACAACAACACAATAAATCATGCAATACATTATTACACATTTGCAATATAAGATCCACAATATAACAATACCACAACAATATAACAATACCAGAACATTACAATGCATGTGTTAGTGTGTGTGCGTATGTGTGTGTCTCTTCATAGTCCGCAACACCTTAAGGTGTTGTTTTATCTGTTTTTTAGATCAGATTTTAGTGCTCGCTTGAGTTACTTGATATGAAAGTCCCATTTAGTCATAGAGAAGTTGGGAAAGAAATTAGTTAAGAGAGGTTATGGTTAAATGTGGTTCACTTAGCTCAATGGAAACATGATTGATTGGCATGCTACTATGGTGGCAGGGGAGCAGCTAACCCTTAGCACCCTCAGTCATTACTGTGGTGGCAAGGGAGTAGCTAACCCTTAGCACACTCATTCATTACTGTGGTAGCAGGGGAGTAGCTAACTCTTAGCACCCTCAGTCATTACTGTGGTAGCAGGGGAGTAGCTAACTCTTAGCACCCTCAGTCATTACTGTGGTGGCAAGGGAGTAGCTAACTCTTAGCACCCTCAGTCATTACTGTGGTGGCAAGGGAGTAGCTAACCCTTAGCACCCTCAGTCATTACTGTGGTGGCAGGGGAGTAGCTAACTCGTAGCACCCTCAGTCATTACTGTGGTGGCAAGGGAGTAGCTAACTCTTAGCACCCTCAGTCATTACTGTGGTGGCAAGGGAGTAGTTAACTCTTAGCACCCTCAGTCATTACTGTGGTGGCAAGGGAGTAGCTAACCCTTAGCACCCTCAGTCATTACTGTGGTGGCAAGGGAGTATCTAACTTTTAGCACCCTCAGTCATTACTGTGGTGGCAAGGGAGTAGCTAACTCTTAGCACCTTCAGTCATTACTGTGGTGGCAGGGGCGTAGCTAACTCTTAGCACCCTCAGTCATTACTGTGTTGTGGCGATGCTTGCATTCGTCTTTGCTGCTAACTTAACACAGCCCTCCAATAACGCCCTCGCCATCCTCCTTTAAACGTTAATATCATTTACTCACCTCACCAAAACTAACCCCACCCTCCTCCACCACCACATACAGCACAAATGTGAAAACAGAATGTTTTGCTTGATATGAATGAATGTGATATGAACATACTGTACGTGCTGAACATACCTGTCACGTCTGGACTGGAAGACGCTCCGCTGCTTTCTCACCTTATTTACCGTCATCCTACCTTCAATCATCTGTCTGTTATCTATCCGATTGTGAAATGGAAGGATAGGTGAACTGTTTGTAACATGTTTACCCATTCTATAATCCCTATTCTCAGGCTTATCAGACAACAAATGGGGAGAGTCACAAACAGTGCCTGGAGGAACAGGTGCTAGACCACAGCTTAACTGCACATCCCTTCCATTATGTGGAGGAAATCCAAATCAAAGTAATCCTTTTCACATGTGGTTAGTTAGTTTTTTAAGATGGTTTAAGTTTGCTCAGCTGGATAAAGGAATGTATTCACTCATACCTTAAGCTGTGACACCCTCTAAATGCTTCAGTGTATTTTTCTTTTCCCTCCTTTTCTCTGTGTAGTGGGCAGATGACACATCAACAGAGATGGCTCCTTGTTTCACTGACAAGTACAATTCACTGCATCACGCATCCCAACAGGAGGAATGCGTGGGACAAAGAAGGAGTCAATATTGACCCTGGTCTTCTTGTTTGTCACCTCAACTAAATTATACCCTATTGTGTTTGACCCTTTTCATTATCCTCCCTCTCTGGGAGGACTTCCTTCTCCACCAAAGCAGTATCAATTAAAAGTCCAATGCAAAAGTTTTGATTACAATATCGAATCATATCTAAGTACCTTACAGTTACTGTTTTCAATTTAAATTCAAATCAATTATCTACCCTGTGAGTGTTTATGAAATTTCCACTGCTTCAGAGTGATTTGAACGACTACAAAAAACCTTGGACACAAGATCCAGGTCGGGCCCCCATTTTGTTATGTTCCCCAATAAGAAACCAACATTTTTCACTCAACAGAAAAAGGGAACGTGACAACCAAAACAAAAAAGGTGGCGTTTTAAAATGGGTTCTGAAAGGCACCCATGGGGTTGCCTACTAACTGGGTGCTAGCCAAGCAAACTGGAGTAGGGTCTTAACACCGACCATGGAAGCCCACCTGATATCAGACAAACTAAAGGAAAAGAAAAACACCAATAACTTAGGTTAGGGAGTAAAAATAAATGTGGAGCAAAAAAAACAGGGGAGACACAAGATAAAAATACTTTGTTTAACAACTTAAAGAGGAAGAGCTAAACAGCCGTGTAGCTCTTCCAACATTTCGAATACCAACTAGAGCATTGGCTCTGCAGCTCTTTAAAAAACCCTTGTCTATTGACATGCGTCAATTTAAGGAACATAATAAAGAAAATCCCATAAAAATCTGTCAGTTTTAGGGATAGACATCAGATTTTCTGCATGGGCTACGTCAATCCATCACATCCGCCTATGTCACCCTTCCGCATCTTCGGTGGAAAGTGGCAGAGCTACAGCGTCGTTTGTCAGACAAGGAAACATCCAGAAAGAAATCAGTCTCCTCACGAAAACGTCTGTAGAATCCAAAATGGTTATGACCACTCTATAGAAAGGGGAGACTCTCATGAATACGATGGTGTTCCCTGTTGTGCTCTACGCCCCCCACAACTCACAGGACTCAACTAAAGTTGGTAATGCTGATGTGCCAACTTTTGTCTGTTTGGGCTACAATCTAATATGACCCAACTGTAGAAAGGGGAGACTCTAACCAACACGGGACTCGTCTTAAGGTAACCCATACAAATGAATAAAAGTATGGAGGTAGTTTTGTGCAAACAAAAATAATGGGTTAAATACGTGTCCAAAAAAAGGACACCTTTCCTCAGCTTTCTTATATATCTTAGATAAAGGACAGATACTTCAAAACCTTGTTCCTTATTATTTATTATTTGACTGTCTTTTCTGCTATTTATGGATGTATTATTCAATGCATTTCTATGGGCTATAGTAGTAAAGGCTGAATTCAAATTTTTGTTTTGATACCTAAAGGGGTCCTAAAATTCAGGCCAAACTAACGACTGACTAACGAGAAGACAAGTTCAACACATCCTGACCAACAAGGATGATTCCAATCAGTGTGTGTCGACACCTAAATAGAATCATCCTTGAAAACGAAAACCAAAGCTGGTAACTGTCATGACTCCGACCGAAGGTGGCTCCCCTTCCCTTTCAGGTGGCGCTCGGCGGTCATCGTCGCCGGCCTACTAGCTGCCACTGATTCTTTCCTCCCCCTCCTTATGTGTTTATTGGTTACACCTGTTTTGAGTTTGTTGTAATTAGTTGGGCTTTATTAGTCAGCCGGCCCGCCCGTTTCTTTGTGCGGGATTAATTATTGTAACCTTTGTGTTTGGTGTAGACGAACGTGTTGGTTTATGTTCGTGGAGTTTGCTGGACTGTTTTCGTCCCCTGTGTCTGGGGCATTTGTTTAGAGCACACAGTGTTTCGTGGGGTGACCGTTGTTCACCGTGTGTGCATTAAAAGAACTCTCTGTTTCCTGTGCCTGACTTCCCACTCACGACACCCAGAAAGTTACAGTAACACTGTTGATTGTTCATTTCCTACAATATTTTTTTTTAAGTATTGATTTCTCTAAACAACATTCAATATTCCTAAATAGATCCAATTCAGACAGGGTCTTTGGTAAAATGTAATTTTGCACACATCACAGCTTGTTCAGATAATCATCTGATTACATCCATTCTGAAGGCAAGTTCAAAAACATGTTCATTAATTGACCCTGCAGCACGCTAACATGGTCTTTCTCTCTGACTCTATTAGCTAACAGACTGACAGACTGGCCTGAGAGAGGAAACACAAGGCAAAACCCTTCCTGTGATTATTGGAGGGGCTTGTTTCAAGACTTCTTACACCAGCTCATTTACCCACCTTCCTTGCCTGTGGCATTTCTGCTTTTGATGGAAAGTCAGTGGGAGGCACAGAAGGGACTAGCTTGCTGCCCATCTCAGAGATGATCTTGCTTTGGTCAGCAGAAATGACTGTCATACATAATGCATTATCTTTTGGGCTCTGATCTTGCTCTTATTTGATAGGCAATCTGTGGGCATTGCACTGTATATGGAAACCATCAAATCTATCAGGATAAATGGGAAACATGAACACATAGCCCAACATATTTGGTTGTAATATTTCATTAGTAGACCTTGTTAATTAACATTTAAATTATTTTTGATCATGTAATTTCATAACAAACAGGATTTAAACTAAATGTCAAACTTTAGAAAATTTCCACAAAGTGCCCATGAAATAAAGCTTGACTGGTTCTGGGAATCTTCTTTACACCTTTGGTTTCAACTCCCATTTCTGCCTTGGGGGGATTATTTTTAGCTTTGATGATAGCAGACAAAGCATTTTTCTATCTGGGTCATATCTGAGGGGAGAAAGCAAGCTAGCACTGCTCGCTCAGTCTGTCAAAATAGCAGCAAGGTTATAGAGATCATCCCTATAGCAGAATTCACCCAGAGACTCACTGTCTCCCCTGTTGACTCCCCCTTTTTTCCCAGTCTTAGAGGAGGGAGCAAAGCACTACAGAGACAAAGAGAAAAACAGTCACCTGTATTATACGGAATGTCATGTCATCTGTCACCAGTCTGCCTCAGAGCATGGGTACAACTCAGAACAATATCATCTCTTTTTAACCGTTAAAGAGCAAACATATTTTTACCTCATTGGTAAAATTGGTAATGATTGCAAAGAGTCTGTCAAGCAGTAACAGTTTTTATTAACCTTTTGTAACACAAGTAAATGGTTTACATTCCCCAAAATAAGCATATTTAACACAAATATAGGTTTTTGTAAAAAATTCATGTCTGGAACAGATCTTTTGATACATTTTACCCATAGATACTTGTTATGAACATTTGTTTGTTATTCATTCAAATCGAAAAAGTATCTGTGATACTCAGAGGCTGAGAATTTGGCGATTGAGCTAATCTGACATACCGGTACGACCTATGATGGCCACTGATATTGGCGATATATGTGATATGGGCACCGGTGCCATCAGACATTTAGCTCTAACTTTGGAACACTATGGGCTAACAACTCCATTCCAATAGCATTTGAAATATGAGACTCTCAACTTCGCAACTTCTTTTTTTTTTACATAGTTTAGTAATTATTTTGTTATAGGGGCTGCCACGCCCCATGGGCCAAATCTGGACTCGCTCCATATCTATATGTTTTCAGGGTACTGTGCATCTACCTCTGTGACAATTTATTTGCTTTTACCACAAAGTTTACTCCACATTTTCAGCTTAGCCGCACACCACTAGAATACAACAAATTGATTATTTTTCATGTCTCCATATTAACACAGAAATCATGGCACATTATGTATTTTTTGTTTGTAACTAGTTGCTTGACAAAGTCAAAAAGGGAAGGGTCAACATTTACCCCTGTAGACGCTTTAATTGTTAAAGGTCATCGCTGATGCCAACATTAGTTGTAACAATTAGAAACTAGCTTGTCAGTCCTCTGTGGGCTTCTGGAAAATCCTGTGTAGATGCTGTCTCTGTGACTGACGATTAAGCAGTTTATTTTGGTAGTAGCTGTTTTCAGAACTTTGAAATGGCTCAAGATGTTATTTTACTGCACTGACAGAAAGCTTGACTCTATCACTGGTTAGAGAGTTTGGAATAATAAATACACAGTAGTTATAATAAAGTATTAATATGCCTATTTATCTACCCATCTTAGTAGACCTCATTCTAAAGGCCTTTACTCCTGACCCAAGAATACTGCCATTCCCAATATACTGTACACCAGCTCTTCACTCAACTAAAAAGCCTTGTTGTTTAGTTGTCTATTACCATATAATACAATCACAAACTTGAATTAAGACATGCATAGAAAATTACAAGGCCCAACTTAGCAAAGAACAGAAAAAGAGAGAAGGACAGGGGATATTGCATGCAGATGGCTTGACTGGTATGAATGTCACACATTGCCTGAGGAGTAGTCATTATTGCTACAAAGGGGAGGAGTCTCTTTTTGAACTTTACGTAATTGTTTGGGAGTTTGCTTCCAATTACTGTACGCTGACTAAGTCACTTGCCCCCGGGAAGCATTGAGTTTTTAATCAGTGGAGACGGCTGAGGGAGAATGGCTCATAATAATGTCTGGAACGGAGCGAATGGAATGGCATCACACACATGGAAACAATGTGTTTGATGTATTTGATAACATTCCACCAATTTCGATCCAGCCATTACCACGAGCCCGATCTCCCCTATTAAGGTGCCACAAACCTCTTGCGGTGAATTTGTCACGCACACTTTCAAAGCTGGGGCTAATTTGTTTTGGTTTATTTTGCAGATGTTTTAAATAGTGCATCTCTTTAGAGGCTTTGATAAGGAAGTGAAACCTTTTTTAACCTCTTGATCTCTCCCTGTAACTCTGATGACCACAGCATCATTGATCTTTAACATTAGCCTAGCGGTTAAGAGTGTTCGGCCAATACCTAAAAAGTCATTGGTTCGAATCCCTGAGCCGGACAAGGTGAAAAAAATTGGCCCTTCTGCCGTTGAGCAAGGCATAACCCCCAACAACAATGATGTCGATTAAGGCAGCCCCTTGCACCTCTGATTCAGATGGGTTGGGTTAAATGCAGAAGACACATTTCGGTTGAATGCATTCAGTTGTGCAACTCACTAGGTTTCCCCTTTTCCCAATACTTCAAATATTTCCCCCCAAGATAATATGCTTTCGTATGGTACCCATATGGTAACTGACAATAGTTGGAGTAAAAACTGGTACAAAACACTCATCCAGTCCCTCACTACAGTTTCATTTAACACTGCATTTAGTAAATTGTTAGATATGCTTTGTATGTTACATGGACCACTACCTAAACGGGACCTAAACGGTCTCCAAATTGGCTGTCACTATCCTGATGTTCAAATGGAGCTGAAACAATCACCCATCATCTATATACAATCCAACACAGCAATGTTTGGATGCTCATTTGGTTTATGGGAGAAATCTATACACTGTCAAGACACAACCCACAGTACACATGCTCTTTCCATAGACTGGGCTGCAGTGTGACACATCACTGCAGAACGTCTGCTAGACAGCTGAGTGCACACTGTCTTTACAGGGTGTCTGCATAACAGTCCTATAATACTTCAGATGTTGAACACTGCTCACGTGCGTGTGTGTGTGTGTGTGTGTGTGTGTGTGTGTGTGTGTGTGTGTGTGTGTGTGTGTCCTATGTGAGAATATTGCATATGTGTATACTTTAGTATGTGTCCATTGGTATTTATGTCTACTGCACCAGCAGGAACTGAGTTAGGCTAACTGGGAAGTGTGAGTTTGTCTCTACCTTTGTATTTAGTTGTTATCAAATGTTATTGGTAACATACACATATTAAGCAGATGTTATTGCGTGTGTAGCGAAATGCTTGTGTTCCTAGCTCCAACAGTGCAGTAATATCTAACAATTCACAACAATACACACAAACCTAAAAGTAATATAATGGAATTAAGAAATATCTAAATATTAGGACGAGCAATGTCGAAGGGGCATTGACTAAAATACAGTAGAATACAGCAGATACACATGAAATTAGTAAAGCAGTATGTAAAAATTATTAAAGTGACCAGTGATTTCATGTCTAAGTATATAGGCTAACAGCCTCTAAGATGCAGGGTTGAGTAATGGGGTGTTAGCCAGCTAGTGATGGCTATTTAACAGTCTGATGGCCTTGAGATAGAAGCTGTTTTTCAGTCCCTCAGTCACAGCTTTGACGCACCTGTACTCACCTTCTTGATGACAGCGGGGTGGACAGGCCATGGCTCGGGTGGTTTATGTTCTTGATGATCTTTTTGGTCTTCCTGTGACATCGGGTGCTGTCGGAGTCCTGGAGGGCAGGCAGTGTGCCCCCTGTGATGCGTTGGGCAGACCGCACCACCCTCTGGACAGCCCTGCAGTTGCGAGCAGTTGCGAGCAGTGTCTGTGGCGGTGGACCATGTTAGACCGTCAGTGATGTGTACGAGGAACTTGAAGCTTTCCAACTTCTCCACCACGGTCCTGTCGATGTGGACAGAGGGGTGCTCCCTCTGCTATTTCCTGAAGTCCACGATCAGCTCCTTTGTTTTGTTGACATTGAGTGAGAGGTTATTTTCCAAGCACCACACTCCCAGGGCCCTCACCTCCTCCCTGTCGGCTGCCTCGTCATTGTTGGTAATCAGGCCTACTACTGTTGTGTTGTCTGAAAACTTGATGATTGAGTTGGAGGCGTGAGTGGCCATGCAGTCATGGGTGAACAGGGAGAACAGGAGGGTGCTGATCACTCACCCTTGTGGGGCCCCTGTGTTGAGGATCAGTGAAGCGGAGGTGTTGTTTCCTACCTTCACCACCTGGAGACGGCCATCAGGAAGTCCAGGACCCAGTTGCACAAGGCGTTGTTCAGACCCAGGGCCCAGAGCTGGATTATGAGCTTAGAGGGTACTATGGTGTTGAAGGCTGAGCTATAGTCAATGAACAGAATTCTTACATAGGTATTCCTCTTATCCAGGTGGGATAGCGCAGTGTGCAGTGCAATGGCGATTGCATCGTCTGTGGATCTTTGGGGAGGTAAGCAAATTGAAGTGGGTCTAGCGTAAGGTAGAGGTGATATGATCCTCTCAAAGCGCTTCATGATGACAAAAGTGAGTGCTGCAGGGCGATAGTCATTTAATTCAGTTACCTTTGCTTTCTTGGGTACAGGAACAATGGTGGACATCTTGAAGCAAGTGAGTACTGCAGACTGGGATAGGGAGAGATTGAATATGTCGGTAAACACTCCAAGGCAGCTGATCTGCGCATGTTCTGTGGGCCGGATAGGGATGCTGTCTGGGCCGGCAGCCTTGCGAGGGTTAACACACTTAAATGTCTTACTCACATCAGCCACGGAGAACGAGAGCCCACAGTCCTTGGAAGCGGGCTGTGTCGATGGCACTGTGTTATCCTCAAAGCGGGTGAAGAAGGTCTTTAGCTTGTCCGGGAAAAAGACGTCGGTATCCGCGATGTGGCTTGTTTTACCTTTGTAATCTGTGATTGTCTGTAGACCCTACCACATACGTCTTGTGTCTGAGCCATTGAAATGCGACTCCACTTTGTCTCTGTACTGACGTTTTGCCTGTTTGATTGCCTTACGGAGTGAATAACTACATTGCATGTATTCAACCATATTCCCAGTAACCTTGCCATGTTTAAATGTGATGGTTCGCACTTTCAGTTTAGCATGAATGCTGCCATCTGTCTATGGTTTCTGGTTTGGATAGGTTTTAAACGTCACAGTGGGAAGAACAACTGAGTCACCGTGTCCGTGTATACATCAATGTTATTATCCGAGGCTCCCCGGAACATATCCCAGTCCGCGTGATCAAAACCATCTTGAAGCATGGATTCTGATTGGTCAGACCAGCGTTGAATAGACCTTAGCACAGGTACTTCCTGTTTGAGTTTCTGCCTAAAGGTAGGGAGGAGCAAATTTTCCAAAGGGAGGGCAGTGGAGGGCTTTGTAGGCATCCCGGAAGAGAAAATAGCAGTGTTTGAGTGTTTTCCCAGCGCGAGTACTACACTCAATGTGTTGATAGAACTTCGGTAGTATTTTCCTTAAATTTACTTTGTTAAAATCCCCAGCCTATAATAAACGTGGCCTCAGGATATGTGGTTTCCAGTTTGTATACAGACCAGTGTAGTTCCTTGAGGGCCATCGTGTTATCGGCTTGAGGGGGAATATACACAGCCGTGACTATAACCAAAGACAATTATCTTGGGAGGTAATACGGTGGGCATTTAATTGTGCGGTATTCTAGGTCGGGTGAACAAAAGGACTTGAGTTTCTCTACATTATCACAATCACACCATGAGCGGTTAATCATGAAACATACACCACTGCACTCTTCATCCTGGAGAGTTCTTTATTCCTGTCTGCGCGACATATAGAGAACCCAGCTGGCTGTATGGAAGGGGACAGTATATCCGAAGAGAGCCATTATTCCGTGAAACAGTATCCCTGATGTCTATCTGGAAGGAGATTCTCGCCCTGAGCTCGTCTACTTTATTGTTCAAGCGGTGGATGGTGTGCCCGTCTCCTGATTCGGACTAGAATTCCACTCAGAGTACCTCTTCTCCGCCGGCAGCATATTGGAAAAGCCTCTGGGATAAGTTCAATTCCCCTTGCGGGTGCAAACAAAGGATCCAATTCGGGAAATTCGTATGGCTGATCATAATTCTGGTGAGTTAGCTCCGCTCTGATATCCAAAAGTTTTTTCCGGGTGTATAACACAAAAAATGTTCTGGGCTAATAGTTTAAGAAATAACACACAAACAAAATACTCAAAGTTGTATAGGAGCTAGTAGCAGAGTTGCCATGTCTGTCGGCTCCATCTCACGTGTGTGTGTGTATGTGTATTTTTTGCGAATGTGTGCATGTTCACTGACTGTACAAAGCATTTGGAACACCTTCCTAATACTGAGTTGCACCCCCTTTTGCTCTCAGAACAGCCTCAATTAATCTGGGCATGGACTCTGTAAGGTGCCAGAAGTATTCCACAGGGATGTTGGCCCATGTTGACTCCAATGCTTCCCACAGTTGTGTCAAGTTGACTGATGTCCTTTGGGTGGTGGACCATTGTTGATACACACAGTAAACTGTTGAGGGTGAAAAGCCCAGCAGCGTTGCAGTTCTTCACAGAAACCATGCACGTGGCACCTACTACCATACCCCAGTCAACGGCACTTAAATCTTTTGTCTTGCCCATTCACCCTCTGAATGGTACACATACACAATCCATGTCTCAATTGTCTTAACGCTTAAAAATAATTATTTAACCTGTCTCCCCCCCTTCATCTACACTGATTGAAGTGGATTTAAGTGATCATAGCTTTCACCTTGATTCATCTGGTCTGTCATGGAAAGCGCAGGAGTTCCTAATGTTTTATCCACTCAGTGTTTGCTTCGTATTTGCTTGTAAGTCTGTTGAAAATCAGGTCCCGGGGGAAAGTTATGTGGGTGTTGTGCTTGCTGTCACCACCGCAATCAATCTGCCTCTCTCAGCTGCTGATTCACCGCAGGCAGAGCAGAAATGTACTGAATAAATTTCACCGCAGGCCGAGATGGATCCGCCACACACATTTAAATTTGACGCTCTATTACCTCCTAATGCAGGAGATTGACCTGCAGGCTCAATAATCGTACAATAAGTTTGAGCAAATCGCCACTGATTTCACCCCTCTGCCATCCAAGTCATGTTCCCTCTCAGCCAAGAATGGTACATTTTTAGTCTTAACATCCTCTCTGGCAAAACGTTTGATGAAATGTATTCCCCTGGTGCCAATGGAAAGAACAGTAGACATGCTAGAGATTAGAAAAGAGATTAGAAAACTGTACATTCAGTATGTACAGTTTATGCCTCTGTTTATGGTCAATGAATTAGCAGAGGCTGTGTGTGTGTGTGTGTGTGTGTGTGTGTGTGTGTGTGTGTGCGAATGTGTGTGTGCGTGTGTGCGCGTGTGTGTGTGTTCTGACACCTCGTGCTTCACGGTTGGGATGGTGTTCTTCCCCCTTTTTCCTCCAAACATGTCAATGGTCATTATGGCCAAACAGTTTTATTTTTGTTTCATCAGACCAGAGGACATTTCTCCGAAAAGTACGAAGTTTGTCCCCATGTGTAGTTACAAACCGTAGTCGGGCTATTTTATGTCGGTTTGGAGCAGTGGCTTCTTCCTTGCTGAGCGGCCTTTCAGGTTATGTCGATATAGGACTCTTTTTACTGTGGATGTAGATAATTTTGTACCTGTTTCCTCCAGCATCTTCACAAGGTCCTTTGCTGTTGTTCTGGGATTTATTTGCACTTTTTACAACAAAGTACATTCATCTCTCGGAGACAGAATGCGTGTCCTTCCTGATCCGTATGACGGCTGTGTGGTCCCATGGTGTTTATACTTGCGTACTATTGTTTGTACAGATGAATGTGGTACCTTCAGGTGTTTGGAAATTGCTCCCAAGGATGAGCCAGACTTGTGGTCTACAATTGTTTTTCTGGGGTCTTGGCTGATATCTTTTGATTTTCCCATGATGTCAAGCAAAGAGGCACTGAGTTTGAAGGTAGGTCTTGAAATACATCGACAGGTACACCTCTATTTCACTCAAATTATGTCAATTAGCTTATCTGAAGCTTCTAAAGCCATGACAACATTTTCAGGAATTTTGCAAGCTGTTTAAATGCACAGTGTATGTAAACTTCTGACTGTCACACCTTGGTCTTAGTATTTTGTGTTTTCTTTCTTTATTTGGTCAGGCCAGGGTGTGACATGGGTTATTGTGGTGTGTTTTTGTCTTGGGGGTTTGTGGGGTGTCTACGTAGTCTATGGCTGCCTGAGGCGGTTCTCAATCAGAGTCAGGTGATTATCGTTGTCTCTAATTGGGAACCATATTTAGGCAGCCATATTCTGTGAGTGTTTCGTGGGTGATTGTTCCTGTCTTTGTGTTTGCACCAGATAGGGCTGTTTCGGTTTTCTTTATTTCACTTAGTTATTTTTGTAGTTTCTGCTGTATAGTTTTCCTTCATTAAAATATATCATGAATCATCATCACGCTGCATTTTGGTCCGATCCTTGTTCTACCTCTTCGTCAGAGGAGGAGATAGAAGAGAGCCGTTACACTGACCCACTGGAATTGTGATACAGTGAATTATAAGTGAAATAATCTGTCTGTAAACAATTGTCGGAAAGATGACTTTTGTCATGCACAAAGTAGATGTCCTAACCAACTTGCCAAAACTATAGTTTGTTAACAGGAGTGGAGTGGTGGAGTGGTTGAAACACTAGTTTTAATGACTCCAACCTAAATGTATGTAAACTTCCGACTTCAACTGTATGTACTGTCTGTGTGGGTTTTACAGTATGTATGGCACCCAAACATATGGCTTTACAGTATGTATGGCACCCAAACATATGGAATCCCTAAAATATAATTATGTATCAAAGTATAAGTAAAATATATAAATCATCTTTAATTCCTTCTATTAAGCAAACCAGACAGCACAATTATTTTTTTAAATATTTAGCAGGAGCACACTCCAACACAGACATAATTTATAAACAAAGCATTGTGTTTAGTGAGTCTGCCAGATAAGAGGCAGTAGGGATAACCAAGGATGTTCTCCTGATAAGTGTGTGAATTGGACCATTTTTCTGTCAAAGTGTAACATGTACTTTTGGGTGTCAGGAAATGTATGGAGTAAAAAGTACATTATTTTCTTTAGGAATGTAGTGAAGTGTAAGTAAACGTTGGCAAAAATATAAATAGTAAAGTAAAGTACAGATACCCCATAAAACGAATCAAGTAGTACTTTAAAGTATTTTTACTTAAGTACTTTACACCACTGCATATGGCAGTACAGTATGTATTGCACCCAACATATGGCTTGACACTATGTATGGCGTCCAAACATTGCTTTACAGTATTTAGTATGTATGGCTTTACATGTAGTAGCTGGTAAGTTGTTTCTACAGTAGTAGCCATTTGATTCTGTAAACACTTTTTTTTTATATATATATATAAAAATAATACTGTAGGATTATTCACATTTACATATTACATAAAATAATACTGCCTCAGATGGCCCATGTGTGTCGCTTGCGGAAAGCCTTAAACCAAATGAATAACTCACAAGAAAATTACTAACATACACAAAGACATTTCAGTATGCGAGGTGAACATGGATGAACTGTATTTGAAGTCGTTATGATTAGCTACTGTCCTACTGATGGTGACAGTGTGGTAATGGTGTCATTTTGAAGACAGGTTGCTCTGTCATCGATCCTAGTAAGGTACTGTAAGGGCAATGGTTATAGAGAACTAGGCTGGGGGAGTGGAAAGAAAAAAAACTCTGTCCCTTATTATAGTTGAACACCCCCCCTTGTTAAAAAAATAGCAATATTTTGGAGATGATTTTGTTTTCGAATAACTGAAAGTGGGCGATTGTAATCTGAATAAAGGCCAAAATAATAATTAGAAAGGCCAAAGTATGTATTTATGCTTATAGACCGAGAGAAACCAAAAGCCTACCATGCCTGTTTTTCGGAAATGCCAAACCCTCACCTAACCCAGACGACGCTGGGCCAATTGTGCACCGCCCTATGGGACTTCCAATCACAGTCAGATGTGATACAACCTGGATTCAAACCAGGGACTGTAGTGATGCCTCTTCCACTGAGATGCAGTGCCTTAGACCACTGCGCCACTCGGGAGCCATGACTGATATAACCAATGTATATTGTCCTGCTAATAGCCCATCCTAGAAACGTTGTTTGCAGAATTCACAGCCTGCTGTGCTTGTGAAAAACAGGGTTAATAATAATAATAATATTTTTTCCCCCTTCCACTTGTTAAAATGTTTCAATTAATTAAGTTTTTAAAATTAATTCATATATTTGAGTTAAACTACAATATTTCTTGTATTATTTGTTCAGGCTTTTCTGGTGGATTAAACTGAAATTGCAACTTTCTATGCTTGTTAAAAAATAACGATCTTTTGGAGATTATTTCGTTTTCAAATAACCAAAAGTGAGTGAGGAAAAAGGCCATTCTTGAACATGGGGTGAGACATTCTTACTAATTTGTAAATAAAACCAGTTTATTATTTACAATGATTTATTACTGTTTTTAGAGGGAGAGAAACCAAAAGCCAACTGTTGCTTCATAGTTCTCCCGGTCACGGCCTGCACAGGTATCGAGCCAGCATATATAGCAATGCAGTTTACACTGTGATGCAGTATCTTAGATCGCTGCGCCACTCGGGAGGCCCCAATTTTTTATGCTGATCAATTGCCTCGCACAAAGAATCTATTGTCCTGCTAATAGCCCATAATGGTGCTGTACAACGTGACCGGTCGGGAGTAGGCTACAGTACTACAGTAACAGCAAAATAATCCTAACATTTCCACACCCTAATTGTTGTCTAACCAATACCCAAACAGAGATTCAGTGAAAATAAAAATCTCATTGACTTGTCAAGACCAGTCCCCATGCCTGTCTCAGAGCAGCGCTGTCTTGATCTCTGAATGCTGTCTTTTCCCCCTACCACTTGCCTCGTCCATTCATTTTGAAAGAGTATTTTCCTGTAAGCATAATCAGTGCTCTAAGTCCCCCTTGCGCTGGTCTGGAGCAGTGACACAGTGACACAGGGTATTGTACTAAAGCACAAATTACCTCTAAATCCCGCAGCATAATCTCAAAACGTTTAGTTCAGTAACCACTGTACAACATTCCCACAAAGTCTCACAATAAAGATGTTCTATTCAAATCTATCATATTCCTTCAACAGATGAAGGCCAGACATATAAAATACATGCCACTGGACTGTTGTCGGTTTTTCCTGAGACCTCAGATGTCAAGGGTCACCGAACTGAACAAACATCAGAACTCCCAGGTGCAAGGGCAGCACACAGACACCGCATCAGGGGAAAAGTAATTAACAGATGATCTCACACAGCATTCAAACCAACATTGTCCATGGGCCAATCAAAACAATACATTATTCTTTAAATGGGCCTATAGTGGCAAAAGAAGACACACATCAGCTAGCCCAGCTCAACAACAACAACACAATAATGTGATTTCCAGAATGTCTGGCGTTGACACTAATTCAAGACTGTCTACGTAAATAGTTACTAAATGTACAAAAAAAGTGTTTAAGGGTCTTTCAATCTTTTATTCATTACATCATTGAAAAGGTACCGTCAATGGAAAATTTGTCATGCAGGTGCTATCAAAAGACTTCCCATTGTACATGTAAGTGACTCACTGCAAAAGGTTTACCTTGTCTCCGCTTGTATATCTACAGTATGTCGTGCCATAGATATTCAGCAGAGACACTCGTCTGGCTAACCCTAACTAATAATGATTGATTTGTTGTTGTCCCCTTTTTCAGTTGAATTTTTTTTGGCACAAAAAGTTGCCTAATTACATACTTGTAAGTGCTACACAGATACAGTTTGATAGATTGATTACCTTATCCGTAAACATGCCTACTAACTGCCCTGATACCTCACCAGTTTATGAACAAGATAAGGCTCCTCCTTGTTAGCTGATTAAATGTCTTTCAAAGTTTTCTGATGAGAGAGAGGCGAAATGCTGTGAGGTATTCTGTCTGTCAAGCATTGAGCCATGAAATTGGTTTGAAAATACAAGCTGTAATATAAAGACTTGATAAACAACACGACAGCAGATGTTACAGTTTGTTCATTTGATAACAAAGCAGTGTAGTTGTGTGACTTTGTGTTTAGGGTGTGTGTGTGTGTGTGTGTTTGTGTGTGTGTGTGTGTATTTTATGAGTTAAATTAAATGAAAACATTGCAGTACATTAGTCTATTTGACTAATGTAAATACCCTCATGTCAATTAGGGCAGTAGAACATGGGAATTATTAATTGTCTGTTGTTTGTCTTCATAAAAAGATTGAGGCTGTCCTGTGGGCATCCAACGTCCTACATTAAAAATCTTCTACCACTATAAATTAAGCAAATATATATATATATTTTTAAATGTATGGCGCAATGGGTTAGACAGTTTTCCAGGTTGTGATTCTCTGGCATAGCATGATGAGTAATCCCTGCGGATAGGGACGGGCGTCCTGAGGCTTTGCCAAATGCTAATGACGTCGCCCCTCTGTGAGTGGGTGAAACAGTGGGTAGGTATATTTCATAGTCAAAGACCTGACTAACTCAGTCCCTCTCAACTTCAGCGCCAACTTCTCAAGGTGAGCACAACTTTTTTTGACTTGTTGAAGGGGCATAGTAATTTGCAATGTGTAATGTATTGCTTTCTCATAAAATGCACCTCTTATCTGTTAAAATCTTTTACTTGACCTGTGGTGAATATCTGTGACGCGTGGATGTCTTTCAGTCATGGCGAATGTTCATGCAGCATTGATGGGCACTGGTAGGATCAGGTGGAATTATTGTAAGGTGAGAACGCAACCAGAAGCTGTATATCAAATCAATCATCTTTTTGGTTTAATATTAATTCACTGTAAAAGTGCAATCTTTCTATAGTTTGTCTTTTTAAACAGTATCCACGTAATTATATAAGGACGGGTATGGCAGTGATACAAAGTAGCCTAAGATATTATTTCAAGATTCAAGTATTATTGCACAAGTACTTTGAAATTACTTTCTTTTGTGCAATGTATTATTTTTCAGTAGGCTACAGTGCACACATGTAGGGAAGTATAGTCTTTATGTACACTGAACAAAAATATGAACACAACATGTAACGTGTTGGTCCTGTGTTTCATGAAATGAAATGTTTTTTTCCCAGAAATGTGTTACATCCCTGTTAGTGAGCATTTCTCCTTTGCCAATATAAACCATACACCTGACAAGTGTGGCATATGAAGAAACTGATTAAACAGCATGTTCAGAAACACCTTGTTCTGGGGACAATAAAAGCCCACTTTAAAATTTCATTTTTTTCACACAACACAATGCCACAAGATGTCTCAGGTTTTGAGGGAGTGTGCAATTGGCATGCTGACTGCAGGAATCTCCACCAGACCTTCACATCCAGCTTTTTCACCTGAGGGGTCATCCGAGGGGGTGTGGGGGGCTTTCTGAGGAGTATTTCTGTCTGTAATAAGCCCTTTGGTTGGGAAAACCCATTCTGATTGTCTGGGCCTGGCTACCCAGTGGGTGGGCCTGGCTGCCAAGTTGGTGGACCTTTGCTCTCCCAGGCCCACACATGGCGGCACACCTGCCCACTCATCTGAAATCCGTAGATTAGAGCCTATTGAATTTATTTAAATTGACTGATTTCCTCATATGAACTG
This sequence comes from Oncorhynchus nerka, assembly GCF_034236695.1. NCBI lineage: Eukaryota > Metazoa > Chordata > Actinopteri > Salmoniformes > Salmonidae > Oncorhynchus > Oncorhynchus nerka. Next base: position 18,066,343 of record NC_088422.1, on the reverse strand, counting down.
TAACTCAGGAAAACCTTTGAAATTACTTATTAATTGGGGCGGAAGGGTAGCCTAGTGGTTAGAGCGCTGGACTTATAACCGGAAGGTTGCAAGCTCAGACCCCCGAGCTGACAAGGTACAAATCTGTCGTTCTGCCCCTGAACAGGCAATTAACCCACTGTTCCTAGGCTGTCATTGAAAATAAGAATTTGTTCTTAACTGATTTGCCTAGTTAAATAAAGGTAAAAATTAAAGTTCATTTATTTTAGGGGTAGATCAGCTTTAATATTGTGTCAAAGAAATTGTCTGCATCATTTCCAAACCCCCATATATATACATATTTGGTAAATATATACAGTACCAGTCAAAAGTTTGGACACATCTACTCATTGAATGGTTTTTCTTAAATTTGACTAATTTCTACATTGTAGAATAATAGTGAAGACATCAAAAACATAAAATAACCCATAGGGAATCAGGTAGTAACCAAAAAAGGGTTAATCAAATCAAAATATGTTTTATATTTGAGATTATTTTTAGGTAGCCACCGTTTGCCTTGATGTCAGCTTTGCACACTCTTGGCATTCTCTCAACCAGCTTCATGAGGTATTCACCTGGAATGCATTTCAATTAACAGGTGTGCCTTGTTAAAAGTTCATTTGTGGAATTTCTTTCCTTCTTAATGTGTTTGAGCCAATCAGTTGTGTTGTGACAAGGTAGGGTTGGTATACAGAAGATAGCTCTATTAAGTAAAATACCATGTCCATATCAAATAAGCAAAGAGAAACAACAGTCCATTACTTCAAGACATGAAGGTTAGTCAATACGGAACATTTTAAGAACTTTGAAAGTTTCTTCAAGTGCAGGCTGTGTAAGGGCTATTTGACCAAGGAGAGTGAGAGAGTGATGGATCAGGCGTCCACAATCACTCGACCTCTACCCAATTTGGGACGAGTTGGACTGGAGAGTGAAAGAAAAGCAGCCAACAAGAGCTCAGCATGTGTGGGAACACTGTTCCTGTCCTGTTCCATGGCTGTTCAATGTTACATGTTCACTCTCCGTACCTGCTTCTCTACTCCAGCGTCAGTTTTTATATCCTGTACAGGTCCTAAACAAAAATGAATGTCAATCACTACACAGTGCATCTCCTTGGAACCACATTAATCTCTTAGTAGTTAGTGTTGTGTATCAGTATGATTATGGTGGCATCAGTAGTATCCACTCATCTGACACCAAACTGGTCACTTTCACAAGCGTATGTAGCAGGCCATCCATGCAAGTGCATGACTTTAAATATTTTTTTCCTGTCTTCTCTAAGATGTGGTTATGTCGAAAAGTGCTATTTTATAAATGTAGCAAAAACGCAACATTAGGAGTAGAACTTTCCTGCAGTCAATTGACTTGTGGTCTCATGGGTGGAATATTATTAATATTTTCATAACTAATAAACTGCAAACAAATCTGGTGTTTCTATGTCAAACGGTTCTGTTATATTTCAGTCTGTTGTGATCTACATAAAGTGTAATTTCCGGACACGAACTTAAACTTTAATACATTACATCTCTTTATCTGACATGGTAAAGGGGACTTCTTTTTAAGCCCATCACCATGTGTGTAAGGTGTAAACTTTTGTAGATTTGTTTAAGACTACTAAGACACATTCTGTGTGACCCTGCTTTAGCCCACTGCAGTAAAATGAAAGAGTTGCCAAACTATTGTACATATTGATAGACAAGTCCAAATTTTGCAAATATGGACAACCAAATACTTCAAGAGTAACTTTCATGTCCCCTTTACTTAAGTGATAATGCCAGAGAAGCCGGTGTTTGGAGAATATATTGGATATATATATATATGTATATATCCTCCAAACACAGGCTTTGAGGGCATTATCACTTTTATACAACGGGCCTCCAAATGAATACTGATTTACATATTTTCAATAAAAACTAACTTCATTTTTATTAATTTATTCATACTAGTTCATTCTTCCACAAGACATAGTCCTGACACAAATCTACCAAAGCCGACTGGTTGTTGGTTCTATCGTTTCGGTTGCCAGAGACACGACCCAGTCGTTCAGTCTTTTTGCTCTGTATCTATGGACGCGACCCAGTCGTTCATTCTAAATGTTCCATTGGCTGGCAACGTTCTTATCCCTTCGCTTGCTAGCTAGCCAACTACGGCTAACTTACAGTCATGTTAAACAGAGCAACCAGAATAACAACAGTCACTGCATTTGCATTTGTTTAAGTTGTTTTCTAGTGACATTTATTTGGATACATCCATAACAATGAGCTAATGAGGACCTATTTTGCCTGACATAGAATATGTGCTCTCTCGTCAGAACACTGTTGTTCAGAGGAGCTAGCCAACAACACAGCTAACACAATAACTTCAAACTGAAGCTGGAAAGACTGCAAAGTAGCTGCACTTCGTTTTGTTTGACGTTTTTTTCAATTGATATTTCTTTGTATGTATCCATAAAAATTATGACAGCTGATTCATGATTTTGACTGGCTGAGAAACGCTGCCTGCTTGTCTGCCTCATCCCGACGCATGCATTACTATGGGAGAGCTGGAGATTGAATTTGAACAATGTTGCAAATGTGGGGAAGACAAACAGCAAGGTTTATACAAATCTCCCCTGTTGAAAACTAAATGCTAGTTTGAAAGAAATGTGAGATAATGTCTAGATGCTTTTTGTAGTAGAGATCAAGTTTATAAATTGCCTGGCTGGGCTGATGAGAGTGGATTGCGCAGTCAGATGGAACAGAGTAAATAGGCATGTGTGTGTCTGTTACCATTACGCCCTAGTGGACTGCTCCATCTCTTTTCATTATCTTTTGACCTATAAGGAAGAGTGATGATGCATCAGTCACATCAGTCAATGAAAATAATTTTACTAACAGTGTACAGCAGGCATATCACTCCCTGTATGTCAACCATAAGTCAAAGAGGTGTTGTGCCCTCATGTGGTGATACAGTTCCATTACACTTTATACTGAATGCCCATATGTGTAAACAAACAACTGGCATATCACTTAATTATCCTGTAGCATGCATGTCTTTTAATTGGAATGATTCAGTAAACATGTCTTTTTCATTTAGGCTTCATACAAGACCTTGTGGAACATAGGTTACCAAGGGAGATTAACATAATACGTTGAGGGGAAACATATTAAATTATGCAGTACCTACATTGGAAATTGAGGTCAATGTTGGGGCTTGGAAGTAACAGTACTTCAAAGCTTCTAGAAGTTAAGTTAAGAATATGTCCATAGAATGATGATGTCCAATGATGGCCATGGACTGAAAATGCTAATGGTGTGATGTTTACATTAGTTCAGTATCTGTGTCATATTTGAACCCCAAAGACATTTTTCTAAACAATAATATGGAATAGGATTTATTTTTAAATGATTGATCTGCTTTCGCTCTCACTCTCTCTCTCGAGCGTGCGCGCGCACTCTCTTCCCCTCCCTCTCTTTCCCTCAGCCACTCCCCCCTCTCTTTTCTCTGGTTGATTAAAAAACACAGTTCATGTATTCCTTTGAGCTGTTGAATGCTCTAGTAACTGCTTGCAGCATATACGGGTCTTTGTGACTTTTCCAAAATGTCTATTTATGTCATTGTAATTCAGATATCACATAATATTTCATGTATATAGTAATATTTAGCAGCCACATGTTGAGATTATTTCAAATTTCATGTACTGTAGACACTGCACAACATATTTTTTATACTATTATGCAGTAATAAGATATTTTACAATTTACATTTCACAGTAATATTTTTTAAATTGTTTATCCGTGGACTAGCCACATTCTCTGCAAGTATAATCTAACATTGGGACTTTCATGGGACGTTATTCAATAGCGACAAATATCTGGACTCTTTACATACACTCTTGCGTCCATGAACGAGCTCACATGGGATCCCTCAGAATTAAGTGGTACCAAATGTTTTTTCTCAGGCAACAATAGGCCACTGTTGAACTTGCTTGTTTATAGACCTGGGGTCGTATAATAGTAAAATGGAGATTTGAGCACTTAAGGTTCTTGACGTTAGTGGAAGGCATTAAAGGTTCACAAACCAAAAAAATCCCCACATTGGCAACCAACCTAATTGCATCACACTCTGGCAGTTTTCATAGGTTCAATTTCCTTCTGTACATTGCAACAGGAGATGGAGAGTCTGGAGATGATAGTGCTGGAAACAAAGTCTTCTGACACAGTCCATGGATCAGTATTTTGTGATAGATTGATCTCTCATAGTTGCATCCTCTACCGACTATTGTATGGCGATAGGTTTAAAGTCAGCAACCTCTTTACAGAGAGCGGGGAGCGCGATTACATCCAGATGTCTCTTGTTTAATTTTCCCCCTATGCATTGATTGTGTTAACTGAAAGCAGGGGCTGTACATTAGAACGTTGACATTGTATTGTGGGGCAGATAACTTGGCTACTGCATTACATAAGCACACAGAAGCTTGGGGGACTCTTCTCATGCATGCCGCTACCTACAGTACCCTGAGCTGGGCCTACCCTCACAGTACCCCATGCTATGAATGACCCATAGAGCACTACCATCCCGAGCACATCCCCTCGGCTCATAGCACAGGCCAAAAATCCATCTTAGACCTGTGTGTCACCCCTATACATAACAGAGGCTCCTTTTCCTCTTTGGAAGCCATGACCCTTTAGGAGACCGTGTTGCGATTTGGGGTGTGGTGAGAGGGAGGTACTCAAGCATCAAGCGTGGCATGGGGGAAGGAAGATCTTCAGAAGGATGGCATTTCGGAGCTGGGAGTTTACACGGCAGTTTATTTTTCTTTGTGTGTTTGGGGGGTTAGGGAGAGTTGAGGATGAGAGGCAGAGAACCGCAGGCCTGCTCCTATGAAGTTGGGGCCACTGAGGTCTGGTTGTTTTAGCCTAGGAGGTCGTGGAGCGGGGAGAGGAGGCTGGAGACCCACGGGGTTGGCCCAAAGTGCACCCAGACTGCCTCCAGACTCCCTGGTCGCCAAACCTGAACACACAACTACTAATAACTACCATCGCTTGGTCTTTAGAGGTTTACATACTCCAAAATTCACTAGAAATATATTGAACAGTATCATTTAGTTACCATATTTGTCTGCATATTTGATCTGTGCTCTAAACACGAATGAAGAGGTGTTGAAAAGTCATAATTTTGAGTAAAATAATTGCAGCAAGAGCTCCAACAGCCCAATTCATAATTGAGCAAGAAGTGAACAAGGAGTCTACATAAGACCTCATATGCTGTCCAGCCTCCCACTCAGAGGAGTGGATACAGTGCATTAGACAGTAGGGTGCATTTTGGCTCATTTTGCACTTTGTACTCAAAATACTGGTTCAAGAAGCCTGCCAGCCATTTAAAGTTTTTACTTGGCCTTAAATGCCTGTGGAAAATATATATGCATCCAGCAGATCCGTGTAGCTGGGGGATGACTATCTACTTATAGCCAGGGGGAGGAGGGATAGAGAATGTGCATACTGTATAGGGGGGGTGTCTCATGTCTCTCTCTTAATTGTCCTGGAGCTCGTTCATCAATAAGCTTTTTAACAATGCGTCCGTACAATTCTCCCTACGTTTTTATGCCTTTAATCCCATTACTGCCTGCTGGTGGGAAAGACAGAGCAATGGATGAGAAACAGATTGATGTGCGTAGCCAATGAGCTTTACTGCCCAAAAGGGAATTGTATTCTATAGGCTGTAAACTGAAACATAATTATATCAATATGCAGCCTTTGGTCATTTGTTTTCCTTTCATGGTATGATCTAAGCACAGTGTGCATATGGGACACGTACAGAGCCTTCGGAAAGTATTCACACCCCTTGACGTTTTACACATTTTGTTGAATTTAAAATGGATCAAATTTAAGTTTCTTGTCACTGGCAAACACACACACTATAATGTCAAAGTAACACATACAAATAATTATTTGTAAGGTCACTCAATCAAGCAGCAAATTTCAAACACAGATTTAACCACAAAGACCAGGAAGGCTTTCCAATGCCTCGCAAAGAAGGGCACCTTGGTAGATGGGTAAAAATGTTTAACCTTTGTTTAACTAGACAAGTCAGTAAAGAACAAATTCTTATTTACAATAACGGCCTACCCCAGCCAAACCCTCCCTTAACCCGGACGACGCTGGGCCAATTGTGCGCCGCCCTATGGGACTTCAAATCACAGCCTGTTGTGATACAGCCCGGGATCAAACTTGCCTCTGTGTTGCCTTAGGAAAAATGCTGAATTTCCCATATTACCAAAAAATGCATTAAAAAGTGTGTATTTATTGTTACATAAACAACAATTGGTGTCTCAGCATTGAATTGCCAAATACATTTGTTTAATGTAAAAAGTATAAAAACAAAGATCTACTTCGTGCTAGCTCAAAGGTCTTCCATGTTGTCTGTAATCCAGTAGATACTCTTCTTCATGTTTCTAAAATTGATAATTACAGAAGGCAGGACAAAGGAGCGTCTTATTATTGGTCTTCAAGAAAATAAATCAGAACGAAAGAGATGGTAGCTAGCTAGACTAGCGGTTAGTAATCTCTGAAGTAAAGTAAGGCTCGGCGAATAACGTTAGTAATCGAGTAATCGTGACATTTGTCAAAATAAAGTGCAGTGCTATTCCAGTCAGATACAAATACACTAGACATTTCCACTCTTGTCCTGACCGCGATGGAGATTTCTGTCAGGCATGGCTGCAGGCCATCCGACATTGTGCTTATGGTGTCAATACGACGCCTAAAGTCATTCACCAGCTTAGGTTAACCGTGTCCAGTGATCACTTTGTGGCCAGGTTCTGTTCCCACTGTCTTTCCACCACGGACGGGAAAGCACCAAACATTGAAGGTATGTTGCTAGCTAGCTAAGTTGCTAACACCTATACCTAGTCAAGTAATTAGTAATGATAACTTGGCTATATACAAGGGGTACCAGTACCGAGTCGATGTGCAGGGGTACATAGTAGTTGAGGTAGATATGTACACATAACTAGGAAAAAAGTGACAGATAATAAACAGTAACAACAGCGTACGTGATGAGTCAAAAAAAGTACGGCTTGGGGAAGAAGCTGTTTAGGGTCCTCTTGTTTGCAGACTTGGTGCATCGGGTCTGACCAATTGGAATCCACACTTCAAGATTGTTTTGATCACGCGGACTGGGATATGTTCCGGGTAGCCTCAGAGAATAACATTGACAATACACGGATACGGTGAGTTTATCAGGAAGTGTATAGGAGATGTTGTATCTAGTTACAGTATCTAGTTACAGTAGATGTTGTATCTACTGTAACTATTAAAACCTACCCTAACCAGCAACCATGGATAGATGGAAAAAATTTGTGCAAACTGAAAGCATGAAACACCGTATTTAACCATGGCAAGGTGACTGGGAATATGGCCGAATACAAACAGTGTAGTTACTCCCACTGTAAGGCATACGTCAGTATAGAGACAAAGTGAAGTCGCAATTCAATGGCTCAGACAAGAGATATGTGGCAGTGTCTACAGACAATCACAGACTACAAAGGGAAAACCAGCTACGTCTCGGACACCGACGTCTTGCTTCAGGACAAGCTAAACACCTTGGCCAGCTTTGAGGATAACACAGTGTCACCGATGCAGCCCGCTACCAAGGACTGGGGGCTCTCCTTCTCCATGGCCGACATGAGTAAGACATTTAAGAGTGTTAACCCTCGCAAGGCTTGAGCCCAGGCGGCATCCCTAACAGGTCCTCAGAGCATATGCAGACCATCTGTCTGGAGTGTTTACGGACATATTAAATCTCTCCCCCCAGTCTGCTGTCCCCACTTGCTTCAAGATGCCCTCCATTGTTCCTGTACCCAAGAAAGCAAAAGTAGCTGAACTAAATGACTATTGCCCCGTAGTTCTTACTTCTCTCATCATGAAGTGATTTGAGAGGCTAGTTAAGAATCATATCACATCTACCTTACCTGACCCCCTAGACCCACTTCAGTTTGCTTACTAACCCAATAGATCCACAGGCGATGCAATCACCATCGCACTGCACACTGCACTATCCCATCTGGACAAGAGGAACACCTATGTAAGAATGCTGTTCATTGACGATAGCTCAGGTTTCAACACCATAATGCCCTCAAAGCTCATCACTAAGCCTCGGGCTAAACACCTCCCTCTTCAACTGGATCCTGGACTTCCTGACGGACCGCACCCAGGTGGTAAGGGTAGGTAACAACACATCTGCACGCTGATCCTCAACACGGGGCCCCTTAGAGGCGCGTGCTCAGTCCCCTCCTGTACTCACTGTTCAGCCATGACTGCATGGCCAGGCATGACTCCAACACCATCATTAAGTTTGCTGACGACACAACAGTGGTAGGCCTGATCACCGACAACGATGAGACAGCCTAGGTCAGAGACCTGCCATGTGGTGCCAGGATAACATCCTCTCCCTCAACGTGATCAAGACAAAGAAGATGATTGTGGACTACAGGAAAAGGAGGACCGAGCACGCCCCCATTCTCATCGATGGGACTATAGCGGAGCAGGTTGAGAGTTTCAAGTTCCTTGGTGTCCACATCACCAACAAACTATCATGGTCCATACACACCAAGACAGTCATGAAGAGGGCACGACAAAGCCTATTCCCCATCAGGAGACTGCAAAGATTTGGCATGGGTCATCAGATCCTCAAAAGGTTTTACAGCTGCACCATCGAGAGCATCACTGTACTCCGGCTCAAATCAATATGGCACAACAGTAACATTCTGAAAACAAGGCAGGCCTGCAATTTCCTCCTCTTTCTACAGGTGACATTCTTTACTGTAATTAAATTTGACAAAGTTACCAAATACTATGAGGGCGTGAGAACAGAATATGATTGTTTTCTTGCGGCGCGCATTAATCTACTTCATGGGTTTCAATATAAGAAAATAACAAAATACATTGGCAAAAATGTGCCTACTGAAATAAGTTAGCTGAAAAATTATGCCTAGAAAGTCATTACAAGGGCCATTGCGGTCATGGGAGGTCAGAGCGGTGTGTTTGGGAGGTATTTATGATGGACTTTGACGTTGCATGTGGAAGGTAGGGGTAGAATCAGCTTATTATCTACATCTAAATACTCAAGCAAAGGATCTAAAAACTGTCTGGGGTTTAGTGACAAAAGCCCAGGCAAGTATTTTCAGTTAACTTCTCTTTTAAGGACTGCAGAGATTTTCAGGCTAAAAAATAAACGGAATGGAGCTGAGCACAGGCAAAATCCTTGAGGAAAACCAAGAAGACAGTGAATGTTCCTGAGTGGCCGAGTTACAGTTGTCACTTAAATATGTTTGAAAATCTATGGCAAGACCTAAAAAAATGATTGTCTAATAATTATCAACAATCAATTTGACAGAGCTTGAAGAATTTTGAAAAGAATAATGGCCACATATTGCACAATCCAGGTGTGGAACACTCTCAGAGACTTACCTGGAAAGACTCACAGCTGTAATCGCTGCCAAATGTGCTTCTACAAAGCATTGACTCAGGTGTGAATACGTATGTAAATGAGATATTTCTGCATTTCACATTCAATAAATTTGTTACATTTTCTTAAAACATGTTTTCACTTTGTCATTATGGGGAATTGTGTGTAGATGGGCGAGATAATCTATTTACTCCATTTTGAATTCAGGCTGTAACAGAACAAAATGTGGAATAAGTCAGGGGGTATGAATACTTTCTGAAGGCACTGTAAGTAATGGATTCCATGAAGTAACCTCCTCCCTATAGCTGCCCCCATCGATAGTGCAATAGTGCTCGTCTGTTGCAGCATCTGGTTCATTATACAAGACTGATGAAAGCTCTTTAATATGAACTCGCCGAGCACAGTGCAGACCCCCACCTTCCTCCCCTCACCCCCACCCCCCCTAACCCTCTTGTGTGAGAACATGTGGAAGCCATTCACATGCTGCAGCGGTAGAGGGACTCCTGGTTAGATGGGAACAGAATGGGACACAGGCAGGGAGAGAAGGAGACAGCTGTAGCTCTGTTGTATTGGCAGCACAATCAACCAGTTAAACAGGCTGATTTAAAACAGGCTGAGACCCATAGAACATGCTGTACAGCCAGCCACTACGACAAGAGAGGAGAGGACAGGACAGGACTTTTGAATCTTCTGATCAGTTTTCCACTTTAACTACTGCTTGCGTTCTCTTTGTGTTCATGTGAATGGAAGATAGGGGTTGTTTGAAAGGGTTTAATAGAAGGGGAGAGGGAATTTTAACAGGGATAGGGAGGTAGATGGAAGGAAAGTATTTGAAGAGATTTGAGAGAGGGAGGAACACAATACTTTCAGTGGGACAAAGATGAACATCAGGGCAACGTTGTATTCATGTACTCTAAGTGATCACAGCCCAGTAGCACCCCAGTATTTCTGAGCCTGCATCTGAAGTAAGAATGACCGTCTCCTTGTCTGGTTGGCATGATAGACACAGATGTGATTTCATACAAAGGAAATAATGTATTTAAATTTTATTAAGAGACACTTTGGGAGTAAAGTTCCTTGGGTTTTAGAAAATAAGTAGCATGTTCCATTCTCTTTGTGTTACAGAGAATTGTTCCAATGCATGTAAAACTGTATAGGTTTGTCTGATTCCGTTTGTCTGAAGTTGGCAGGTCAAGTACTCACGAGGGAAGTCATTTCGTCAGTCAGGCTTCTCTCTTGTATGTGTTACATTGTCTCTGAGAGGCAGGAGTTAGGCTATGATTGATGGCAGGGGAACAGATAAAGAGCCACAAGCAAAAGTCCCCATTAAACCCACATGGTTCTTTAGGTGACGAGATGAATCTACAGGACCTCTAAAGAAATGCCTAGCACAGAATGGTAACAGATGGGGACTGTACCACAACACTGTCACTGAACCCATTTGAGGTTTTGCGGATGGTCTCTAGCCCTTATGGTGTTTGGGTGTTTTAGGGTGGTCTGCTTCCCCTTTCTCAACATTTCTGAACCTCACTTCCTTATGGGGCTGTGATAATGGACCCGAGATGGTGAGAGAGACACACTGTCTAATTGATTGTTTTTTAAACATATGGACATTGAGTTTACAGACGTAGTCAAGCAGAATGGAAATTGAAGGGTTAAAATTCCAGAAAAACAATCACTTCCTGTTTGGCTCTTGTGGGAAGTTAAAAAGCTCCAACCTCGCATGAGGGGCTTGCAGTAAAACATAATTATCATTATTTTTGCTGAATCACGTTAGCACTAATCGTTCGAAACATTTATATCGCCACCCGTTAGTTTGTGTAGTCAGTGCCAAGCGGTGGAGCTCTCATGTAGGGCTAATACACGTCAGTGGGTTGACCCTAAACCGCCAGGACTAACCTCTGAGTGTGATGATAGCCACCCTGCCTAGGTGAAACATCCCGCTAAAGGCCTGGAACATGTGCCACTCTTCAGATGTTGGGAAATGCCCCTGCTTCGCTATAAAACCTATAATGAACTAAAGTAAGTTTGGACCAGCGATTTGGAGCGAGAGTGTTTATAATATATTTTAGTTTTTTATTCCCCCCCCCCCCCCCCCGTCCTCCCCCTTCCCTGTTATTTTTTATAGACTGTTTGTCATGAATGCTTTGCCATTTCCTTTTGTGTGTTTCGTCCTGGTCTTTGAAAAGGGAGGAAGGAGGTAGATTGTGTTGGGTGGAGGAGAGCAGGGTGCCTCCATTTTGCCCTGGAGCTCTGCATGTGGATGTGAAGCCACATCTGATGGGCAGGGGGAACGGGAGTGGGAGGGTTCTGGTATCATGGCTATAATTACTGGGGCACTGACGTTGAGAGATTGATTGGGTTTGTACAAGAACCGAGCAAAGCCATTCAAACAGGGGTCCGTTCAGGGGGACCAGTAAAGGAGGAAGAGTTAAATAGGGAAAGGATACTCACTCCCTTGTTTGCATGGATTGTTCCAGGTACACAAAGGGTCCTCTGTCAAAAGAGGAGGTTTGTTTAGGATGTGGTTAGGACAGGACTGGTGTCACAGCAGAGTAATTAACCATGCATTTGTTACACTCAGTCAGTAACATGTTGCATAACAATTTTGGGGATTGATGCTTGAATATTTGCATTACCAATGTGTGAGGTCAAAATTCTGTTGTTCCTGTGTTTATACCATATTATACAACAGCTGATGAAACTAACACTGTAGAAGTGTGAAAACATTTGATCAGTGTTATTTCCTGATAGTTGCTGGTTGAAAATACAATACAAAGGACTTTCTAATCAGCAGGCTTGCATGGGCAGGAGTTTTGGCTTTCCATGGTGACATTACATTTTTACATTTGACATTTTAGTCATTTAGCAGACGCTCTTATCCAGAGCGACTCACTGTATTCTTTTGCATTCTTTTTCGACATCACCATGCAGTAAATTGGTTGATAGAGAAATAACAAAGAGTTCCAAACCTCTCGGCCAACAACAGCTAGTTTTTAGTTTTCCCTTCCCCACTCAAGACCACTCCCAGATAGTCTTAGCAAAAAATGGGCAAAAATCTTTTTTGCCCATTTTAATTGTAAATCTATTACTGTAAAGTACTTAAGAGTTATTGTTTGTTACAGTCCTATTCATCAGCCAGTATGATATGGATGAGTGAGTATGAGTGAGTGAAATAACTGCCTTTTAATGCTCATGAGACCGATGTTGTTAGCAGTGCTTATTTTCTCAGGCAAATGAACCATCTATTAGCAGAAATGAGTATATATCTTGGACTAAAATAGTTTAGACTACGCCCTCTGAACAATCACGCTAATCACAATTTCCCAACAAAATGATTATGAAACAATTCCATTGACAGAATTGTACATTTAACTGATGGGGTTTGAACGCAGATCTTCTATGTACACATACCTTCTATGTACCTGATATTCTATTAGCCCACTGAGCTAAAGCCTAGGTATAGACACAATACCAATGAATAACATAAGCCAATGAATCTCCTTGTTCCAGTTCGCTCCTCGTTCTAGTATTTCTTGATCTCTTCTTTAAGTATGGACCCAGAACTTCATTGAGCAGCTAACCAATTACGTGAGATATTACACACACAACAAGTAGCAACTTTTCTTGCAATGCCTTGTTTTTTATTTCACTTAGCTCCCACGAGAGACATGGCTTTTAAGAGCCCCTTGAGCATAGGATAGATAACTAAAATACACAACCTTCAGAGCGGTTTGTACTCTAATGACTCGATTCTTACCCGCACTCTTTCCCAAACCCTAGCCTGCTCTCACTTTGGCTAATCCAAATCTTAGTGCTGTTTCTGTCCCAGTGTAAATGTTGAGTGATTGTTGAGGATAGTCTTTTGTCCCAGAATAGGACACAAGTGTCTGTGACATGATTTGTCCACAAGCATATCTTTAAGGTTACAAAACAGCGACATAATATAGGGCTGTTTTGCTGGAGGCAGATTATGCCCGCTCTTGGACTAAAAAGAATACTAAATGAAGAGTCTCCATTAAAAAGTATTAATCTGGGTCTGTAGGATGAGCTGATGAATGATGGAGAAGATCGTATGTGAGAAGTTTAATGAGAGACAATGTGGATGTTTGTTTGAACCTCCCAGCTGACAAATTGTAAGCAACTGTTGATCTCCCTTCCTCACTCATCTTCAAAGCTGTGCACGGAGGCTATTTTGCTTGTGGGGCTGCATTGGTATTGGTTTGGTCATGGTCGGACGGCACTGAGTGAGAGATGTTGAGTGGTGTTGCTATGAGCAGAGACAACCTAGACCAGGGGTGACTCTACCGATCAGTTCTGCTTCGTGTGTGGCTCCCCGTGCTGTACAGAGACCTAATTAAATGTAATGTGAAAGAAGATTAACAGCTGTGGGGGAAATGACTGACAAATCTTTACTAAACCCAGGTTTTGTTACGACTGCATTTCATCTCCTTATTTTCCTTTCCTATCTCATAATAACGAACGTGGTAAGAACTTACTTTCCACCGTGTTACCCTTTCATCTGAAAGCTCTTTTTCTTTCTATGACGTACTCACATAGGAGAGAGCTTGGCTCTCTGCTCGGGTACATTGTAGACTATTAGATCGGTAAAGTGATTCATCTGAGCCACACACTGTTCTACATCTGTTCCCTGGCCCTCTCCAGCTGTTCTCTGACGGGGTTCTTCTCAAATGAATCTAAAGGAGATCGCTAGGGTCACTGACAAAGTGTTCTGGCTCCCAGTATATAATCTAGTGTGATCCCTCCAGTCCCTTTACGTCTAACGTCTATCAATGCATCCAGTTCTGATTCAGCTCCAGCACTGTTCACTGGCCATGTGTTTTCAATATGCAAGTGTATACCGAAAAGCCTTTAACAATTGGAACTAGAGAACTACAGTAGATGATGTAAAAGCTATTCACTGACAATAAAAGATTGTTGATTAAACTCTAATGAAAACCAACATTAAACAACTGACATGACGCGCAGAAGACATTTGAAGTTTGTCTTTTGTTTGCAATGCCAGGTGGCTCTGCCTAGCCCCACCCATGTCCTTGGCAAGGGACCCTGGACTCCAAAAGATGGTATGAATTTTTCGACCTCTTAAATCAATTATGAATAAAAAACATGTGGCTGTGAACTTGGCCCTGTCCGAACTCTTTGGTCATTCATTGAATCATCTAGAAGCACAGTGACAGTCATGAATCCACCTCTCTACCCACTACCCCAAGACACACCCCTTTCAAATTCCAATTGTCTTCAGTTTCATCTTTCCCATCCATTGTAGCTGACTTCAGCTACATCTGGCATCCAGCCTCAGCAACGCTCTGTGAAAAGCACTCACAGACTAATCAATTAGTTTCAATAGGACCACAGAATGCTTATCAAAAAGAAGAGGTAAAACTCTCATCCAACCCATCATCCAAAGACTTGCAGGATGAGGACAGAAGCTCATCTACATCGTAATGGCACTGTGTCTCCAGCATTCCAAGCCCCCTGCCTTCCATCTTCTCCTGTCCTTTCACAGTCCAAACCATGTCCCAGACTGCAGACCTAATGATTCACCACCATTGTCATAATACTGTCCTTTGGGTTGGGTTGGGTCTGTGACTTAGTTCCCGGGGTTCAATTTGGGGAAGGGAGGTGTATTTTTCCACGGTCATTAGGGATCTAAATATGTTATCGGTTAGACGTCTCCCTAAAGCCATGTTTCTTCATGGCACCATCATAGAAATAGAATGAATAGAACAGCCTTGGAACCTCTAACTGACTGGTAAACTCATCCTGGCACATTTTTGCAAAAGGCTAAATGTCACAGGGATTTTTATCAATACATTGCGGTCAATCTCCCTCCTTTCCCCCTCTATAATATTTCTAGACAGACATACAGACAGACACATAAACTCACAGATAGACAGAGAGACAGACAAACAGGGATAATATATATATATATATACACTACCATTCAAAAGTTTGGGCTCACTTAGAAATGTTCTTGTTTTTGAAAGCATATAGGCGTATAGAGGCCAGTGTAGACATTGTTAATGTTGTAAATCACTATTGTAGCTGGAAACGGCTGATTTCTTATGGAATATTTACATAGGCGTACAGAGGCCCATTATCAGCAACCATCACTCCTGTGCTCCAATGGCACGTTGTGCTAGCTAATCCAAGTTCATAATTTTAAAAGGATAATTAAACATTAGAAACCCTTTTGCAATTATGATAGCATAATTGAAAACTGTTTTTCTGATTAAAGAAGCAATAAAACTGTCCTTCTTTGACTAGCATCAGCATTTGTGGGTTCGATTACAGGCTCAAAATGGCCAAAAACAAAGATCTTTATTCTGAAACTCGTCAGTCTATTCTAGTTCTGAGAAATGAAGGCTATTCCATGCGAGAAATTGCCAAGAAACTGAAGATCTCATACAACGCTGTGTAGTACTCCCTTCACAGAACATCGCAAACTGGCTCTAACCAGAATAGAAAGAGGAGTGGCAAGCCCCGGTGCACAACTGAGCAAGAGGACAAGTACATTAGAGTGTCTAGTTTGAGAAACAGACACCTCACAAGTCCTTAACTGGCTGATCCATGAAATAGTACCTGCAAAACACCAGTCTCAACGTCAACAGTGAAGAGGCGACTCCGGGATGCTGGCTTTCTAGGCAGAGTTCCTCTGTCCAGTGTCTGTGTTCTTTCGCCCATCTTAATTTTTTGAGATATGGCTTTTTCTTTGCAACTCTGCCTAGAAGATTGTTTAGTATAGTCCGATTGTAACTCCACTTACTACTAGCTGTATAGTCCGATTGTTTGTGTTGTTGGTCTGGCTAATTTAATGTTCCCATCAGTAGCTAGCATTCACTCTTGTGGCTGCTAGGACCTTCATGAAAATGGGCATGAGGGATTCCCTAGAATATTACATTTTTCTAAGTAGTGAGAACAATTGGGAGCAGGCAATGTTGAAAGTAATCATCAGACATGTTGTACTTTTCTTAAATGTATTTTTGTAATTGACTAAAACAATCAGATCAAAAGAAAATTACGTTTGAAAAAGGTTACGTTTTTGCTGTGAGCCAATGGGGTACACCTAGGTAACCACAGGTTGTCTTTCCCATAGGCGTGCAGGGCCACGACTTCTCTCTATTACCGACTGGGACTATAATCCAACTCGATATTCGCATCATAAAAAGGGATTCGCTTCGAAGACGCCCACAAATTGGGGAAAACAAACATTATTTCCCATTGACCCCCATTGTACATTTTTGCTGTGAGCCAATAGGGTAACAAGGTGTTCCCCACAGGTGGGCAGGGGCTGTGGTGTTCTATCAAATAGGGGGTTGCCCTGTGACGTACACCGCCTTCTGGCAGCCACTTTGGAAGACCACCCACCGCATCAATTCTTCAGACAACAACAGCTGACTGGCTACTCCAAACTGCATGATAACAGTGCCTAAAACTAGTTGACCATCATCATGGTCAATTTCTGTAGCTGTATTTGGCTGCTCTAACAAGGCAGGAAAGACAACAGGAAAACAATAGTTTTAAAGATGACCTGCAATCATGAAACACCAAGGAGATAAGACTAAATAACTATCAGAAAAGCAAAGAAATCTTTTTGCCCTTTAAGACCTGAACCCAGACAGTTGTCAGTACAGGGTCTGCTCTGATCGATTTCGAGTTTAGTTGTTATGCTAACCAAGTGTTGACAACAAGACAAGTTAGCCAACATTAGCTAGCTACGTAAATAGCTTGTAGTCTAGCTAATAGCATGCGTCTCTCTCATAGTTGGTGTGTGAGTTTCAAGTTTTGGAGAAGCACATTTTTCACCATAAAAATGCACCTTTTCACCACAAATAAAACATTGCATCTATCATCGCATTTGCTGACTAATGTAAGCCTACTATTCCTAATGTGATGAGTGGATTGTATAGTCAAAATTTATTAGGCTATTAATATAACTCAATCTAATTACTATGCATGGCTTAGCGTGTAGTGGAATAGGCCTATAGGCTATATCAGATATGTTTCTTTTTTTCCTTTGCACAGGAAAATGTGGCCTTTGATCAACATTAGCAAAATCTTTTAGCATTTGACAAATCACAGGGTAGCCCAGGACTACTCTGCTGACACTGGCAAACAATGACAATGACCTTGTCTTGAATGCAACTATCTAATCTAGGTCTACGAAAAGGAGAGGCACAAATCAAGAGTTCTGGTGTTATAGGTGAAGTGATATTCTATCATCAGGTGTGCATTTTCATCAGCTGCAAAATGGGTTCACATGGCTGATATCCTAAGACAGAGTGCCAATCAAATAAATTGAATTGGAGAGCTAACAACTGAAAAAAAATGTATGTTTCATTTGCGAATACAACACAGAAATACAGACAAATTAGAAACAGATTTCCTTACCCTCTTTAATGCAGGATTGGGATATGTGATTAATCAACATTGACACTAGTTCACCTTGAATAATACATTTAAGTAAAAAATGTAAACAAGTTTAAACACTTCACTTCAAAAGAGTCCACACTTAATTTCATTATTATTTTTTTTTACTTGTACAGTTAACTCGTATGTAAAGGTTAGAAATCTTAGTAACAAGTAGGCTATTATTACTAAAGCATTATTTCAGGTGAACAAAAAAAAGTCAATATCAGAGGTGGCCAACCTCGCTCCACTGATCCCTGATCTACTTGGTGAGCGGATTTCTATTCCATCTCAGAAATAGCACACTTGATTATTAACTAATTAGGTTGAATAAATTGCATCAGTTGTGTTAATGGTGAGCTGTACCAGAAGCCTGCACACCCAGTAGGGTTGGCCTGCTCCATTTGTAATACGTTTATACATTGTGTGTGACTGTTAAAGGGTAGGTCGCATAAATGTAACCACCTGACATATGGATTCACATTAGAATACGCATCAGAAGTCCCAATGCAAAGTTACAACTCTCCTTTCAATTTGTTGAATTATTACAAAAAACTGATCAGAATTCTAAAGAATGGGGAAACAACATTTGCGGGGTGTGACGTAATATGGAAGACCCAGAAATCCAACCTATTCCCTATAATTTAAATCAAACCAAGTCGTTTGTACTCATGACTTCTGGTTTCAATCAAATCAAATAAATATTCCAACTCACAAGCAAATAATTTATGAATATATTACAAATCAGCTTGCAAGGCCTTATTCTAATGAACCCTGTAAAATAGCCTTATTCTAATGAACCCTGTAAAATAGCC